>NC_072010.1:81584901-81931151 GCF_027791375.1 Indicator indicator
CACTGCACTGCAAAGAAAGCTCACCTGAAGGACAGATTATCTGCTTTGGTTCTCAGTTTCACTTTCTTAGAAACAGAAAACCTTGGGTTTTTTACCACAGGTAAAAGAAACCCTAAGCATCACAACTGGCGTGTTCTGCCATGCTGAGGAGAGGAACAAACTAGATTTGCTCTTCCAAACTGGTAGCACATGGGATGAATGCAATCCTGCTGCAAGTGAGGAGGGATACTGCAGCCTAGCAAAGCAATTTTTCACGTGCGATGAGAAGGGACAACACACCAGATGGCACAGAATGAGGGATGTAAAGCCCCAACAGCCTCTCTCCTTACCTAGAATGGTCCTTGCCTGACTTTTAGTAAAATGTACAGAAAAAAAACCCAGAGACCTCCCCTGTACAACTGGAAAAATAAGTGAAAATAGAAACTGACATGAAAGTGTCAAGCAAAAAATGGACCCTTTACCTCCAATCTGGATACATGTCCTGTCTACATAATTAACCCTTCATACTCACCATTTCTCTGGACCTTCAGCTCCCAGACATTTTCAGTCCTTATCCTACGTGCCGAGATCATCAACAGAGCTGGCAGCTGCACTAATTTTGATAGCACTTTGTTGTTCAGGCATTTCCTTGATGAAGCTGAGTAAGTAATTCAGTTCTTTTCCAAAGTAGGATGACTGAGGAATATCACTTACCTCTTCATCAACGCAGTGCTTGCTGAAGGAAGCACAGTGAGTAGCTTCTCTGGCAGGAAGAGGTGAAGTGGGTGCAGCTCAGGAGGCTTTTGCACCCTTGGAATTACAAAATAAAAGCAGAAAAAGATAACACCAGTTCCACTGTGTTGCATGGTCATTTTCCATCATAAGGATGAGGTAGCATGGCTAGCTCAGTGGTGCACAATGCAGAATCAAACTGAAAAACTGGTTTTGCTCCCAAAGTTTATCAAATAGATGATAGCAGGTGAGAAACAGATGCAGAAAACCCCCCACAACTACTGCCTGCCAAGTGACTGGCAAGCTGTTCTGCAGTGCTGAAGATCAACTTTGCCAGTAGCGTTCATAAAGAAATACCCAGAAGTTTATAACGCTTCCTAGGCTGCATGGACAAGTTGAGATGCATAAACAGTTATCTTTGATTGTGAGATTACACCAGAAAGTAGCCTGGAAACTGTGCAATGGAAGGGAAAGTTGCATGGGATTACCAAATTCCCTTGCAGCCAGGAGAGTAGAAAACAGGTTGTAGTCTTCCTATATAGAGCAGTGGGGCAGTCCTGCTGCAACCCCATCAAATCAAATAACTGAACCCATAGAAACTTCAACAGGTTCAATTTTAAGTGACTGCAGACAAATGCAATCATATAAAATGGAAACATAATAAATAAATAAATAAATAACCAAACATTTTAAAACTTCTAACATTTGGTAATGATGATCCTTTAAGTAATGCTACATTTAAGCATTTTGTATCTACATTAAGGTATATTTGTGCCTTTCATATAAATATGCAAGAGAGTTGTGGGCAATAAATCATGACTGAATTGTGTATCCATTTACAGATGCATTAGAAAATTAATCTACTGGTGTAATAGAAAGTAAAACAACATTTACGAGGATTTCTACTATCCTTAAAAATCCATAAATGTATTCAGGTTGGCAGTTCTCTGCAATGTGGCCCAGGTGGGACTGTCATCAGCAGGAGAGATGGAAGGCAAGAAACAAGGAGCACCAGTGGAGTCCATTAACAAACGTTAGATTGAGCATACCCCAAGCAAAACAAGTTCCAAATGAGCATGTCCATTTCTGTGTGCACTGTTAGTCAGACCAGTAAAAAACACCTGGTAAGAAGTGTCTTCAAGACCAAGTGCAGAACTGAAGAGTGAGTTCTGTTACTCACTGTGCCAGAGCAGCTTTTTCTCTTCCTATTATTAGGAATTATTTACATTTAAGTGTACAAGGTAAACTACAACAGGCAGAATATGTCAAACACAACATGATTCCCATCACATGGTGCTGAGAGCACGGGAGTGGTAGCAGTTTCAGAACAGTGAAAACAACTCAAGAAGGCATCGCTTGGGCTCTGCACTTGACACGTGATGTCATTGTGCAGCCCATCACAGCAGATTGTGTAGGCCAGGCAGAGGGAAGGCGTTTTCACTCAGTGACAGTGCAGAAAGGAAAAACCCAATGGGTTTGAGGATGATGTAGTAAGAAAAGGCAACATCCAAGTTGGAAACATAATTTAAAGCATGAATACTGTAATTTCAGCATCAGTAGCATAATTTAAACTCCTTGTGGACTGCAGTCATTGCTTTTGGCTATGATTAAAACCAGGAGATGAAACACAGAAAGATTAAATGAGGTCTCCTTTGCTGAAGACATTCAAAACCCGCCTGGATGTGTTCCTGCGTGACCTGTTCTAGGTGATCCTGGTCTGGCACGGGGGTTGTACTAGATGATGTTTTGAGGTCCTTTCCAACCCTTAACATTCTGTGTGTGTTTGTGTGTAAGTTACCAACCACGAACATCCACCATAGTAGCTATGCAATGTGTTGATATGGCAGCTTCCAGTGTGCCTTAGAAATCCAAAGTAAGGTGAGACACTAGAAAACAGCTGCTGTAGGCTGAAAATACAGAGGTTTTCCTCTAAAACGTGGGCTGCTTGACTGTATCTATTGCAGTACATCTATTATAGTGCCAAGGTATGTTCCTAGCCCCTGAAACATGATCACCCATATGGTTAATTTTCCATCACAGTTTCTGGCAAGCCTTGGCACATCCTGATATCACAGTCCAAAGGGGTGGTTAGCAGAGCTCAGAGACCATTCCCAGCTGGCTGTTTGCCTTCAGCCACTCTGTGCTGGGGGTACAGAGAAAGTAATACCGTGTGGGTGGAGGTAGCTCATCCCATGCCAGCTGCTAAGAACAGTCTTGTGAGTGTTTAAGCCAGTGGTATGGATGTAGCCCTTGCATCTTGTAAAGAATTAGCCAGCTGGGAAGCCAGATCTGGAGCCAGATCAAGAAGTATGATGTCAAATTTTTAATTCTTGCCACTACTGGTTTTTCAGGGAGCCCAATCCCAAAGGAAGAATAAGTTCCACCTCTTCAGCTTGTACTGCTGCATCTACCATTGGAAGTCAATACAATGAACATTTGTGGTTTGATTAAATAAAGATGTTTGACTGAATGATGCCACAGAAATGGCTTGGACTTAGCAACTGTTAGTCAGGCACAAGGAGAGTGCATTGAAGATGGAATGGCAACACCTTTTTGCATCCAGCCTACATCTGCCTGGTCTCATGCGTGTACTACAGGACAAAATGCAAAACGTTCAAGCAGTTGCTAAAAGGAGTCCATCAGGACTGTCTTTTATAAGAATAACTCTTGATATGGCCAGTCCCTTAGTTCAATGTGTCTCATGGGGTTGACACACCGTTCCCCTTGATATGTTTCTAGTTCCATGACTCAGCAGGATTACAACGAGAGAACACGGGAAATCCAAAGTTTAGCCCACACAAGAGGCTTGGAAAAAGAGCTGGAAGCTGGCAGGGTTTGCTCTCTGTTCATTGTTTACAGATGTTTATTGGGTTTTTTTATGAAAAAGCAATAGATGCTTTTAGCAGCAGCTTTAGCTACACCAGTGTTTTCTGCCTGGCCACAAACCTACAGACAAGTGAGGATTTTGTAGACACCTCAAGAGAAGGTTATTGTAATGTGTTTGGCAGAGGAGGAAGATAGTCAATGAATTTAAACTATCTGAAGATGGGAACTGATAACAGTTTGATGATGGATGTGTGCAAGAGGAGTCAGTTACCTTTCTGTATAAAATATTTCCTTTCTCTCCATTCTTGCTGCAGAAGGCTGAGCTGTAGATCTCAGATTACAGGCAGGAAGCAGCAAGCTATGATGCCGGAATTCAGCCTGCTACTTTATCCAGAATTGGCTAGTTCAGTATGTACATGTCTGCTGACCTTCAAACCATATGATTTCTGAGGTTTTGATAGAGGTCAGGAAAGCAAAAGAACAGGGAAGAACCTAAGGGAGAATGGCTTATTCTTATCAGATTATCACTGGGTTTCAGTTTTCTTAAGAGTTCATCTTTGTGTGCTTTTGTCTTCTGTTTTAGAACTATATACAAGTCTTTAAATGATGAGAGGAAACTTTAAATGATAGTAGAGAGTAAGAGAGGTACAGATTTTTTTTTTCACTTTTGTTTAAATACCATGGACAACAACTGGGGCCATACTAGAAGACATGCCAGACTGAAATATGGGAAAGAATAGTAGTTTCTCAAGGTTCCCTTTATTTTGTAGAATCATAGAATGGCTTGCATTGGAATGGACCTTAGAGATCATGTACTCCATCCTCCCTGTCATATGCAGGGATGCCTCGCAACTAGACTCAGCCTTTCAAGGCGTCATCCAACATGGCCTGGAACACCCTCAAGGAGGAGGCATCCACAGCCTCCCTGGGCAACCTATTACAGTGTCACGCCACCTTTGTACTAAAGAACTTCTTCTTAAGATCCAGTCTAAACCTACTCTCTCTCAGCTTAAAACCATTCCCCCTTGTCCTACTGCTACACATCCTTAGAAAAAGTCCCTCTCCAGCCTTTCTGCAGGATCCCTCTTTCTCATAAGAAACTGTTGAATATCCTTGAAGGAAAGACTTTGATGGTTTCAGAGCAGCAGATGGTTCAAGCTAAATGGAGAGATGCAGCAGCAGTGTGTACTGTACTGTGGCTGCTGCAATAGTACAGTAACATCCCTCAGCCTCTTTGCTGTTACATGCGGTAACACACACACACACTCCCAAATGGCAAAGCTACTGTACACTTAAAATGGCTTATACTCCAGCAAACCAACCCTTGCACAAGAAAGGATCACAACTAACTATGCAGTGAGGTTGCTGAAAGCAGTTGGGGTCATTTGATGCCCACCCCAGTGCCTGGCCATCTCTTTCAGACCCATGAGCTCAAGGCAAATGTTAAACTTGGTGTTCAAAGAGTGAAAAGGCAGAATCCGAACACATCTGTGCTCAGGGATGAGGCATGGCTTTAGGATAAAATAAATGAAGATGAAGATGAGCTACTATAAAAGTACAGTTTATACTACCTCCTTTTCATCTGTACTCTCCATTCTTTCCTACTTACTCCATCTTTTCCAATCAGCAGAGATAAGACACATAAATAAATTCTCTGGGATAGAAACGATAACCAGCTTGCCAAACAGATTTGGATGAAAGCTCTTTCAGGCACTTTGTAAATATACAGTTGCTACAAATAAACCACAGGAAGGACTTTTAGAGTGAGTTTTCTCTTGCCATCCGTTTCCCTTCACATAGCAAGTCATGGCATGCTTGCTCTCTTTATAGGTGGGACAGTATATGCAGTCCAGGAGCAGCAAGTGGCAGGGGATTTTCCATGGAAGTCCCCTTTATGAGGCACATGGCTCACTTCTGGATCTTGGGCTGGCAGCAGTGAGTAGCGTCCTGGGGTAGCTATGTTATAGAATTCTTCAGAGTGTGACAGAAGAGCATTACCATAATGGGGTCACTGTGTCACTGGTGACCACAAGAAGTAAAATGCAGCACTTTAGTATATTATCTGTACTCCAGGATAACCAAAACCACATTTTCATTTAGTGTTTTCCCTGAAGTCTCTAATTGGTCTTCCCCAGTTTTTTACTAGAATAAACACTTTTGTTGGTAATGTAAAGGAAACAATCTGTCTTTGGGTGTGCTTTTTGTTTTCTTCCAAAAGCCGTCCACAGGGAGGAATTAGCCTGATCCAGAACTAAATGGTACCCTCATTTGCATCAGTGCAACCCCACTGATTCCAAAAGCCTTTGATTTCCCCACCTCCCCCGTGGGGGAAAACTGGAATAAATTATTCAGAATGCCAGCCCTTCTCTTTCCTTTCTACTAGTGTGGGATAAATGGGGTTTGAAGTAGACAGAGCATGCCTGCTCCTCTGTAGATGTGAGACCAAGAAAAGAAGGGAAGGGAAAGGCTGGAAATGCACTCATGGCTGAGGTCCACATAAATTAGAATTTGGATTAAGAGGTGTTCACTGGATGTCACAAGCTTTGTCTCCAGTGCTTTCCCCTCATCACCATCCCCAATGCACAAAGAAAGTAACACTGGTCAAAAATTTAGCCAAGGTGTTCCGGACACAGGAGTGCCTTTGTCCGGAAAAGCAAAGCACACCAGCATCACTACATATACTTTTAGGTGATTAGTGAAGCAGTTCAGACAGCTCAGATTGCCTATTCATGGCAAGGGGATTGTATGTTTAGAAACAAAGCCACACCTTAAGATCAAGTAGTCCCATTATATGCTAATTCAAACACTAAAGGATTTTGTTACCTTCATGTAATATTTCCCTATTTATCTCCACTACTGCACAATCTCTTGAGCTCTATGTAAAATATTATTAGGATTCTTTCTGGCTAATTACTCATACGTTGTAAAAAAAACCCAAAACTGTTATTATGCTTACATTGAGCTTTCTGCCATTAACAATAAAATAGGAAAGCTTCTGTCTCACCCCATTGGAGCTGAGGTCCAAATCCAACTTCAGAAGTTCCTGTTTACATTCCTGTTTTGCTCTCTCACTGCTCCTAGCTTTACTAAAATAGTTTTCTTAGACGAGTGCTCCTGTAAATGCTTTGGCAGGTATCATTAATGACTCATCATATCCCTCCCAGCTGCCCAGCTGTCCTTCTACTGGCATCAAAAGAGAACTCTAAGGTGACTGAAAAACAAAACCAATACTGAAAAAAATAATCAAGTTCTGATTCATTTTCATTCTGCTTTGATTCTCATTCTTTGCACATTCATCAGAGGACTGGTATACACCTCTGCCAAAGAGGAGATGTGCTGTGCCAGACCAAGTGTGAGCAGGTGGGGATGGGATAGGCTACAAGCAGCATCTGCTCACAAGAAGACCCTGAGTAAGACTGCTTTCTTAGATCTGTAGTCATCATGGTCATACCTGCAGTCTTTTTGGGAACATGCCACTGCGGGACTGTCTCCTCCATCTGACCCTAACTGAACACAGGTAGATGGAAGGAGGTTTAAAATGCAGCATAGTCCATAACCAGTTTCTTCCCAAGATCAGCTAACTCAGGCATTTCTTTTCAGCTTTACAACACCTCTGTAAAAAAGTGTGCCAGGAAGCACACTGCATAGGCAAGAGAGGAGAAAAGTGGAGGAAGGGGTAAAGTGACCTTGATAAATGGGAGTTTGGAAGGGAAGAGAGATGCAGAGAATCATGCAGAAAAACTGCCTGCCATTTCTCTGAGAGATGGATGCTTCTCAGAGATAGCACTGAGCCTCCTGCACATAGGCAATGCAGTTCCTGCTCACTGAAGGAATCAATCATCAAGCAGAGAAATATGGGGGGAGGGTGTTATAAAAAAAACCTGTGTATCTTTTTTAATTGTAAGGTTTTTGGGGTTTCTTTTAAACAAACATGTCAGGGCCCTTCCCTGCAGGCTATTGTTGTCCACAGTGACTCTCCATCTGTCTCAGATGCACACAGGGAAGAAACGACATTCATCATTATTGATTACTTATGGTCTTGAAGGCCTTTATAATGGAAAGGCCCATGTCAGTGTAAGACAATAGATATGGTGAGACCTTCCCCACGCTTCTTTGTTTAAGCTCAGTGGGTGCCTCAGGCACTTTGTGTGTATGTCTAAACCAAACATCAGTCAGAAACCTGCCATGTGCATGGGATACAAAAAGCTGGTATCTCAATGCGTGAGAGAATTTCATAGTCAGGGTCAAGTTTACTTTGAAGACTATACTGTGATAGGAAAAATGCCTTGGATTTTTAATAAGACAAAAGTTGACATTGTTCATTTCCAGGCTCTCAGTTTGTCTTCAAACTCGAGATAGGATGCAGAGCTCTGCTGTAGCTGGGACTTTTACAATATGAAATCTCACAAACACTGGAAATTACCTATACTCACTGCTTCACTGTAAATCTTCCTCATGAAATCAATGGATAAAAACACTCTTGATGAGAAAACACACAGCACTTCAGCCTATATGAACATCCTGGGATACAGAAAGATGGTATGCAAAACTAAAATGCAGTAGCAGTAACAATTTCTGCTGACATTGTTGTGCCATCTACTACAAGAACCCAGAGAACAGTTGTCAGTTGTGCCTAGATTTCTTGCACTGTAAACTGATGTAGAACCATGTGGGTTTACCTCCTTTTTTGCTTCCAAAACAAACACCAAAAGTCATTTCACTTTGGGAAGGCAAACTGACTGAGAAGTGGGAACAAACATCAAGAAACATATAGAGAGATTAAGTAAAAGGATTTCTTGCATAAATTATTTTCTTTCATTTTTTTTCTCCCTCATTGTTCTTTATATAAATAAATCCAGCACATGTAACTCCATTTAACTTCATGATCAGTAAAAGCTTTTAAACATTTTCTTCTGTTTCTGATTTTATCTGAAAATAAAATGTGGCATTTTATCATTTTGAAACTTCACCACAGACAAAAGAAATCTCAAAAAAAAATCCAACAGTACTAAAAATAAAATGATAACTCTACACTGAAGAGCACAGCTCTCCCTGCAGAGAAATTAGGGATCAGCTAAGAAAACTGGACATCCGTAAATTCATGGGTTCTGATGGGAGGCACCCATGGGTGCTGACTGAGCTGGCAGAAGTCATTGCTAGGACACACTCCATCATCTTTGGTCAGTCATGGGAAACAGGAGAGGTGCCCTTTATACTCTGCCCTGGTGAGGTCACATCTGGAATATTGTGTCCAGTTCTGGGCCCCTCAGTTCAAGATGCTTGAAAGCATCCAGTGCAGAGCCACAAAGATGATTAAGGGAAGGGAACATCCCCCTTATAAGGAAAGGCTGAGGGAGCTGGGGCTCTTTAGCCTGGAGAAGAGGAGACTGAGAGGTGACCTCATTAATGTTTATAAATATGTGAAGTGTGAGTGCCAAGAGGATGGAGTCAGGCTCCTCTCAGTGGTGTCCAATGATAGGGGCAACACGTGCAAGCTGGAGCATAGGACATTCCATGTAAACATAAGGAAAAACTTTTTCACTGTGCAGGTGACAGAACACGGAACAGACTGCCCAGAGAGGTAGTGGAGTCTCCTCTGGAGACATTCAAAACCCTCCTGAATGCATTCCTGAGTGACCTACTCTAGGTGATCCTGCTCTGGCAGGGGGGGTTGAACTAGGTGATCTTTCAAGGTCCCTTCCAATCCCTAACATTCTGTGATTCTGTGAAATACAAATCATCTAATTAGAAATACAGATCTAGCTCTTGCACCCTGCCAGATTTATAAGCCTGATATTGTCTGAGTAGCTCGAACTACTTACATAGTAACTAGAGGAAGGGTGGAAACAAAAAGAAAGCTCAAGATAGTAACCTAAAGACCTACCTTAAATCTATCTCCATGCCAGTCAACTAAAAAGCTATCTGTCAGTCAAGCTAACACTCAGTCAAAAAATAGTTGCATTAAAAGCTGATTTGTTGGGTTTTCTTTTACGAATTGCACCTTCTAAGAGTCATATCTGAACTATATCACTTCACTAAAAAAGTCAGATTTCTGAAGACTGCAACACTCTCATATAGAGTAACATTCAGGTGAGGGATGAACCTCAGAAGACAAAGAAGGGATATGCAAGAATGGGGAAAAAATTAGGTCATTTAGCAGCTATTTAATAGTGTTCATACAGGGTGTTGTCCTCTGTGACACTACATATGATACATTTGGCCAAGTGCTCCACTCACATAAACCTCAGTAGTGGCTAAAGCAGCATAAGGAACAAACCTGACCCTGTCTTTAAGCTTAGCCATTCCTCTTCAGGTACTCTGAATTGCTTTGCTCTACTGTTACTGTGAAACTTTCTCGGTAGAGCAGTGAAGCCAAGATGGGCTCCCAAAGTGAAGTATTTAATGGCAGGCATTTTTGCAACCTGCCTACCCAAAAGCCATCTTGACTCTGCAGGGCACCTTAGCATATTGGGACTTGAAAGCTGTCACCCTCACTGCAAGTACAGTGAAGCTTCCAAGGTTTTCACTAGTAAATGAAACAGTGCGTGGGACTAACAAACTCTGAGAATGGCCCAGGGCATGAGAGATGCCCACATCAATCAGCTTTCTCCCAAGCAATTCCTGGGCATGGTTTGGGATTTGAATGGTCCGAGGGACCCATACTAGTAGGCACCCAGCTGAAAGGTGAAATAACTTTGTTACCATAGCTGTGGGTATTTTATGGGCCAGTGGTTTTCAGTGCCCAGAAAGATGTTCAACCTTTTTAATTTATTAATGCACATCTATCTGAAGGCAGCCCAGTCCAGTATATCACTGGCTTTACCCAACACTCAGCAGTACTGATGTCAGTGCACTGAACCCACATCACCATGCAGAAAAGAGTGATAGATCAATAAGGTCAGGGAAACAGAGTAAGTAAAAAAATATCAGCATTTAGCCTGTCGCCTAGAGTGCTCCCATGGTTTGGTGAGTGGGTTCTTGTTCCTATACTTGAGGAGTTGATTGTGCATTTTTATCTAATGACTCTTTAATGGATAAACATTCCCCTAGAGCTGGAACAGGAAAACAGCTGTAATTTTGTCATGACAGAACAAGCTCTATGAAGCACAATTTCCATTTGAAGGGAGGAATTTTTAATGATATTTATGAAGGACAAACCTCATGCAAGCCATTTGTTGCTCCAGTCAATGACTAAAGAAAGTAGTATATAATTTAAACATACATTTGAGAAAAAAATACAGAGGAATCAATACTAAATTAATTTTTAACAATGGCAAACCTCCAGGAATAATTAACTTGGTTAGGTTGATATATAAGATAACAAAGGTTGATATATCCAAAATAGAGCTGGGAAAAAAAACCAAACAAACAGAAAAATTATTTAAAAGAACATAATTCCTCCAAATAATGATTCAAATAAACAACAGTTTGGGGGGGGGGAAAATTATGCTTATTCAGTAGTATTTTATCTCATTAGAGAGAGGAAAATAATTTTTTGTAACAAATAAGCTCGATGATTTAAAGTAAAAGGTAAAGCTCGTCAATCTCAAGAGAAAATAAATTAAGTTTTATGTATCAGTTTATTAAATTGATTCAAGTTTTAATTTTGGAATTAAAAGATAAATAAATAAACCCTAGGACTGTCCAAATGAAAAACCAAAATCAGTATTGCACATCTTTTTTTCAAACAAGCTAATAGACTTTAATATAATTTTTTGAATATGTGTTCAAACTTATCTTTGGAAGACAAGGGAAGACTAAATCATAGGCCATGTTATATTCCATTCCAATGTACTCAGAAGTTTATACTCACTGGCTCTCACTTTTATTAACTAATTCTTTTCTGCCTTTTTTTTTTTTTTTTAATGTTCTATTCTTAAAGTCTTTTTCTGATATTATTTTTCCAAGGTGTAAATCAAAACTGCAAAGGAGATGAATTGTGCACTCAAATGTTCAGATACAATTTCTAAAGAAAATTTTGTCTATTTTAAAGGCATCTGTCCCCACAATGCCAGAGAAATACATATGATACCCTCATTCTCAGAAGGCAGAGCCTTTAAGTGGTAGAGATCTGAGAAAAAGACTAAGACTCAGAAAAGCACTGTCTGCAGACTAGAACAATAGTAAGGGTTAAGGGATGACAAAATCAAACAGTTGGAAGATCTCTTAGGACAGCTACAGAAGAAATAGGAGGGACCACAAGGTTTCCAAATCCAAAAGCACAGCTGCTGATCATCTTTCAGTCAACAATGTATTTGACTGCAGTTTTTGGGAGGGGTTTTGTTGGAGGTTTTTTTAAGCACAGACTTAAAATTCCTCTTTGACAAAGGCTTGAGCATGTCCACCTCAAAATTACAAGAATGTTTATGTGACAAGATGCTGCTTGGTAGAGGAAAAAAGAATGAGGAAGTAACTTCTAATAGTGTCTGTGATTTTAACTTCTATTGAAATTGAATACAAGAATAAGTGAAAGAATTTACTTTTCACATTACTGACTCAGAATAATGCTAACAAGAAGTAGTATTAATTTTGGTGAGCTATTACAACATAAAAACAAAAGGAAGCTCTAGCTGTACTTCAAGATAATTCAGTTAACTGTCAAGGAGGACAAAAGAACTGATTTTGCTGTGTTTGTCTCATGATAAAACTGAAGTAGTTTGTATTTACTGGTATTTTTTCAAACATTATAGAAAAGCACATTATCTATCCCAAAGCAAAAGCACTTTTAATATACTCTTTTAATAAAGACATCACTTCTGTTTTTTTCCAGTGAGTTCTGAAAATGGTATATCCCTTCTCATGCTTTCCCAGCCATTATATTGATTGCTACATAAACTTACTGAGTTATTTCACCTGTCACTCTGTTTTGAAGGTTATGCAACTTAAAATAGTTAAACTACCCTTTAGTTTGACCTTTATAAGCCATCAAAACATTCTTGGAATCAGCACTATTTAACCATTGATGATTTTTAGACATATTTAAAGTAATATCTGAAAACTGAAGGCCAGTGTCTCCTTTGGGAAGCTTAAATTCCACTTCCCACATAGTATTTTCTAACATTTTTAAACTTTGGAAATAAATCAGTCACTGACTACGATTTATGAAAGGCACATGCCAAGCAAAGCAAAACCCACTATTTCTTCATCTGTTTGACCCTCAGAATGACAGATCCTTTACTAAGGAATTCAGATATTATATGCGCTGTCAAAAGCAGTCTGGAGAAACAGTTGAGGGAGTGGATGCAGACCAAAGGCATGAGGTTAACAATGTGGTGGGGATGATCTAGTCATCAGAATGGCAGCCTTCATAATTTTAACAAGTTCAGGAGAAAACAAGCAAAATGGAAGGGAGTACAACAGTAGGGCAAGAAGAAGGGAATCTATCTGAAATGGTGAATAGTTTACTCATAAGATAAATTAATTTTATATTCAGCATTAGATATCAAGTAGTCAAGACTACTTTTTTTTTTGTGAGCTGGGAAAAAAAAACCACAACACAAATTGTAGGGTTAGTCTTGTGCACAGTGATTTAAGGGAGTGGTGGCCCTTTTCAGAGGAGCAATCTGGAACTGCGGACGTGGTAGAGAGAGGCTAGCAATGGTTGCAGGCTGAGGTCATTGCTGCCTAACAACAATTTCCTGGCTCCCCTTGGTATTTCTCTTGGTATTTCTTGCTGGACTGATCATGTTCCATTTGTCACCATTCCCTGGATTGTGTAATAACAAACATATATAAAATTAATTTTCTAATATTACATGTTTAACCATAGAGTGTACAAGCCTGGATGTCTTATTTTGCTTTATTCTAGTGTTATTGCTGATATGCAATTATTCCATTTCTCATCTGTATGAGTGAATATAAAAGATTTTCAGTAACTACATTAAGCATTTTAAGCCTTGATGTATAAACATTTTCAGAGAAGAGGCTAACCAAGTGTCTTGTTCCAAAAGGAGCCTTAAAGAAGCATGATTTGTGCCATTATATCACAAGAGACTGCTCTGAACACAGAAAAATTCTCAGTGCTAGGGCAACAAGATAGTTTTTCAAACACCGTACACCTTACTGCTGTGTAAGGTGTAAGATAAGAAAGATACGCACCTCTTTTGGTCTCCTAAGCTATAAAACTCTCCCAAAAAATGTTTAGAACAGCAAAATTAGGATATGAAATTCAGGAAGGTTTATTTACACATTCCTGTTTGCCTTACAGCATGCTTTCCTCTTTTCCAGTCTAAGACTCACACGTCTGTAAAGACAAAATATCTCAGAGTTAAACCCTAACAGATGTCTTCATGATCTAGGTTTTATGAGGAGAAAATATTCATTTTTCATCTTTCCTGTCATATTGAAGGATTTAGATGATAAAGTGAAATAACAGAACTGCCAGATTTTCATGGACTCTAAACACATTTCTTTATACACTCCATGCTGGCCACACCTCAGTGATTATTAACACAGGACAGTCTCTTCTGTTACTCAGAAATGTCCTGCAAAGTCACCTATAGCTTCTAGAAAAGGGTAAACAAGGCCTAAGCAATGACTTCTCACAATATGAATAAAGTAAAAAAAAGTTTTTCATTTTAAACGACAAATTCCTTTTGATTATTATCAATGAAACAGATGTAATGGAGTAAGAAGAAAACATTTGATCCAGTAAGACATAATTTCCAATTACTATTTGCTCACGGCAGTTTGGGGGAATTATGTGCATCAGGACTTGACAGTTCAAGTATTACTCAAGGATTAAGATTGGATTTTATGCTGTTTCCTTATATGCACTAAACTTGCCTGCCAACAACTGTAAAACTGGAAATTTGTTGTCAAAAGAGCTACTGTGGTCAAGCTGAGCTGCATGCACAAAGCAGTAGTATGTACAATGTGGCACGATTTTTGGCAATTTTAGCTCTGTCTTACAATTCAAAATGGAGACTTGGCTAACACATTCCTACTCCTTTGCTCTCCACTATCTCTGCTACAGCAATTAAAGCAAGTGTTTTAACTTGGACCCCTATTTACACAGAATGTTCTTCACATAAATCCATCCACCTCAATGAGACAGTTTTCTACTTGAGCAAGATCAAGAAACTATGATACATTCAGAGCACATCACAGTCTTTGTTCCCTCTTTTCCCAGAGCTAGATAAACCTTTTAAAAGCTTGGATACACTCTATGACACTTAATACCTAGATGGCCAATGAAAATAGTTATCTAAATCAAACCCAGAGTTATTTGTATTTGAAAATACTGGGCTACTGGTTTGAAGTATGTACTTAAGTACCTAGCTATAGATGGCCAGTAGTGAAGCTCAGAGACAGGTAAGTATAGAGGTTCACTTGGTTAAATAATTTTCTTCTAGTTACTGCTAGACAGGCAAGATAATTCAGATTTGGGTGAGAAGTACTTTGGTTTGGCAGAAATTCTATCAGTGCTGAGTAAGGGAACACAAAATATTCTGTGAATTATCTTGGGTTGCAAGCCTTCAGCTCAGCTGATCCTTTCTCCATTCTCAGGCTCCAGTGCTGCACTGAAGACAGAAAATACAAAACAGAGAATTTGCCATAAATTTGTCTGCACCCAGTACATCTGATAATCAGGTAATAACTTCAGTAGTTTAAGTCCCTCACTGTTTCTGCAGAACATCTTCTCACACACAGAAGCCTTAGTGCTTGGGCCTCTGGTAGAAGCTGGGATTTCTTCTTTGTACTAACAGCAGAGTATCAAAGAGCTTGACAAAGCTGGACTGTTAAAAGGAGTTTGTGGTGGCTAGAAAGCTAATAGATTGAGCTTGTGTTTTTTGTTTGTTTTGGTTGCATTATATAAAGAAGGAGTAGCACCCTTTAGTCTACAGCTGTGGCAAGATTCTTCAGCCCAAGGAAGACAAGTGGTGTTCTAATGGAGCTTTCTGGACAGTGTTTACAGAATCACTGAATCAACCATGTTGGAAGAAACCTCAAAGATCGTCAAGTCCAACCGATCACCCAACCCTAAATAATCAATTAGACCATGGCACCAAGTGCTTCATCCAGTGTTTTCTTAAACATCTCCAGGGACATTGACTCCACCACCTCCGTGGCAGCCCATTCCAATGGGCTATCTCTCTTTCTGTGAAGAACTTCTTTCTAAGATCAAGCCTAAACTTCCCCTTGCACAGCTTGAGACTGTGTCCTCTTGTTCTGGTGCTGGTTGCCTGGGAGAAGAGACCAACCCCCTTCTGGCTACAACCTACCTTCAGGTAGTTGTAGATGGCAATAAGGTCTCCCCTAAGCCTCCTCTTCTCCAAGCTAAACAACCCCAACTCCCTCAGCCTCTCCTCGTAGAGCTTGTGGGGATACAAGTGGCTCAGCAGGTCTCTAACTGCTTCCTCCTGGATTACAGGGGCACTATACTTCTCCCTGTCTCCAGGAGCAGTATGTCACTGTATGACCACAGCTTCCGTCCAGGCATGGGAGCTGCTGGTTAATTCAGTCCCAAGTGAGTGAGTGAGTAGGGCCAGTCATTGCTAACATCACTAAATTGCTCTGTATTCAACTGTCAGCATAACCCCATCCCTCATGGAGCCATGGGACCCTGCAGGAGCCACTGGCTCATATGGACTGTGAATTGCTCCTAGAGTTCTCCCTGCTCTTCACATCCTGGACTGTGGGGCACATGCCTTGTAGTCGTTTGCCAGCTCAAGATTTTGGTGCATGGCTTGTGAAAGAGCCACTTACTGCAGGGTCACCATATTCAATACAGGCAAAAATAATTACCATGAGGCAAGCTGGGATGGAGATCCAATGCATTGCCTCTTCTTAGAAAATTTGCACATTCTTATCCCATGCTTAATGGCAAGAAGCTGCCCCACATGCATGGAAGGATCAGTTTTGTCGAGTTCCCTCACAGGGGATGACTGCTGGAGGAGCCCACATGATGCACCTAACTTACCATGAGGGAAATACCTTTTGTGGTTCTGACATAAACATGTAGAATCATAGAATTGTACAATTATGGAATCATAGGTTGGAACAGACCTTTAAAGGTTATCTAGTCCAACCTCCCTTTGTGTGCCAAGGGACATCTTCAACTAGAAGTCCTGACATCAGAGCCCTGTCTAGCCTGACCTTGAATACTTCCACAGATGGCAAGGGCAGACAGATTTGAGTCTACTACCTACAGTCATCCCCCTCACCAGAAATGCAGAGCCCTGAAATTACTGTAGTGATCAATACACTACAACTGAGCAATCTAAATACATATCTATTCCAGACGAGTGAACTTGAAAATGCTTCTTGTGACCTTTCCCAAATGTCATTGTTTATCATTGCCAAGTAGAATTCCAAGTAGTTTAACCAGAGGAAGATTTGGAGTGGTGATGGATTTGTTTGGGAGTTATTACTATTTTTCAGTTTTGTGGATCTTTACAGCACAAGCTGAGCAATATTTTTGAAGACTCCTAGACATCTGATTAACTCAGAAAATTGTTCCTTTTCACCACATCATCCTCATCATACTAAGGAAGCTGCAAGTGGCTTTCTGCTTTATTCCAGTTCAGCAGCACACACACATTTTATCTCATCATGCAAAGGACCAGAAGGAAGGCACAAGAGGTGGTGAAGGATGAGAGTGAATTTACCCAGCTTGCCTAAGCCCACAGGTAGGTTAGGCATGTCGTGCTCACTGGAACGTGACCTGGCATAGCACTGAGGTGAAGCAATTTAGCAGGTGGTAGAATTGTGGTGATGTGAAGCAAACACTGTGCCAGTGATTTCAGCTTGTGTTTGTGTGCACAGGTGTCATGGTTATGCCCTCCATTTCAGGAGGTACTCCTGATCCTAAGCACCCTTCGTTTATCAATGACAAGTAGAAACCAAGAAAAGAAAGTTATAAGCTAATTGCTGTAACAGTTCTTCTTACAGACAAATTGCAGATGACACCCTTTATCTATCTTCACCAGTGAAAAAGAACAAAGCCAGTTCAAGCCATGGCTTCATCCCACCTTTAGACAGCCACAAATGTTCTTCATACCAGCCAGCCACCAGACAGATATTTCAGCCCATAAACCTGAGAACAGTTCTTTACCCATAATATGTACTTCTCCTCAAACTAATTGGTGCACAACTACAAGGATGCCTTTGAAGTCTGTATCTGAGCCCTGGGAGTGCCAGTCAACACACACCTGAGATAGCACTGCTGTGCAATCCCAAGCCAGGCTATTTGGATACTTAGAATGAGCAGTTTGGGACAAAGCCCTTTCAGCTCCCCTCTGCACATGTGTGTTGGGGAAGCCTTTTTTGTGGAAGGAGAAGTAAGTGCCCTTCTCCACACCATAATTGTTTCTCTGAAGCTTTTCATAGAATCATAGAATCAAGAAGGTTGGAAGAGACCTCAAAGATCATCGAGTCCAACCTGTCACCCTACACCTCATGACTATCTAAACCATGGCACCAAGTGCCATGTCCAATCCGCCCTTGAACACCTCCAGGGATGGTGACTCCACCACCTCCCTCGGCAGCACATTCCAATGGCCAACCACTCTCTCTGTGAATTAAATAATAAAAACAGCATTCCACCACTGGATTCCACAGTCTGCACCACTGCTGCTCTCCTGCTTCTCTGACTGGGGCAGCGGCCGCTCTAGTGTGTCCATGCAATACTCTGTGTTCAGCTGGACCTCTGCCTGCACCACATCCTGGATGCTCTTGTCAATCCCCTTGAAGTAGTTGCTCAGCTGTCTACTGTCAGCCACACTGCTCGCAGTGTCCTCAGGCTCCAGCAGGTCCACCAGTGTCAGGCCGGTTTGGGAGGGCGCAGGCGGCAGCAGCCGTACAGGTTTTTACAGAAGGAAGGAGCTCAGTGAGCCTCTCTTTTTAGTTTCTGTATGCCCCTAGGATGAAGCAAGACACTTCGGGTTGCAGGCAGGTAACTCACAAAGAAAAGTAGTTTCAAAGGGTATCTTTTTTTTTCCTTTGCTTTGTGTTAATTCCAAATCCCAGACTTGTTAGGCACTTAACAACCTAGGAGACAATACACAGTTTTCCACTGATACTATCAAAGGCAACCGCCAGAGAGACAATTACTCTAAAGGACTAAAAGCAGCACTGCTGTTTAAAGAAAGCATTAAGAGGAGCTTGCCATGTGATTTCTGTTCTGATCACGTCAATCAGTCATTACACTAGCAGAAAAACCCTGGTGAATACGTATGCCATCTCTTTTAAGCAGAGTGCTTTGCTATTGTAGTAGAAGGTATATGAAGTTGGGGGAAAAAATGTTTACCTTATCTGTCTTGTTCCCTCTTGGAGACAGAAAGAAAAGCCATGACAGTAAGCAAAAATGCATCATGCTTTGAAAGCCTTGGTAGATCCCTATGAAAATGAAAAATCAGTGTGAAGCAATACCTACAGTGCATGATGCACTTCCCACTTAGAGACTCATTGAGAGCCATTGGCTCCAAATAAATGGCAGCAATTCTGCTGAGCTAGAAAAAAAGAGAAAAAAACACGAGAGAATAATGCTAATAAACTCATTTTAAAGGCATCTATATTTTGAAATGGAAACTTATTTGCCAAAATCATAGTCTTGTCTGCAAATTTCATGATTTTATCAGTGTTCTCCATGCATTTATCAAGTCCAGAAATATCTACCTAGTTTATCCACATCCTCCATTTTTTCTTTCATTCCCTAGAAGGAATCTGCATTTGCACAAGAACAAATTAAATCTTAAATTTTCTCTTCCCAACCCTCCCCCGAGCAAAAGGAAAAAAAAAATAATTTGCATTGACTAATTAGAACTCATTTTTGTTGTTATTGTAGACTATTAGAGCAAACTCATGAGCCTAAGCTGTCTTGTAGTCAATGAAAAGTCCAGATGTGCTGTGGAATGGTTACAGACCAAGAACAGCTATGGTGATTTACAAGAATTTTACCATGTCAAACAAATCCAGTTTCATTCTCTGAGAATACAAGTTTCATTTACAATGCAAACAGAAAAAATTCATACTCTTACATAGCTGCCCAGTACATGATTTCACATTACACTTGTGCCATTCTATACTAACTACAAGAAAAATGCAATACTATATACTATCACTGGAGCAAGTGCTAAGCTGAATTCACAGACCTTTCAGAGACAGTGAGGAAGCTGCAAGTGCAGAACCATAATTTTCATTAACCATCTGAAAATAAGTTCCAAATTAGTGACAAAAATTACAGGTATCATGAAGGTTAGAAGAGCAGTCACAGCAATTTGTCTGCCCTGTATGCCAAGCCCAGTCAAGCAAAATGTGTTTTCAAAACACAAGCTTGGGCAGCTGGGAAGAAAGAATGGAGATCAGCCCCATTCAATGGGAAACTGCCTCAAGGCTCTACAAGACAGCTAATTGAGCAGAACAGCTCGTATTTAAAAGCAAAAAAGATTTTTGGATGAAGAAACAGGGAAATAAGACCGAGAGGCAAAGAGATGGTGCTTTTTCTGCATATGTCATCAGTGAGCTCATTGCTAGTGCATGATGTCTTTGGGGGGAATTTACACCTCAAAAAAAGGAAGTTCAAAATCAGTGAATGGCTTAGGAGTGAATGGTTAAAGGAGGAAAATACAGCTGTTAGGTGGAAACTGAATAAAATTAATCTATTTAATCTTATTCAAGAAATTAAGAGATTACTTGATTACAACCTATGTGTATTCATATTGAGGAAATGGTGTAACAAAAATAATGCTTAATGAGACACAGTAAATGGAAGATGAATTTCAACAAATCCAGTCTCAAATTATGAAGTTCAGTGAAACTAACAAACCACTGGTCAATAGATGTATAATAGATTTTCCATCCCTTAAATTTATGAGGACAAGTGAATGTGGGATCTGGTTTTCCTCATGTTGCCTCCTATAGTGCAAGGCATTGCTGAAATAAAATAAGCTCACAAATGGGTTTCTGCTTGTTCACACCCCAAACCCTTAGCTCACTCCTGGGGCTAGCTTTGGGCCACTCCAAGCAGCTGTCCTTGAAGCAGTTTATGCTCACTGTGGCCAGTTCACAGCCACACGCTCCTGTGTTCCGCAGTACCCTCAGTAGAGAAAATAGTATGGTTTCCCTAATGGTGATGGAGTAATGCAAGTTCACCTCAGCTGAGGAACTATTACAGAGAACAAACTGCACACAGTATGCCAGCTCTGGCTACCTGCTTACAACTCTTTCCCCAATATTTTATACTAATACACTTTTCTCAGTTTCAACTGTTCTGTTAAGCATTCAGACACAATAAATTCAGGACAATTTCCAATGCTTCTGCAGCAAGGAATCAGATGCTATAAAATAAATATATGTATTATACATAATGTATATTATATATAGATAGATATATATATACTATATATACTATATATATATGTGTAGTATATTAGTCAAATTGTAGAATCATAGAATGTTTTCAGATGGAAGGAACCTTTAAAAGTCATCTAGTCCTCCATGGCTAGCAGGGACATCTTTAATTGGATCAGGTTGCTCAGAGTCTTGTCCAACCTGACCTTGAATGTTTTCAGGGATGGAGCATATTAATATATATGTTATATGCTATACTATATGTAGATAAACAAAATATTTATATTTACATTTTTATATATTTTATATATCTAGATATACACATGCAATATAATGTACTAGATAAAACCTTCCAAGAACCCTTTCTTTCAGGCAGGAAACATGGCTCATCTTGTTTTCACGTGATAGCAAGTGTGCATAATGACTAAAAGATTTATTAATTATCTTTGAATCAAAGTCTCTGCAAGTCAAATTACCATTTCATGCCACTGTAAGGCTTCTCATATTTTTTCTTTGAAAATGCAAGTACAGAGGAAATATATGTAGAGGCCTGTAAATTGTCTAAAGTTACAAGGAAATAAGTTTTCCTTTTAGACCGTTCCCAGATGCTTGATGGTCTTCCCATGAACTCCATGAATGCTGATCACCAATCATATGTGCCTGACTGTATGTGCCATACTGTACTGTACCATCATTAGCATTTCTAAGCAAATCATCTTGATTTCAGGTGGCCATTAATTCCGAAGACAATGACATGACAGATCATGAGAACAGAAACTCAACTCTTTGACCTAGCAGAGGGCCCTTAATCTTCCAGCTGACACACATTGTCCTGTAATTGCTTTCTCCAAGACATGACAGCCTATCTTGTCAGTCCATATATTTAGATATCTAGTTGGTGGGTTGTCAGTATGATGGGGCAGGATATTGGAATTTGTGTTAGTAACTGTTTAAGGCAACAGGCAGGATGATAATTCATAACATGGTAGGGATAGTAAAAGTCATCACAAAATACATTAGTTAGCAGAGGTAGCTGACTGTCAGAACAGGCTGGAGTATTTAGTTCCATTTATGTTACACACAATGACAGAGAAATGCCCTGATGCCTCAGCCTGCATGACTTCTCCTCACAGCACTGCAGAGCATGGTATAAGGTAGATCACATTTTTGGCCGAATAATCATGTGTTCACTAGTATCAGCAGAGCACAGATTCACAAGCATAGAGATTAAAAAAAAAAAAAAATCCCAAAATAGCAAAAGTATTCCCAGCACACAAATAATAATTGATGTAGCTGGCATCTTTAGTTTTGTAATGCCTACATCTGGTTTGCAGGAAAGCCTCCTCTCAGTGGGGAGCACTCCATCCAGTAGAGATGCCTGAAGTTGGGGATTAGTTCTGCAGCTCATGAAACAATTTAGCAAAGCTGGTTTGCTATGAAATTGCATCCTTTGTTTCTTTATTCCTCTGCCACTTACGCAATAGCCTAGCTCTGCCCCTAATGTGTTTGTTGCTGTCTCCTGGCTATCACCCTGAGGAAAAGCTTAGGTAGTGCTGGCAGGGCAGCCCAGGGCCAGATGCTGACTGGCCAGTTAGCCGAGCTCTTGCTGCCTTTCCTTTCGAAGTAGTACAAATGTGTCTCACCTCCTCCCAGCACAGGAATTTTCATAAAACTGTAAATATGCAGACCGTAATGATTCAGAGACCGCTTCTCCTCTGACAGTTTGGACTTAAACTGGCCAAAGACTTACTAAATTATGAGGAAAATGGGAAAGAGCTGAACAGACACTATGATCACATAAATCACATTTCCTTCAGAAATCATCCTAGTAATTTCATGGGAGTGCTATAAGTGGCACAGAAAATATTCCTTGCCTTATCAAGACAACTACAGAACTTGTTCTGATCAGTTTGCCAAAATGGAGACTGGGAGGTAACATGGGTACAGTGAATTCATGCTCTCACAGGAAGAAAATAAAATAAACTGTACCAAGAACCAATAGTTTCAAGATGTAAAATAAAGATAAATCTGAGGAAATATATATGTTAACAATGAAGACAATTAATTTCTGACATGGAGTGGTTTCTGGTTCAGCATCCTTCAGTGTGCCCAAACTGGAGACTGGCACTCCTAGTACACAATTTGGTCAGAGACAACCAGACTCAATGTAAAGACGGTACAAATAATAACCGAGAGTCCAAATCACTGAAAATGTCATTTTGTATGGTCTTATGAATCTTTCAGACTTCAAAAGTCATTGTGCAAAAAATTAAATGCCAAGTTAAAGATGTCTGAAATCAAGATACATGATGCAAGCGACAGCCTTCAGTATGAGGACTAGTTGCACACATCCTTACTGAATTACAATAGCACGTCTTCTTCTCTTCCACCCTTCTTGATGAAACATTTATAGAGATTCACAAACTAACAAATGTATAAAAGTCCTAAAGTTTTGGCCAAATTAGCATAGAAAGTCTCTCAGAAAGGTCAGAGCAAGCACTGCAAGAATGCGCATATTAGAACACAGCTTCCCTGTTGTAACAAATCATGATCCTGCAACTCAGAACAGCAATAAAACTGCAGTGCTTATAAATCTCTGCATAAAATAGAGTGATTTTTCTTTTTTTCTTAATGACAGGAAGGCTAGTAATATTTGGATCTCAACTGACTAAAACAATTCTTTGTTTAAAAAGGAAGGAAGCTTGGGAAAAATCAAGGAAAGCTTAGAGGGAGAGCTGTTGTAAGTCACTAATGACAATGTATTATTTTGAATGAGGAGAGGAAAGGGAAAACAGTGACATAGCAAAGAGATGTTTTAACAATAACACTTTGGAAGTCTTGTGAATAGGCTCCTGACCTTTGCTGCAAAACACTGAGGCACAAGGGCCCTACAGTGGTCTATATTCATTTCACAAAAACAAATAGTATCAAGGCATTGTTTCAACAAGTCAGAGGAAACACACATGTGAGGATTAGTCCTCGAGTGTTGTACTTCAGGCAAACATGAACATACCTGGGAGTTGGACTAGATGGTCTTTAAAGGATCCTTCCAACTCAAAACATTCTATGATACCTCAGGAGAGAAAAAAGCAGAGGGGATAATAAGAGGAAGTTTCATTCAGTTTCTTCCTAATTCTTCTCAGTTTTAATTAACAGGTTTCCTATGTTTTGGAGTGGTGATGGAAGGAGTTAAAACTCCTCCTAATACTGTTTTCTTAATGTGGCCTGTGTGCTGTAGATTTCTCACAGTAAGTCTGTCATACCTAAATGTAGCACACACCCTAGATAAGGTGGGGAGCGGCACAATAGTAGAGCTGAATGATACTAGCAGAAATAATGAACCTCATTTCCATATGCACGTCAACACCTCATTTATCAGTACACTACTGCCATTAACTTAAGCTAGACCAGCGTCAGTTACACAGGCAAGCTACTCCTGCTCCTTTATGTATGTGTACAGTATTAAACTGTAGTCTCTGGGACACTGCAACATGCAAAACCTTACAGGTTAAGACCAATACATTGCAAGCCATAGCTCTTTTACATATATACAAATAACTTTCTTGGCTGAAATACTATCAGCTTCCAGGAATTGCAGACCCCTGTTCCCGTAAAAATGGGACAAAATGTGAAGTGGAAATAATTTCCATTTAATTCATAGCTAATGTTCACTCATGTCTGGCAGCACACAACACACACTCTGGTATAAGTTGTACAGTGTCTAGGCTTTAGCAAAGATCTGACTTTTCAAGGTGATAGAAGCCATAGCAGGGTGATATTTGTAATCAGCACTACAGTCCTAGGCTACGCATTATGTGCTGCTATGCCCTTTAAAATAAACAAGGGGCCATAGGGGAAGAGTTTGTGGAAAGCAGTCCATTTGTTTCAATGACAGCTCACAAGCAGCGCTGGAAAGCAGCAAAGCAAAAGCATAGAATCATAGAATCGTCCCTCAAAGCAGCACAGAAAGCTCATTGTAAAGAGAGCATGAATGACTCACGGCACTGGAATGGAATATGGCACCTTTCACCTCCAGGTCACCACTTTCCGTCCATTTTCAGTTAGCTGGGACTAGAAGTTATTACCATCAGAGGGGCGTTCGGTGAAACAAGTCAGTTGTCTCCATGAAGCCTGGAAGGGACAGCTGCCCAGATCACAGGCCAGCCCTGCAGTTATTACCCAACATACACTGTTCTCCCAGGCTCCAGCCATGGCTGTTCGATAATCATCCAAACGGCCTGAAGCTCTGAGGGCCACCAGGCATACACTACTGCCTTCTGTTTCACACATTGACAGGCATGTTCACCCACTGAGAAAGAGACAAAGACCTTCTCATGTCCCCTTTGTTCCTCAGTTCTTCCCTTAGAAAATTCTGCAAGAAATGTTCCCCACACTTTTCTGTAATTTTTCCATTTTTGCCACACCCAAGCATTGAAAAATGATTGGCCATGCCAAAAAAAAATAATCATGAACACTTTAAAAAAGCATGTTCCATTTTATATTGTTCAGTTCCCTTTTTGATTTTTTGCATTCAGTTCATAATTTCAAATTATTTTTCTTTTTTTTTCCTTCTCTAAGGAATATTGAGAGATTCATACTCACATAAATCCAGAAAGCACAGACTTCAAGGAAAATTTCAGACATTATGATTATTTCTTGACAGAAATCAGGAGCTGGCAATACCATGTGTTAGCATTGCTGATATTCACACAGTGTGCCCAGTGCAAATCTCAGTAACTGGCTCCCAGTGGAGCTCAGAGGAAGTTAGTAAGGTGAAGAATCAACTATAACACACTTATTTCAGGGCCAGAGAGATGAGTATTTGGTCTTTGTTTATAGCAAGTCTCACAAAAAGTCCTGTGAAGAAATTAAGACTCTGGTACAAACCTGACAGAGCTATGGTCTCAGTTGCTTCTCACCCCTCCCCATTGAGTAAATCAGAGGCTAATTCTTTGTGCTCTCTTAAGAGAGCATAAAGATCATTTCACACACACCAAAAAAAAGAAAAAGCATTTTTTGTTTTGATTCTGAAAGTTAATTTTCCCCCTTTTGCCATCCACCCTACAAGAGGATTCATATAAAATATTATGACAAAGAACACCATGTCTTTAGAACATGAATTTCTTCTTTCATTTCCACATATGCCACTCAATTTATTTGCCCATTACCTGCTCCCTCCATGTCCTTGTGCTTCCTGTGCCTTCAGGCTGGCCACTGCAGTGGCTGGCCACCAGCCAGGACCATAGCAACTGGCTATATCAATCACTTCAGCAGTTTAATCACACCCTTCCTCTGATTTTCCCCCTTATATCAAGGAAATGGCCTGCAATTCTCATAGGTGACACATTCAGGCATGAAAACTTAATCACTGCTTCATCGAGTTGTAACAGGATGGCACTGGATCTTTCACACCACAGCCAGGCATCACAGGGCACTGCAGCAATGCACTTGGGTAGCAACCCTGCCTCTGCCAGTCTGGTAATCCAAGGCCCCATCTCAGATTTCTTCTGACTTCAAATCCTGCAAGTTGTTCACTGGAAGCTTTGTCTGACATCAAAGTAGGTAAAAATATTTTACCTCCCTTTTGACTCCAGAGAAACACACCACTCTAAAAATATAAAAGGCTTTAGGCACTGGATCCTAGGAATAGATGCCATAGTCTAAAATCCCTACACAGCGTTAAGCACTGTGTTTCACAATACGCAACACTCAGCATCAAAAAGCAGAGTGAAAAGAAGGATGTGAATTTTTCTGCTGCTCTTCAAGAGATGCCAGCGCACAACAGATTCCACACGCAAAACCTACAAATATGCTCGGATATCTGTTATCCCTTTGTGTATGTTTATCTTTACATTTCAAAACCACTTAAGGAGGAACTGCTGCCATTCATTTAAGCTCCCTTTGTACCATCAAGGCAAATGGCATTCAGAAGAGCACCTGGTACTTCAGAAGACACATCTTAGTCACCACCTTATGCACTCTGTTGGGTAAAATGGAATAACAAAGACAATATTTAACCCTTTTGAAACTGGACAGGAATAAAAGATTCAAAGGATCGGAAGGAGAATATATCCTCAGCAAATCTGCCACAATAAAGAACTGCAAAGAACTGACTGCTGTGGGCTCCACTCCAGGCTCCCAGGACTCTTGGGTGTGTTTGCTGGTAGTAATTGAAGATGATAATGGAAACAAACATCTAAGGCATTATATGGATTTTTTTTATAGAGCACACTCACAGAGTTAAGTGTCTACAGTAAAATTTAAGTCTTGTGTTCCTGAGTCTAAGTCAATAATAGGCCTTGTATTTATCACTATATTACACATGAAGTGTGCATTAATGGGTATTTATGTGCTCTCTAGGGATTTGAACTAGCATCTGAGCCAAAGTTGCCAGGGGCTATGACTTTTTAGTCCCATATCCTGTTTGAAGTAATTATTTCAGGGTGATCCAAGACAGAGTATTTTTTTCCTGGCTTTCTAACAAACACAAAGAACTAAATTTCTAAGGGACTTAGATAATGTTCAAAAAGTTGAGGCACTGTTAACGATATTCTCCAGGGAGGCAGGAAACTTTGATTTAATTCTTGCTGCTGCCTGACAGCTGAATTGGGGCAATCAAAACCCACAGATTGAAGGAAAATAAACCAAAAAAAAAAAAAAAAAGGCAAGCTAAAATATAATCCCAGTCTTGGAGTTTAGTGTTTTAGATTCTTCTACGTAGTTTGACCTGAACTGCTTTGTCTTTTGACATCCACTTATCGTTGGAAATGATAATGAGGTTTTTTTATTATCGTTATTATTGTACCAGAACTGCTTGAAGCTATACTCTTGTTTCTAATAAAGCTTTAAATATAGCAGATTATTTTCTCCACTCTGCCTGACATGAACTATAATCTGGTGGGGGTTTTTTCTCCTTTTCATGAACACCATCTGTTTGTGACCATTAAAATCCATTTTCTATGCTGAAGGGATGGAAATTCAGAAGGATGTGTTCAGCCACTGTCCAAACAGTACTGTCATTCCTAAGGGATCCATTACAGTCTGACACACCCAAGTATTTATGAGCCATAAACCGCCTGCCTAAAATGGCGATTCATCACCCTGTGCATGGGAGGCACTGACAATGACAGAGCACATTGTAGCTGTGAAGGAGGGGGGTGTATGGGTTTTCTTTTTTTTTCTTCTTTAACCAGTAGTGTTATGAAGCATCAGGTTTTTCCCCACCTCCTTTCCAAATCATTTGCTGCGACAGTTCTCACAGCCAATGTTAAATTAACAGATGTCTTGGAACTGGACTCCAAATAAGATAGCTACAAGGTTACTGCTTCTTCACATCGTTGTCTATTGGGGGCTCAGCATTCACTTGATGTCAAAGCAGAGCATCCTGCTGCTTTTCTCGGTGCAATGCTCCCTCCAGTACTGGGTGAGGGACAGGATGCAGCTCAAACACTGGCATGACTGAGCACCCTTCTCATTGAATCCAGGTGCAAATCAGAGAAAAACAGTCACATGAATGAGTTTCCCTTTTTTTCCCCTGTTATCTCTGAGGTATCCTCCCAATTCAACAGTGATCTTTGAAAACTGATTAGAGAAGCAGCACGGTCTCTGAATAAATCAGATAAGGCAGCAAATGGGGATTTTCATCTGAGATTTAATACAGAAGACAGATAAAGTCAAGACTTTTGCTCCATATTGGCAGGTGGAGCATATGACATAGTTCTCACACATACATGAGAAACTGCATAAGGGAACAAAGAAATGGAAATAAAAATGCTGGTAAGAAAATACTAGTGCAAGGTCTATCTTGTCTGAAAACTGGCTCTGAACACTTCTGAAGCTTTGGGAACTGAACAGACTGCTGTAGAATTTAGATGGAATTTATATACCAACATCCAAAAATTCACAACCCCTGTAGAAGCCATTTTATTTTTATACTTGCTCATTTAGTATTCTCGCACTGTGCATGCCCAGATAAGCAACTGTCTCAGCTAAACTCTGCTTCTCAGTGCCTACCACCCTTTGGAGATCTACAAATGAGGCTCCAGTTGCTTGCATTCTCTGGGGAACCCAAGCTGACAGGCATCTTCAGCAAAAAACACCACACACTGGCAGCAGAAAGCACCACAGACATGATTCTTTTTTGCTGGGGGGGGGGGGAAAGAAAAAGAAAGTAAGAAAAGACAGGGAAAATTAAGGATAAGCTGGAGCAAGAGATCTTAATTGTGGTCCCAGATTTAATAATCACTGTACTTTGAGTAAGGCATCAAATGGCAGACAAACATAGACACTTGGGACTGAAACAGTCCCCATGCCTTGTAAGTGTTTTCACCAATAGATTGCAAAGCCTGAACTACAAAGCCTATTCCCATCCCCCCTGAATTTTCAGCTTCTTTTTTCACAGTGGGACACCCTCAGCAGTGTCACTAGCCTCCCAGCACCAGGCTGGGCATTCTTCCTCAAGCCCCAACTCTCCCATTTTCAAGGTAAATTCTCCCAGGCAAGTATGGAGATGTTGTATAAAACCACCATTAACCCTGGTTACATTTAACATAAATGCATGATTTTATCATGCCCCTGCTGAGTCCTGTTTTGGGCTGAGTATCCTGCAGGGTATGTGATCCAGTGATAGGTACCTATGCTTCATAGTATCTATTAGCTTTCATGTACCTTCTAAAGTAAGGCACTGTTCCAGTTGCCATCTCTAAGCACCTCCCCTACTACACTCACTTGCAGTTTAGGTGCCCAGCAGCGGCCTGAGAGGTTCACCCATCTTCAGTCCTGTATGGGGTCTGAGCCCTTAGTTCCTTATGCCTGTACACCTTAAAAACAAATAATAGGATAATATTTATCAGACTTAACGAGATGCCATGGAAATGGGAGTATCCTAAACACCAAGAAAAAGGAGACAAGGAAAGACAAAGCACACAAGGCTCTTCCACCAGAATAGAGGGGAAAAAAATATTAGCTGGCCTGCTGCAGTCAATCTTTCAGTAAGCAACAATTTGCCACAGTCATAACAAACGTGGAACAGAAAACAGCTTATGCATTTTGCTTGAATTCTAGTATATTGAATTATTGAAAAAGTTCTGAGTAATTTACTCCCTATTCTTGGGTTATACCTCATGGACTATGTAATAACTGTAGACCTACCTCTGTGTAGCTGAGTAGCTTTTTCATCTCTGTTACATGAGACTAAAAAGCTGTAGGCAAGTGAGCCTTTGCAAAGAAGGCATTCCTTGGTTACTCCCAGATGCTGCAAGCTGTCTGTTTTTCTCTGCTGCATTAGGCAAATGAAGAGAAAATAGGACCAATTTACACAGTGTGATTCTAATCCTAAAATTTCTCCACTTCAGATATTCAGAGTTTTGGGGGAATAACCCAGCTGTTAATGAGGCCATTGAGCTTAGGTAATCGGAAAAATATTCGTGTGTACTAACGTTAACAAACACTATTCAAGGGCAGAGTGTAAATATGATAAAAAGAGTCAGCAGATTAAAAATAAAAAATAATCTGCTAACTCACAAAGCATGCAAATTATTTACTTTCCGGGGCTCTGTCCAAAGATGTAAACAAAAGTCTAAAGGAATTCATATCAAAAATTGTGCATTTGCTTGGTATGCTTAGTACTGAGACATGCTGAAATTCTCACCCTCGGGGCAAGAAGGCGGCTTGCAAAGCTTGTGGTTTTCTGGGTTTTGGCTCGCTGGCAGTGACCATGCTGAGAGGGCGCACGGCAGCAAGCAGCGATGGCTGTCGGTAACTCCTCCCCATGCCAGTTCCAGGATAGAGTTAACTACTGCACACTGTCGTGCAGTGGAATAAAGGGCAACCTTCAGGAGGGACCCCGAGTGGGCGTACCGCCCCTCGGCAACTACAGCTGAGGTGCTGGGGGCGTCTGCTGGATTCTACCTACTATGGATAAATAAAAGGGAAGCCCTTCATTACAGAAGAATCGCTTCATGTTCTTTTTATTGTGTGGGTGCGATTTTCCTTCAGTGGCAAGCTCTGCATATCACCCTGCAGGGACATGTATCCCTGCATGCGCGGGGGCACATCCTGCCATTTCTGTACTGCTTTGCAGAGTGTTGATGCATGCCAATGAAGCCGGGTGGCACTCCTCCCAGAACGTCCCCAGAGGTGGTACAGCTGCTGCTGGGGGAGGAGGCAGCCAGTCCCCTTTCCCTTCTTCCCCACCGGCATCATCTGCTTTCTCTTCCTCCCAAGACCCTGACGCCGGAACGACAGCGCTGCGACGCAGATCGCACCCTTTCTGGTACTGACGGCGCCTGCCCGCAAGCGAGCAGCCCTCCCGCCCCAGACGCGCCACGCTCCTCCCTCCCCCGCGCTTTCGCCCCCTCCCCGCGCGCAGAGGCGTGTTCCCTTTGTCAGAGACTCCCGGGTTGCCTACCCACCCCTCCATTCCCGATTCGGAACGAGCACAGGCAAGACCGAACAGTTAAAAGCACCACCGGCCCCACCCCCTGCCCGGCCCCGGCCCCTGGGGTGGCCCCGCGGGGCCCCCGCCCCCGGGCTGGGCGGGCCAGAAAGCCTCGGTGGCTCCGCGCCCTTGGGCGGCACCTGCTGGCCGGCGTTCGCTGCGCAAGGCTGGTCCCGAGCGGGGCGGGGCCCGAACGGGGAGGGGGCCCCTGGCCCCAGCCCCCAGCACTCTCTCGAGGAAAAGTAGCTTCCTGAGGCATTTCCAAGCTTTGGTTCGGGGATTTTGTTCCTCCCGGCTTCCTGTTATCTCTGGGAGCTGCAGGGGCTGGGGAAACACTGGAGGGCGGAGGCGGGCTCCTGTGAGAAGTGTACGTGATCCCGGTTTTCTGTAACACAAGCTGCTGGAGGAGGGGAAACTGCCTCAATCAAGATTTTTTTTTTTTTTTAATTTATTTCCCACCAGTTTTTGGGCAAGACATAACTGGAGAGGAGGGCATTGGGTAAGGACAACAGGCTGTCACTGACAGACGTTGGGATCAGCTATTCTGAATTTTAACCGCAAGATCAGCATAGCTTTAAACAAAGACGAGCTGCCCCTTCCAAAAGGATGTTGAAACAACAGGGGATCCTGACTGAGTTTCACATCCCAAGCTATCACAAACGCTGCTTTTCCTTTCCAGACATTTCCTTTAGGGTCACTGAGAAGTTCTCAACAAAGAACATCAAGATACTGTGAAACACTCCCGTCCTTTGCAAATACAAACATCTAAAAAGAGTCTGAGCTTCATCTCGGATAAAAATACTCACTTCTTGCTTTGCTATTTGTACTGCAAAACATCCTTCTCACTCTCAGAAAGCAAGTGCTTCCATCATCTTCCTACTGAGAAGAGCCCATGGGCTGAGAACTGCATCCTGGTGTTCAGCAGGAGACCTAGGCAGGCCAAGGGCAATGCTCCCCAGCTGTGCAAACCTCCTCTTGCTAAGGGAAAATGGGAAAATCAGGACAAACCTTTCCCTGCCCCCCCACCTCGCTATATGCATAGCTCCTAATGAAGACAATTTACACATGTACATGCAGCAGCTGTGAGCAGGGAGCAGGACCAGGGAAGCAATTTTTTGTGCAGTCATGTATGACAAGGACCTAAGTGAAACCATCCCCCCAAATAAAATCACTCAGCTCTAAAGTGCTGTGGATCCACCAGTCTAGCAGTCTTCTGTTCAGGTGGTATCCTCCTCTCTTTTTCTCAAGTCCGACTCCAATACTTGTATAAAAAGCAGTAACATCCTACAGCTATTTACTTGTGTGTTCTTGGAGAAAGGAAGGTTATCAATGCTGGTGGCTCTTAGAAGTGAATGTGTGTTAGATAAAATCTAAGAGAAAATGAGATAGTAGTTACTTGGTAATAGACTGTTCTCCAAGAATGGTATTTTCAAGCAAGTGTTCACTTGTGGGGTCAATGAGAAGCTAAGATGAGTGGAAAGAAGGTTAACATGAATAAAATACACACAATGACAGACTTGACCAAAGTTGAAAAGTTTATGGGCTTCCTCATTAAATTTCCACTACTCTCTTGTGACCAACCACATGGGGAAGTCCACATGGGAAGCCTACCACAAAAGAGTTTGTGTCACTGGCTTCTCATCCTAACAAAAAAGCAGAAGAAACCATGCTTATTTTAAGCCATCTCTAAGTTTTGAATGCAAAAGGGAGGAATAAAAGTCTTCAAAAATAACATCTCTAAAGAGAAAACAGAAGTAACCTCTAAGCATATGGTCATCTCTAAGAACATGGAAGGAAAGAATGTTATTGGAAGTAGTCAGCATGGATTTACCAAGGGGAAATCATGTTTGACTAATCCATTAGCCTTCTATGATGGTGTGACTGAATAGGTAGATGCAGGGAGAGCAGTGGATGTTGTCTCCTATGACTTTAGCAAGGCTTTTGACATTGTATCCCATAGCATCCTCAAAGCACAGGAACTATGGGTTAGAACAGTGGACAGTAAAATGGACTCAGAACTGGCTAAACAATAGAGCTCAGAGGGTTGTGAACAATGGCATGGTGTCCAGTCGGAGACATGTAGCTAGTGGTGTTCCCAGGGGTCAGAACTGGGTATAACCTTGTTCAACAACTTCATCAATGACCTGGATGAGGGGATAGAGTGTAACCTCACTGAGTTTGCTGATGATACAAAACTGGGAGGATTGGCTGATACACTGAAAGTTTGTGCTGCAGTTCAGTGAGATTTGGAGAGGTGGGCAAAGGGGAGCCTCATGAATTTCAACAAGGATAAGTGTAGAGTCCTGCACCTAGGGAGGAAAAACACCATGCACCAGTACAGACTGGGGGTGGACCTGCTGGAAAGCAGTTCCATGGAGAAGGACCTTGAAGTTCTGGTGGACAGTAAGTTACCCATGGAATAGCAATGTGCCCTTGTCACCAAGAAGGCCAATGGGATCCTGGGGTGCATTAAGAAGAGTGTGGCCAAAAGGTCAAGGGAGGTTCTCCTTCCCCGCTACTCTGTGCTAGTAAGACCACATCTGGAGTATTGTGTCCAGTACTGGGCTCCTCAGTTCAAAAGGAACAGAGATTAGAGAGATTCCAACCAAGTGCTACGAGGATGGTTAAGAGACTGGAACATCTGTCTTATGAGGAAAGGCTGAGAGACCTGGGACTGTTTAGTCTGGAGAAGGCTGAGAAGGAATCTTATTAATGTTTACAAATATCTGAAGGGTGGGTGTCAAGAAGGGGCCAATCTCTTTTCAATGACAGGACGAGGAGCAATGAACAAAAACTGAAATACAGGAAGTTCCACCTCAACATGAGGAAAAACTTCTTTACTATGAGTATGAGAGAGCACTGGAACAGGCTGCCCAGAGACATTGTGGAGTCTCCTTCTCTAGAGACTTTCAAAACGCACCTAGACAAGTCCCTCTATGGCTTGCCCTAGCTAATCCTGGCATTGGCAAGGGCATTGAAGTCAGTGATCTCCACTCTGTGGTTCCATAATCACATTATGAATACAGACACCACTATTTGAAATATGAACAGCTCATAAGTGTTAAACCAGGCTGTTAAACTTTGGATAGCCCATTTTCCCACTATTTTGTGCTCATCTTGTGTCTGTGACTGGAGTCCATAGGGTGACTCACACACCTGCAAGGACACCTTGCATCCACTGGCTGCTGTTCCTGGAAGGCACAGTTAGTGGCACTGCTCCTAAGCAAACACCACTGCCTGCTGCCAAGGCTGATATTAAGGAGGACACTCACACAGATGGGCTCCAGTCTCTGCCAAGAAGCATACAGCTGAGAGGCAGCTAGAAGCCATTCCTTAAACACTTTCTCCACTGTGATTTGCTATTCAACCCAACCCACAGGCAGGCAGCTAGCTCCCCTCTCAGCTCCAGGGACTCTTGGAGTGCTTCAAAGTAAAGGGGCATTATGGGCCTTTGGGGTTTGCACAAATATTATGCAAGTGTGGATTTAATGTTGACATAACCTTTATCAGCCTGCAACACTGTGGAAGGACCTGCCCAAAAACCTTTGAATAAATTGCACAGTAAACTGACAGTACAAGATATTTGTGCTGGTTCTGCTACTGTATTAACGCCTGACATGTTTCAGCCTCTGTGTGTTGGTCTTCCCCATCTGCACAAACAGTATTACTATTTACCTTTTATTGCACACCACATTTTTTTAAAGCTATATTTCAAGGATCAAAGCTGTGGGCAGGACTCCCAGTGTGGCATTGCTCTTTTTTCTCCTTTGTTAAGTACCTAACATCACATTTAGGGCAAATTTTGGCTAGGGTGGAACTGGATGTCCACTTTCATCTCTTTTTTTGGATGAATATTACTTTCATCCATGTGAAGCTTCAGGGTATGATCAATCTAGCTGTATGTTTTTATAGAACATGTGCACTACTGCAGTATCCAGATGTTATGGCCAGTAATAGGGAATTCAGTTGAACTAGTTATAGTAGAACTTATAAAGAAATTAATTGAAGTACTTTGTTATTAGAAGAATATAATAATACCATTTTGGAAGGTAGTTTTGCTTTTATTTTGAAGAAACAAGTAATAGTAAACTCTAAAATAATCAGTTTTATAAGGTAATCTTGATTGTGCTAAAACAGAAATTACAACCCAGTTGTGTTCTCTATAATACTGGTAAAAATCTTGAAATTAAGTCACAAAACATTCAGCTTGGGGTTTTTGCCTATTTTGCAACACAAAACATGTAATCATTCTTTTTGAAAACTCAAACTTGATTTTTCTTGAACTCTCTTTCAGAGGTAAAGATGCATGAAAGTAATAGGAGACCGATCTTCTTGAACTAAAAAGGTTATTGAGAACCAAACACATTTTCACCAGATACATATTCATGTTTTCTGGCTGAGAGGTAGAAGCAACTAAAATATAAGACAGGCACTGCTGTGCAGTGAAGCTTCTGTTAATTTAAATAAGGTCTATCTAATACTGTTAGTCTGTTATATGCAAAGATTATGTACCCCGAGCCACTGTTCTGAACATGAAAAGGATGGTTAAAACTTAATCAAAATCAAGGAAGTACAACAGAGGTATTTGGAATCTATCAATATTACTTTTGCTTTTCACAATACATCTCTAGTGAACTTTTTGTTTCATCAAAAGTTCTCATTCTCCATAAAGTTGTATTCCCATGTTCAAGCCTCCAGAAATTTCTTTTTAAAACTTTGTCTACCAATTTATTTATTTTTTGTATCATAGTTTCAGAATTAAAACAGCCTAACTAAATGGGGTATAATTAAAGGGAATATTTCATGGGTCAAAAAGAAAAAAGCAAAATGTGTGAAGACTGTAGCAGATGTGCTCTTATGCTTAATGTGAAGATTAACAAAATACATTCAGCAAGTGCAGTCAGAACAGTCAATGTCAGGAAATCTTCATTTATAACTGTACACCATTGTCACTGAGCTAGAAACTGGGAGTAATGACACTAATATATGCATCTTAAAAATGTATGGCATGAACCCTCTTTCCTTTCCTTTTGCCTCGCAGTTCCTGGAAGCGCAATGAACTGCCTCCTTTGAGTGCAATATAATAATCCGTGGTGTAAGGTACTGCCACAGAGAGGATCAGGCTGGGCTCATTATGGGCCCTAGGTTGAAAAGTAGCACTCTCTCCAAACTCTCCTGCTTGCTGTTTTCACTTCTTGCTGCCAAACAGTTGTTCAGTGCATGCCCACCAAGCCCATTTTCATTAGAGAAACAGGACACTAATTCATTGTTCAGATTCCCCTTGGCCACATGCTTTCTGTGTGATTCCAACCAAGTCATGCTCAGACACACCAACATAAAAAGGAATTTCTACCATGTAGGAGTCAAGCACTTCACTGGATTTGAGAATCTGAGCCACAGAATCTCTGTGCTTCTGGTCTCTCCCCATGCAACCGGAATTAGATAACAAAGCCTTCCCCACTTCATGTGGAAGCCAAGATCATAACAAAAAAATAATATAAGACTGAGACACTCAAATATTGTAGTGATGAAAATCTGAACCAGTGTTAAATACCTGAGCAAAAAAATGTCTATGTAGAAAACAAAAGTGTCAATATAAGGTTTGGCAAGAATCTTGGCCCACTGGGAACCTAGTTATTAAAATAAAGGGGTAAGAGTAGTAATTGGAGGCTTTCATCTCATACATATGCCCTGAGTTACTTTTCCAGCTGAGTTCCTGCATAACCAAAGTAGGAGGAGAGGTAAGAGTTTCTCTGCCCACATCTACCACTTGGGTTATTTTCCTTAGGTAAATGCCTTTTATAAGAACAGAAAGTAAATGTCTAGAGGAAATACAAAATGTTGAGCTTTAGTAGCATATGTGAAGCTGGTGTAAGGCTTTTTTCCCCCACAAACCCACAGGGAAAAAAGCACCATAATCTCTGTGCAATAGATTTCTTCTTGCTTGCTTAGAGGAACTCAATTTTTTTCACAACTAGATGCTTAGAGAGTTTATTCACTGCTCAGATAGGATTGATTATGCCTTAGCATTAATTGGCTTGACTTTGGTATATGGATTTCTTTGCTTTGAAATGTGCTTTCACTCTCTGCTTGGCTTTCAGTACACATTCTGTCATAAACAGGAGAAACTGAGTTGCACACTATTGATGTATTGCAAATTACAGCAGTTCTAATAAAAGTTATTACAAAATCCCCAAATCTATAAGCAGTGGAAGAAGCTAAGTCATAGAATCATGAAATAGTTTGGGTTAGAAGGTACCTTTAAAGCTCATCCAGTCCAACCCCCCTGCAATGAGCAGGGACATTTTCAACTATATCAGACTGCTGAACACCTTATTCTAGAAGAACTGTGAATAAATCATTCATTAGAGGAGCAAATACATTGTTTACTGGCTAGTCCATCTTAATGGATGCCTGAAGACTTTAAGTTCTGAGCTGAACACTAGCCACCACCAGTTAAACAGACCACTGTTCACTCACTTGGAGGGGAGACACTCAGGCATCCACACCTCTGTGGGTCTCTGCTCATAATATGACTTATTCGTGTTGCAATGTTAACTTCCACCACATTAAACATACCCCAGTGAATTAACCATCTAATTTAATGCAAAAGGTTTTCTTTTATTTATTTAATGTAAATAAATAAATAGATAGATAATTGTTACCATCATCCTTGATGGTCCTGTAAGATGCTACAGTCATACAGCAGTCATTAGTTAGGGATAGTAGAGCTGAGCTTATACTGACTCCTATTTTCTATGTATGCTTCCTTGAAAGAAGGAGAGATCCTTTCAGAAGTGGTATTTCATATGCATCTGCAGCCTGTCACAGATAGTGTCTCCTCTCTTAAGGTCCATTAACACTTCTAAATAAAAATAAAAACCCAACAACCTGAGCAGGTTCAGACATTGGACTTCACACTGCTTAACTGGCACTCTTCTCCTCTTGTCTGCTTTACACATCCCAGCTATCTGACTCCTAGAAGTTAGAACCTGAGCCTGTCCATACTCTGGATCACAGATCTGAAAGCTGGTCCTATTCTATTTAGCAAAATAGACACAGCCTAGAGTAGCCTATTTTTGTTTTCCCTGGTAGAATAATATAGCTTGGAATGAAAGTCTCTGAATGTTGGAGTGGGACTAGGGAGCAAAAATGCACCCTCAATCACCTGCTATCTGTAGAAAACCTACAAAGAGATTTATCTAAAAAGCAAACACCTTGCACTTTCAGAGGCAAAATCCTGAAAGAACAATTGCAGTCACAATCATGCCTTAAAGTGAGACATTTTGCATTCCTAAAGACCCCTCAAAAAGTGAATTTCAAAATAAAATGATCATGCAGTTGAGACCATTCTGCTATCAGGTGCCCAAAACACAGTCTGGGCTGTTACCTGTAGGTCACCAGCCTATATGGACTGTAATCCTTGTGTAAACTGTCGTTTCTCCAGAGCTTTGAAAAATGTGACTTAAAGCATGCAAACTCCTAACTATACAGCAGGAACTTCTACCAAACAGTTGCTGGCTGCTGATTTAAGGTCGTGGTAGGAGTTCACTGTCATACTGTCAGATACCAGTTATCAGCAAACTCCCCAGTAATGGGTTTGTTTGGGTATAAAATAAAACTCACCTCAATGATAGGAGATACTGTGTTACTCTTTCACTATATTTACATATATTCTGGTGCCATCTAGTACTGAAATATAATAAAAGCTTTTGGAAATAAGATATGTAAGGGTCTTTTCTCCACTATCTGAATTTGCATTGAATTCAGCAGCTCACAGTGATGTCTGCAGCAGAAAGCAGGAGCAAAATCCTTACCTCCTGCACCTTCCTGATGTATAATTGCATTTCCCCCTTCCCCAGACTCCAGTGCCCCACATCGGCCTGCTCTCATCCACCCTTTCTACAGAGAAAGGGAGTTGTGCTAGTTAATTTTGCTCTAGCTTAGTAGCATACACATTTATTATGGTAACAACGCCCTAACACAGTTCTCTCCTCTCCAAATCTTCTTTTATGATGAGGATTTATTTATTCCCTTCTTAAAGATGTTTAGTCAACAAGCAATAATGATTCTGCACTGCCAACCATCCATGTAATTTGTGGCACTTTAACAAGAACCATAATTTCCTTTCACAAAAAGGAAGAGTTCTGGCAGCACGACTCAGCAAGGGAGATCATCTTTTTTGCAAGACAAACTGGCTGGGGCAGAATAGCCCCATTTTGTGAATATGTTTGAGAAATTCTCAAAGTTTTCCATGAAAAAAAAAAAAAACTAAAATTAAGACAATCAATGGTAAATTTGTAGTACAGTCCTGGAATAGAGGCAAGCTTTGTGTTTATGGTATATAGCAGGGGTATAAATAATCAGTGTTTAGTCCTGTAAAAGAGACTCTGGATACTGGTTTTCCTCATCACCTCCCAATGCCTTCACAGCCTCAAACTTGGACAGGAGAGTCATGTTCAATGACTTGTTCCAACGTGTATTTAAATTATTTAAAGAGCTCCAACAGGAGCAGTAAAAGAAATCTGAAACGGAAAAATAGTAGTCTTTGTGGTCAATATAACTTTCAATGCCCTTTGCAAACTGTGCTTTGGCTGCTGTAGTCCAGTAATATGATTGCTATAAGGACGTAGTGCTGATGCATATTCAGCTTGTCTGCAGTGTCCTTTTGAAGTGCTATTTATTCCTTCTGATGCATGAAGTTGCACCATTACAGGTGAAGGACATTTGCTTACCCTCATGATGCCTCTACCAGTCCGTTTCTCTAGCTGTCAAGTTCCTTCTGAATGACAGTCCACTGCAGTTTGGACTCATCCATGAATGTGATGAATGTGCATTCCATCAGCTGATTTGTTGAGAAAGATGTTAAAACACAATATACTCCCCAGCATCAACCCTTGAAGAATGCCTCTTGCAATATGCTACCAATTTAGCTTCTGAAGACTGACCTATATATAATAGCCAAATAATCCAGTCACCTCATAATCCACCCATCCATCCAGTTCATACCTCCTCCATGTGGCTATAAGGATTTCTAATTAACTGTATCAAGAACCTAGTTAGAATCAAGATAGTCTACAGCTACTGCTCTCACAGAGCTAATCTTCTAGCCAAAGAAGGTAACTAGGTTGGTCAGGCTCAATTTGCCCTTGGTAATTTGCCTTGCCATTGCCTCTTCCCAGTCACCTTCCTTTTCCTGCATGTGACTGGAAGTGATATTCAGTATTTTCTCAGTTTTCTAATGAGCTTAGATAAGGCTCACTAGCCTGCAGTTTCTTAGATCCTCTTTCTCACCATTTCTGAAACTGAGTAGGACATTTCTCTTTTTCAAGTCAGCAAAAACCTGCTATCAACATGACCTTTTAACGATAAGAAAGAGGACTCGTCCAATGGCACAACTAACTTCCTCAATACCTTCAGATGCATCCCATCTAGGCCTATGAACTTCTGTACTTCCAGTCTGCTTACGCAGTTTTTAACTCAACCATCCTCTACCACTGGTAATACCTCTCTTTCTCAACCTCTGCTATTAAACAAAGGAATCAGATACATTTGAAAGGAGGTTTCACTAGTAAAGGCCAAAGCAAAGAAGACATTGAACATTTTTGTGTGCCCTTTGGTACAAGATTGTCCAACTTGTTCAGTAACATACATCGCACACCTAGGTGATGTTTCCATATTTCTTATGGATAGCTTGACCCTGCTTCTGCCTTTATACAGTTCATTTTTGTGTTTAGGCACAGTACAGAGTTCTCTGTGCAGCCTAGATGACTTCTCACTACATTTGCTCCTTTTAATTTTTTTCTTTTCTTCTGATTTAAAGAGAATATTCTTGATAGTCAATCAGTTCTCCTGGGTTCATTTGCCCTTCAACCTTGCATGAGAGCCCTCCTACTAGTTCTGTGAATAAGCCCTTGAAGTTCAGAGTATTTTGATTGTTATTCCCCTTCTTTAAGTCCATCGGAATCTTTCTATGGTCACTGCAGCCAGCACTGCTTCCCATTCTGTAACAGTTCTTACATATTCAGGACAGAAGATCAGCAGAGCACCTCATCAAGTTGAGCTAAACAGCATTTGAATCAAAAAATTGTGCTATATGCTCCAGAGTTCTCACTACTTGCTTGTGCCCTGCTATGGTGTCCACCCAGAAGATGTCAGAGTGGTTCAAGACCCACAGTGAGTAGCAGGGCCTGTGATCAGGAAACTTCTTCCACTTTTTTAAAGAAAGACCTTGTTCACACTTTGTTCTTGACCAACGTGCCTCCCTTTGCGACTTCCCTTCTGGTCTCATAAACTCTTGACAGGGCTTATTGTTCTTTCCGTAGCAAAGATCCCTGCACCCGAGCTGCTGCTTTGTGTACAGCACAACCCATCATGGAGCTTTAGTCTTGGGGGCTATCCTACAACATTGTGACAGAAACACTGATTGAAGAAGAAACTTTGATGCATTGTTACAACTGGGAAAACAGTTTTCTTAGGAGGCTCACCTGCTTGCTTCGCTGACACTGAGCTGATCAATCTGGTAACTGGACTGATAAAACCATAGAGAGAGGTAGCACTTTTATGATTCCCTCTTTTTATGGAGTAGTAATCAACCGCTGTAAAATCAGCCACTTTTTAGACAAGCAGCTCCTACAGTAGTTCTGCAAATGGGAGATGTTCTGATGAAGACTAGAATAGATTTTCTTGTTCTTTATCTAGTGGAAATATTTTTTTTTCTCAGTTGCTTTAAGATTGTGAAGTATCATTTAAAAGAGCATCTTAATCCACTGTTTGGCATTGTGAGTTTCAAACATGCACCATCTGCCTCTTGTTTATCCTCTTCTCTCATGGACATTCTCTTTTATTCTCTCCTCATATTAAATTTCTGGCTGAGGATATGCTGAACAGTTGGTCCAAACAGCAGAGCCACCTGATGTCTATTTGCAGAAAATAAAACTAATCAACTGACAAGTCAAGGACCAGATCTTTTTGGTTTTTTACATGCACTTCTGAGCAGTTATGGACACCAGTGTTGCCAAAAGCTCTGTACACAATGCTTTGTGAGAATAATATCTCACTAGACTGAGAAAACACCTCATGACTTTGTCCCAAGTGCTCTTGAGCATTACACCTGGTTACTCACTAGTTCTAAGGACTGTATACAAACACTTCCTTCTTCATATCCTATAGATAACAACATTTGCACAAAAAAACAAAGATAATTTTATATATGTCATATGCCCTGTACTCCCAGTGTGCGTACATAGGCTTTGTGGAGTCTCTCTCAATAAAAGTACAAAAGTGTGCCTTTGTATGTATGGTATAGAAAGAAAGGCCTTGGGAAAGTACTTGCCCATAGCTGCTTTTAGAACACATCACAAATTTGTATGCAACATAAGGGGAAATGTTCAGAGGTTCCTAATGAGGTAGTGCATAGGATACATAGAAGAATAGGAGACTAGAATTTTAGCTCCAGTTCTGAGGAGTGACTGCCTGCCTGCACAGTGGGTACTTCACCTATAAAGCTGAAAATACACAGGATAAGACTTGGGGACTGCATTACTCTGTGAGGTTCAAAGCTAACGTGAGCACCAGCAGGAGCCCCATAGCTGCCTTAGTTTCCTAAACCTAAATTAAACAGGCATTGCCACCTACTGGCTGCATTACAATATTAATATAACAGGTGTGATTTCCAGCACATGAAATCAACCACCCATGTTTTCTTCATATGAAAATTGTAATATATTCCTAACTGAATAATTAATAGTTTCTATCTTTTTCAGTGAGGAAATTATACTTAATATAATTTTCTCTTTTTACAAGGTATGTCAGTAAAGCAATTTTGTATGTTTAGATGTTTCATCATGTGGTCATATTTGGCTGTGCAAGAGGGGGTAATATGACTATTTGTAAATGTAATTAGTATCCTGGTCTGCCTGTACCCACCTCTTTTCCTAGACAAACAAGATGGCTGAGGCAGAAAGACATATTTTTACCCTGTTTGACTAAAGCAGGATAGATCCCGATCACTGGATGGGAGTAGGTGATAGAAATGTCACAAATTTTTAAGACTATGGTCATGGTCTAGCTAAAGAACGGTCATACATCAATAGATGTATTGTATGATTTCTGCTGTTAGCAATCAATGAATTTAATTGCACTCAAAGCACTTGTAATTATCCTGCAGCATCAAAACAGATAGACATCCCACTCTGAAGAAGAAATTCCATGATATGAGCACAGTTAATCACATCTGCAATAGCTTTTTTTCCAAGTAAATCTAAAGTTGTTACAATAAAATCTAATTTAAGGAATTTTAGTAAATGAGAAAGAAAAGGTTGTTTTCATTTTGGAATATCTTTTCATTTTGTCACTAAAAACTCAAGAACTACTCAAGGATGAAGAAATTCACCTTCCTTCACAGCAGCTCAAAATTTTATCTCCCACTCTCCTCTGGCTAATTGCTGCTGTATCATCTAATGAAAGTTATTCTACCAATTCAGCCAATAAAATGCTTTTTCAAAGCTTTGACGGTTTCAGTGCAAATTACATTACTTAGTATAAAAAGAAAACAGAAAGGAAGTATCAATGTGGTTTTCTAAATTTGTACTGAAACAGGTCAGAGAGTGCTTATCTAACTCGTGCCAACTGTATGGACAAAGACAGCAACCTTTGGCTGTTGAATAGTGACAAGCAGTTGGGGAAAGCACTTTCTTGGTTAAGTCTAAGAGGAATCATAAGAGGATGCTTTCACACTTCCTAAATTAGAGCCTATTACATAGTGTTGTAAAGTAATTTAATAATTTGGCTTAGTCTGCAGTAAACCAAAACAACTCTGCTCTGGAATGAAAATATTCATGGGGGAGTTTAAGATACAGTACCATGGGAGTGGTGAGAGCCTGGAATGGGTTGTCCAGGGAGGTGGTTGAGGCCCCATCCCTGGAGGTGTTTAAGGCCAGGCTGGATGAAGCTCTGGCCAGCCTGATCTAGTGTGAGGTGTCCCTGCCCATGACAGGGGGGTTGGAACTAGATGATCCTTGTGGTCCCTTCCAACCCTGACTGATTCTATGATTCTATGATTATATGATTCTACGTGTATTTGCCTTATGTGTTCAGCTGATATCCTTACACTTATAGATTGTTCTTGTGCAGACCAGTCCTCCTAAGTTTCACATATGAATATGTCTTTAGATTTCATTAGTGTCAAGTACAATGCAGTCAAGGAAAATTATCTATTCATCAGGAACTCACATAATTACAGAAATGCTCTGCAAAAATTGTCAGCAGCACTCAACATTTCAAGTGGAAACATACACCAAGAAGCAGTCTCAAATTGCCTGACTTTCGTAAACAGAAAGCTATTCAATTCCTTTTGTCCAGTTGTTGGCATTTACTTTGAGGATTTCTATGGAAAACAGAAACTCCCAAACACTTTGGAAACAAACAGTGGATGTTAGCTTAGTTTAAAAAGCATCTGTAAAAATATCTATAAAGGATAAGCTATGATGGGTTCCTAGACCATCTTGGGTGAGAAACTACAGCATACTGAAGTACTATGTAATTATTGTAGACTCACGGTATCTCTTTACCAGGTAATTTAAGGTTTAGGAATTAACTTGTCCATAGCTCTATCACATATAGCATGGCAAGCAAAGACGCAGCAGCATCTCAAATACTTCTCTCATGATGCAAAACCAACTATGTTATTTTATCCTGGAGGGCTATACTACAGAATCATTTTAATCTGGCTATGCCATACTTCTGGTTTTGTCTGTCCCCTGTGCCCTCCTCTCCTTCGGTACCTTTTTATTTGCAGATTCTTGGCATATGGGAAGAAGTTTAACACAATGCACAGCATGGCAAAATACAACATTTAAAATATGGTGAGGACAAGGTGTTATCTTTTGTTTAAGTACAACCATTGTGCAGAGAGAGATGGTGAGAACGACAGCCGTCGTTTGCTTGAATCTCCATGAAAACTGATCTGTGAACAACCATTGGATGGCGGTCGTGATTCACACAAAGCACAGCTTAAACACCGTACCACGGAGACGCTTGCATAGGCACAAAATAAGCACATCCAGTCCATTGCTCTCTATCCAAATCCATAGCGAGTTAATCAATTCCTCTTATCTCATCTAGATTTGGTGTTAGTAATGCTACCAAGACTTACAGGCTGAGAAGTCTAGTTCAATGTCTTTCTTGTAGTGAGGGTCCCAAAACTGAGCACAGTATTTGAGGTGCAGCCTCACCAGTGCCAAGTACGGGTGGCACAATCACTTCCCTGCTCCTGCTGGCCACATTGTTCCTGACACAGGCCAGGATGTTGTCGGTCTTCTTGGGTAGCTGAGTACATGCTGGCTTATGTTCGTACAGTTGTCAACCCGCGCCCTCAGGTCCTTTCCTGATGGGCAGATGCCAGGCACTTCACTCCAAGTCTGTACCATTGTACGGGGTTGATGTTACGCAAGTGCAGCATCCAGCACTTGGCCTTGTTAAACCTCGTACAAGTGACCTCAGCCCATTGATCAACTTTGGCCAGGTCCCTTTGCTTCCTACCCTCAAACAGATCAACACTCCCACCCACTTTAGAGTCATCTCCAATCTTAAAGGGGTCCACTCAATTTCCTTATCCAGGTCATTGATAAAAATGTTAAACAAAACTGTCTCCAGTACTGAGCCCTGGGAACACCACCTGTAACTGGCTGTCAACTGGATTTAACTCCATTCACCACAACTCTCCGGGCCTGGCCGTGCAGCCATGTTTTTTACCCGACATAGTATGTGCTTATCCAACTCATGAGCAGTCAGTTTCTCGAGGAGGATGCTGTGGGAAACTCTGTTAAAGGCCTCACTAAAGTCAAGTTAGGTAACAGCGACAGCCTTTCCCTCATCCACCAGGCAGGTCACTTTGTCATAGGAGATCATATTGGTCAAACAAGATTTGCCCTTCATAAACCCATGTCAACTGGGCCAAATCATCTTATCATCCCATGCATGATGCATGATGTCACTCATGATGATCTGCTTTGTGACTTTCCCTAGCACCATGGTCAAGCTGACAGGCCTTTGGTTTCTCAGATCCTCCTTCTGGCTCTTATTGTAAATGGGTGTCACATTTGCTCACCTCCAGTCTACCAGGACCTCACCAGTTAGCCAGGACTGATAAGAAATGATGGAAAGTGGCTTGTCAAACTCTTCTGCCACCTTCTTTATCACCCTTTACGTCACATCCAGTAGTATAAATAATGATGAAACTTTTGAAAAAATAATCAATTTTATATTCAACTTCTCTATAATCTTTCTAATCTAATTTGTACAGTATTTATTACTTCAGGTTCATTGCGGTTTTTTCTCAGGCATCAGGTTAAACTTCATCATAACTACTGCAGAAAAGGTATAATCCTAAGTATTTCATCAGGTAGCGAAAGTGAACTGTAGTACCAGAGATGGCAATACAATAAAGAGAACTCTTCTAAAAATTCAAAATCTTGTCACACAACCATGGTAATAGCCTTGTAGCTCCCAATCCACAGATCTGATTCGGTTCTGATCTTTAACAAAGCAAGATCTGAGTTATCTTCAGGTATGTCACAGACAACCTGAGGTCTCTATGCAAAGTATAGAGGCAAACATCAGCAAAACCATAAACAAATAACAAACCCAGAAAGCACCTTAAAAATATTACAGGTTTCAGTTCTGCATTCTGAAACTGTACCAAGTTTCCCAAGTGTTTTCCATCTTTTGATTAAAACTCACTTTATGAAAGAACAGCACACATGAGAACATGAAGTTACAACCTATAATTTTGTGGGGAGAGGACATCACTCATTAACATATAATCTGCACTATAGCAGATCATACAAACAGTGAAAAATGCTTCATGATATACTTCAAACTCATTGACTTACAGGAACATATTTTATACTTACTTCATTACTTACCAATCCCTATCTGCTAGGGGATATGAAAGTGCACACACCAAGGCACATGAAATTAACTGAAGTCAAATTTGATCAGTTCATCATTATTGTATAGATCTCATTTTCTCATTCTTAGACAACAAAGGTGGGTTTGGGCTTTTTTTTTTTTTTATTAGAGCATAAGTCACAGCTTTAGTTTGTGTTATTCCATTGCTAATGCTTAAGAAATCTTCTCTGAAAATAAGCAATTTATAAAGTACTTCTTGGATTCACCAGCCTTCTGCAAAATTTAAGGTGAAGGACAAAAATTGTAGTTCAGCAAAGAGCTACTCCCTGAACAAGAGTTATCTTTTCTACTGAGATATTTACAAGAGATCTTGTGCCCAAAAGCTCCTATAACATTTCCAAATAGACCAAGTAGTCTAAAAACATTTATTTTCTCTACCTACAAAATTATCCTATGCACTTCACAGAACATCACACTACAGTAAAATACCACTACTACATATCTCATTTAACATTTGTTGATAATTATAATCAAAGAGCTACAAAATCATTTTTAAGCAATTAAGGCTTATGCCAACTGAATAGATAAAGTTTAGTAATACTTTCTAATGCAGAAACAAAAACTAGCATCACAATTATTTGACTATGACAGTGCTCATCATAACTGCTAAATCACCATTCTGTCCCATAGCTTTTCCCCAATGACAAGGACTAGCATTCATCCTATTGCCATTTTAAAACTTACTTTCATTGTGACAACTAGCTGTCTGTTGCCCAGAATTTCAGAGTTCAATATTCCCAGCTTTGTTGCCCTCCTCTGCCCTTGCTCCAGCTACTGTCTCACTCAGGTCTGAAGAAACAAAGCTCTTCAGACTGGTAAAAGACTCCAAAAGAGTTCTCGACTGTTGTCTCTTACAGGGCACCTGGACAGTTAACAGTCAAACAACTGCCTAAGTGTAACCTGATTGTCACCCTTGACTGAAAAGAGAACCCAGAGAGCAAAGCAAATAATTGTGAATATAGAATCATAGAATCAGTCAGGGTTGGAAGGGACCACAAGGATCATCTAGTTCCAACCCCCCTGCCATGGGCAGGGACACCTCACACTACATCAGGCTGGCCAGAGCCTCATCCAGCCTGGCCTTAAACACCTCCAGGGATGGGGCCTCAACCACCTCCCTGGGCAATCCATTATGAGATTTAACATTTGAGTTTTACTTTGCATTTGCAGGCCTTGCAAAATGCTGAGGGAGTTGGGGTTGTTTAGTCTGGAGAAAAGAAGACTAAGAAGATATCTCACTGCTCTTTACAACTACCTTAAAGGAGGTTGCAGTGAGGCTGGTGTTGGTCTCTTCTCCAAACAGGACAAGGGGAAATGAGTTTAAGTTGTTCCAGAAGAGGTTTAGATTGGACTTTAGGAAAAACTTCTTTAATGAGAGAGTGGCGAGGCATTGAAACAGACTGCCCAGGGAGGTGGTGGAGTCACCATCCCTGGAGGTGTTCAAGAAGATTGTAGATCTGGTGCTTCAGGACGGTGTTTAGTGGTCATAGTAGTTGAGTTATGGTTGGACTCAATGATTTTAAAGGTCTTTTCCAGCCTCAGTGATTCTGTGATTATTAGTAAGCAAATCAGTGAAGCAATAATACAGATCAATTATTGCTTAGCTGTCATCACTGTGCTGCTTCTCAGCATTATTTCTCATGATCAGTCAGCGGTGCTTCTTTATTTTCCTCAGGTTTTGATGTGAAAGAGAGGTGTATCTGGATAAGACTGTTTTAACAACTGGAGATATATTAGTATTCCAAATTCATGTCACCACAGTCTATTGTTATGAAAATATGTCAGAATAGACAGTACAAAGATAACATAGACTATTCAACAGGGATTTAGTCCACAATTAAGATATTCACTGATTTACTGCAGTCTAAATAGACAAGAATTGATGAAAAAAAAAAAAAGTACATGGGAGTACATGTCTGATCTCAAAGGATCAATTTTCCACCAACGCTAATTAAAAAAAAAAAAAAAAACTTAAATTGAGGTAGCAGAAATCTGAATCAGGTTATTGTACAGTATTAAATTAATGCAGACCATAAATATGACAATTATTTTAAAGACAAGCAACTCGTATTTACCATGAGGTCACCAAGAACACCGACAGAATCCTATGTTTTATAGACAGATGGTCTTTTATTCAGTCCTATCCTAACTTGCTGTGTGCTTACCTCTGCCCTCCATAGCTTCATCTACCATCACAACAAAAACTGCTGGCTTTTCAATCTATGTGAGACCTTTGTTAGAGAGCCTCTCTGTATTAATGCATAAATGGACTCACAGTACAAATACAGCTTAAAAGATTTCTGGGTAAGGAAAAAAAAAACACACTAGGAAAAATTGAATACATGATAACCCTATTCATAGATCAATTTCATTTTGACATGTCAGATTTTATGACACCTGGATGTTTGATGCTGTCATAGATGATTTAAATTTAAGTTGTGCAGCCTATCTGCTAACACAAATCATCACATTCCCTCAGACTCTTCAGTGCAAAGATCATATTTTTGACTTCCATAAAGTGCCTGAAAGAGAATCCTAAGAATCCATGAAAACTACAAATACTGTCTTCAGAAACGATTATTTGGTATATGCAGTGAACATTGAATACATAAGGGGAAATTGTCTGTAATTGAGCAGAAGATAATAAAAGCAAATAGAAATATGACAATTCCTTCTCTCTACATGAGTTCAACCCACACAATGAAGATACATTTCAACTAAGCTGATGTGATGTTCAAACTATATGAAAATAGTTTCAGTGTAAGAAAGGAAAACTGCCCTTTCCAGTCATTACATTTAAAACCTGACTCTAAATTCCATTAATCTATGATGAATGTTTTTGCTTCTTATAAAATAAAAAAATCCCCGCTTTAATCTGATGATTCTGTTTATTAAAACCTCTGCTTTAATGTGCTTAAATCGTTTTGCCTCTGGAGACTAGAAAAAAATGTTATAATCACTCTAAATATAAATTGCTTTTTTACACATGCCATGTTTTAGAGCCCTGAAAACTTAATCTTTACATTAAAAGACCTAATCTGTCCCAAAACCTCTCATCCCTGAGGCCAAAAACCCCCAAGAACTTATGGAGCATGATATGAACACTACCATATTTAACACATTTGAAAACTTTCTTAGATTGTCATAGCAGATGCCCTCAAAAGCAGGGTAGAACAAGCTACTTATAGTAGCAGTTGAACAAACTCTTTGCAGTAGGAAATCAGTTCTGATTCGTAGAAAATCCACAACAGCCTGCTTCAAAACAAATTATTCATACTCCAATCTCCATTCCTACTGTATCCTCACGTTGTTCGTTTGTATCCCCCACAACAGATTCTCACCAGCACTTTCAGAAATTGCAGCGCTGGACCTTTACAAACATAAGCACTGCTGAAGTTCCTTCTCAAGCAACAAACAAGAAGAGTACCAGATCTCTCTTGATATTCAAAAATGCTGCTGGCAACCCATAAGGCAGTTTCATGAACAAATAATTAAAAACTGACACATGATGTAGGATAGTGGCATACCACCAGGAATGTTTTTTGCGTTTTCATGTGCTCACTTCATTAGAGAGTTTTGTGAAAAAGATTAAGAGGAGACCAAAGTATGCAAATATGTGTTATACAATTCATCTCAAAAGACACCTTAGGATATTATTTTATGTGAGCAACTTTAAGTTAAGGACATCCTTCTTAAGAATATGACCTATAATCATATTCAAAAGTGTTCTCAGATAAGGAGTAGGGTGAAGGCACATTAAGCAATGGTAAAGAAATTTGCTACACTAGCAATGAGTTTAAAAATGTGTTGTGGGTGTTTGAATTGACATGCAGCTTTTGGTGAAATCAAGTAAAGAGAGACTACACAATCACTCCTGCAGACTTCCTCAGTTCCCTACTTTTTGGTTCTTTTTTAATTTGAGTGACATTTACTACTTTAGGAAAGACCATATGAAAGACTGAAGTACTTGGCGACTCACACTAATCAGACTTTGCTCTCCAGCCACTTAGGATGAGGGCTGAAGGCGCCAGCCAGATGACATGAGAGGCCATCATGCACTCACGTAATACACTGCAAAATCTGCAGTAAATTCCTCTCTTCCTGCAGTTCTGGAAGAAGTGCAGCAGCAGACTTGATTTGTAACAATTTAGACTGAACTCAACAGGATTTGGGTGTCTCTCCACCTGTGATTCTTGGGATAACTTCTCCATGAGGCACTGATTAATTCCAGCATCTCAGGCAATGGTAGTTTCCTAGCCGATACTGTAATTATGTGGGAGAAAAACCAAAGGTATTTTCCACTTCCTACAGCTACCTACAAAGCAAATGATTGCTTACACTAACACCTTGTCACAACACAGAGCAGTCTAAATGGCACTTAGGGCCTCTTTATGGCAAAGGGCAGAAGGTGTATGCTATTCTTGCCTCCAAGAAGGAAAAGTGGTGGGCAGAGAGACTGAGCATAGGACCCCTGGCAGGGAAAATACGGTGAATTTGGGAGCAGTGGAAGAAAATTGAGACTCACATGACCATCTACTGTTAGGAAGAAGAGAATAGGAAGCAGTGGGCAGCAAGGAAGATCAGAGACACTGGATATATAGAGTGTCTCACAGATAGAGGATTATCCTTGCTACAGAGAGACATGGGATGCTGTCGCCAGGGAGCTCATGCAGTGGTATAGTGAAGGTGTGCACAGAGCTGGCTCTTGGCGAGCCAAGAAGCATGAACATATTTAGCTTTACGTCACAGAGAGAGAAAAGATGTAGCTGAAGTTATATTGTCATGGAAACACAGGGGGGAGAAATAGAGCAAAAGGCTCCTCCTATTTGAGACTGGTTATTCTTTATTTCAAGGTGTTAGCCAACAGGACACAGCTCTTGGGTACTTACACAGCAGTGCAGATGTATTTCAGGAATAGTCAGAACTTGATAAAGATCTCTGGAGTCTTGCCAGCTCTGTTTATTACTATTTGGTGTGAGATATATTTTGCTTTCTGATCACATTTTTTTACCTGCCATCTGGGAATTTATTTATCCAGTTACTGAGCCCATTCAAAGCAATTGTGGACAACTGAGTTGAATCAACCTTAAGAACTCCTGAGAGCTCTCACTTTTATAAAGCCCCACATAAAGCTCTTCACTGGAGTAAAGTCACATTCTATCAGAGGTATGAAGGGGTTAATGGCTTTATTCCATCATATATAATAGGACCACAGAGACCTGAGATATAAAGAAACACTTTTAATGGCAAAGCAGAATGAAGGTTGGGAATTGATCCAGCACACTGATGCACAAGGACTGGAATTTGTATTTTATTCTGTGCTTTGGAGCTGGGGGAGTGGGGAAGTGAAGTGAAGGAATCCTTAGTCCTTACCCCATTTTCTTCTTTAGTCAATGTATTTTCAGGTGCTTCAAGGTCCATTTATTCTCCTCTTGGCTAAATTTTTTTCAAATCTTGTTCTTCCTATGACATTTAGAGACATGATATTCTTGCACACCACTCTTGAGGACTCCTGAACTTTGCATTACTTTGTATGAACCTATTTAAAGAGTGATCAAAAAAAATCCAACTACCACTATGTTGATTCCTCTAAACCTGTTCCCACTTATGCCATTTCTTTCACTTTCATACATATCTGTCCTGTTACTACTTGTGATGTGGGAAGTGCATCCACTAGCATACCAAAGGGGTACATTTGCCTATCTGTATATTATAGCTTTTTTAAAAAAATAAACAAACAAGAAGTTATTGGAGTAACTGGTAATATATAGAGCTAAGCTATATATTTCTTTATTCATGATCATAATATGTTTGATAAACTGCAAATATCACAAAATGTATGCCTGTTTGTAAAATCACTGTATCTTTCAATTCAATAGTGCATACAATTCATAGATCAGACAGAGCTAGAAATAAGCTGGTTTGTATTAAGTACAGAGTGACCAAGAATGAAGAGACTGAACAGCTCAACTTAATTAACTTGTCTTTCATTACGTTTTTAAACTATTGTTATACTCAATTTATCAGTGTCAATTTCCAGCAAACGACCCTTTCATTTAAGCTGGAAGCAGCTGTATAAATACCAGAAAGAAAAATGATCTTTCTGAAAGGTGAATTGCACCCTTCTACATGACAGCATGTGCTAACACTCATGAGCTTCCTTCTCACCTGCTTCCCATTCTTTTTGATTCTTGCACAACTTCTCTCTCACAAACAAGCTTGACTGAGTGTAACAGTTTCTCTGACTTACCCTTTGACAAGACTCAGTACTGAAGTACATGATGGCAGCACAAAGGAACTCCATGTGAAGTGATGAAGAAAGAAGCAAGCCCTGAGCCCTGAACCCTTCTTCATGTCAGACTTAATCCTTCTTTTTCTTCTCACCAGTTTCATAGTGTTCCTCCTCGTTCAAGATATGTTTGTGAAGGTTAAAGGTTCATATTAATAACAAGAATACCCCAGCATGTCAGGAGCAACTGGAGCCCAGAGAATCTTATGTTTTACTCTGTCAGATTACTTAACTGGCATCCCAAATTGCCTCCTACTAATTAAGCAGGCCCAGAATTCACATTTGAATAGTAGGGCACGAATTAAAATTTTATGCACGATTTTAAGCATATGGAAATTTTTAATCATTTTAGCATTTCAGTATTTTAGAGATAGTGTAACAACAGCATGTAAGCCCAAAAGAGGTATTAATAAACAAGCTATTTGCTATCTTATGCATGTACTTTAATTTTCCCTTTCTTTACAAGCCAGTCCTTTCATATATTTCTCTTTCATCTTCCAGATTTTCCTTGCAACATGTTTTCCTGTTAAAACAGATTGAAAGAAGTTTGAAGGAATAAGTGGGACGAGGCTTTATGCTCTCTGATTCGCATTATTTCGGTTTCATATAATTAACACTACAATAGGTCATAGTTGACCCAAGTATGCCCCCTCCATAGCAAATGTCATGACTTTGAGAAAGAGGAAAATATGAAGAAAAATAAGATTTTTTAGTCTCAGACTACTAATCTGAGATGAATTCTTAGGATAAATTCTGAAGAATCCAAAGGACAACCAAAAATTAAGAAAAAGGTAAACTAAATGAGCAGCAGGAGTATTCTTTCACAAAGCACTGACACAAACGGATACAGCAGAAATTAAACTGACAAAAGATAAGAGGCTTTCCTTTGGGGCCCTAAGGGAGTCTAATTAACTGATTTCTAGAAATGGAATAGAAGCCTCTTACTGATTTTACTGTCAGATATTTGGCTAGAAATCAAGAGCTTCAAAAGACATTAATGGGGGAAAAGTTAACATCTGATGATGAAGAAGACAGGCTCATACAAACTGTGGGCTCCTTAATTTAAGAATTCCTGAGGATATACTGAGAGCAGATAAATGATGGACTGCTAAAGAGAATCCAAAGTGCGTACCAAAGATGAATAGTATCAAAAATAGATTATCAGCCAGCAAAACAGCAATTTCCTATTCATGTAGTAAGAGCTGCTACTGGTCTGAAAAATGAGCAATAAGGCTCAATAAATAGTTTACAGAGTTTTCTCTGACCTACTGTGAGTTCTATAGAATTGAGGCCACCAGTACATCAGCATTGCATTTAAGTACATGAAATAATTACTGGCATATAGTCATGGTATCTCCTCATTTCCATTTATTACTTTTTTTTTTTTTGCCAAGGTCTGATCAACTTTCCAAAGCCCTTTTCCAAGCATATATGTAGTGTAAATGTATACATTTAAATTCTCTAAGAAAAGTAGGTTTGGGGGCAGAAATTCCCAAAACAAGATATTCAGAACTATGATAGATACTTTGGCTTTCAGTAATTTCCCACAAATTCATGAAAAAAGAAATCTTAAAAAGCAGATTTTCAATTAGAACAGAAAGCAAGATTGTAATATTCATGAATGGTCACCAGTTTGCCTTCAGACAATCATTTTCAGCTATTCCCATGATACTCATTTCCCCCTTAATGACTATTTCTGCTCCCTCGGGGCATGTACTGGATTTGACATATGGGACAAATGCACAAAGAGAAAACTCCAACAGCAAATAATTTTCTGAAAGAATTCAGATTTCATCTATGAATGTAAGATCCACTTCAGGCAGTTTCCTGCTCCCTTATCTTTCACCTGCTTTTTCTTCTTCCCATGAAGATGTCTTCACGTGCTCAAGTATGACAGATCCCGGTGCTGCTTTTCACAGAGTCATAGAATGTTAGCAGTTGGAAGGGACCTCGAAAGATCATCTAGTCCAACCCCGCTGCCAGATCCCTATTTATAACTGAGGTGGTAAAATATATATGGCAAGGAGACAATAATAATAAGTGTAAATTGGGGCTATCTTTCACAAGCCTCTTTTTTTTTTTTTTTTCCCCCCAAATAAATGATAGGTGATACTTAGAAGAACCAACAAGTATTTCTGGTTTCAACAGATATCACCCAAGTTTTAACGTGCAATTTCTAAATATTCCGCCTAGCCCTTACAGCAATAGAATACAGAAATTATGTAAAAGAAGATCCCTTGAGACCTACAAAGTCACAATGACTAGAAAGCAAAAGCCAGAAAGATACTCAAGGACAGAAATTAAGGTAATTTGCTATTGTAAATGTCAGACTGTTTAAGTAAATTGCTATCTCTATATGACAGTGTAATGATCTTAAGAGAAGAAGAATAGAAAAAATGCTTTCAGATAAAATCACTATAAATTTAGCTTCTATTTCAGGACAACAAGGTAGATGATAAAAATAGGTATCACTACTTCACTCTTTAAAAGAGGGAGAGGGTGGAAAGAATGAAACCCCAACTTGACAATATGCAAGTTACTTGCAAAACAACCGGTCAACTATTCAGCAAGAGTACATCAGCATAGCTCCTCTGACATCAGCTGAGTGTTGTGAAAATGTAATTTCTCCCAGGCTGCTTCTTTGACACACCTACAACACTTTTGGCTAGCTCTGGAACTTCATACCAGTTGAAGAAACAGCCTTGAGCAGTGCTGATCGTTACATTTTTTAAGCTGTGAAAAAATATCACCCAGGTCTAGTACTGAATGAAGTCATATGAATCACAGTATGACCTCCCCCTTCCTCATAGTCTACACAGGAGACAGGTTCCTGCTGATTTGCCCAGAGTTACACCACACCTTTTAGCAGAAGATGAACTAAAGACAGCTTCTAGCCAGCTCCCTTAAACAACGGTCAGTTCTTTTTTTTCCAAGGCAACAAAAATGCAGTTTCAAAAGCACTTACCCTTGAGCATTCCTGGACACACTCCTCTGCACCTGGAGATGGAAGGATATTTGCTGTTATAAAACACATTCTTTCCAGGCTTTAAATTTCAAGATGATGTGAATAGTGATAAAGGTATGAATGTGTCTGTGAGAAACTGACAACTACTAAACTTATGTCTGCAAGAGATGTACACACATATATGGATACAGATTTGAAACATCTGCCATATCTTCCCACATGTAAAATATTTAACAGTCCATTCTCACTCCTCTCAGGTATCCAGCCATCACAAGGCAACAGTGTAAAGAAGGGGATATTCACAGACTGATGTGGGAAGTATGAATTATATGATGTTTTTCTAGTTAAACTAGCAATGATCTTTCTAGGTATATACAAAATTTCCAGGTCCATTTTAGATTTGGCTTCTCCACTTTATGACAGCAATCCTTTTCTGGATTAGTGACATTAGCATCTCACAGGGTCACTGTTATCCATACCTCTGAGCATGACTCTGAACAGACAGAGCACCAAGGTAGGTTACAAAAATAAGCTGCAAGTGATGTGTGTGTCACAGACGCCAGGATCTCACAGATTCACAGATTGTATTGCATTGGAAAGAACCCTCAAAGGTCATCTATGCAACCACCCTTCAGTGAGCAGGGATGCTTCAACTAGACCAGGCTGCCCAGGGCCACATCAAGTCTGATCTTGAATGTCTCCAGGGACAGGCCTCAACCAATCCCTAGGCACTTGTTCCGGTATTTCAACAGTCTCATTGTAAAGGACTTCCTATTCTGCCTAGGCAAGCAGTGGCTTGAGAACAGTTTTGAGAACAATTTGGGGATGTCAGTTGATGACAAACTCAATGTGAGCTGGCAATGTGTGCTTGCAGCCCAGAAGGCAACCATGTCCTGAGCTGCATCAAAAGTGTGACCAGCAGGACAAGGGAGGTGATTCTCCCCCTCTAATCTTCTCTTGTGGGACTCCACCCGCAGTACCACGTCTAGTTCTGGTGCCCCTGGCATAAGAACAAAATCAAACTGCTGGAGCGGGTCCAGAGGAGGACCACGAAGATGATCAGAGGGCTGAAGCATCTTCCCTATGGTGACAGGCAGTGAGAGCTGGGGCAGTTCAGTCTGGAGAAAAGAAGGTGAGAGGGAGACCTTGTAGAAGCCTTCCAGTACCTGAATGGGGCCTACAAGAAAGCTGTGAGGGGACATTTTACAAGGGCTTGTTATGATAGAACAAGAGGAAGTAGCTTTAAGCTTGAGGACAGTAGATTTAGACTGGATATTAGGAAGACATTCTTCACAGTAAGAGTGGTGAGACACTGGAACAGGTTGCCCAGGGAGGTCATGGATGCCCTCTCCATGGAGGTGTTCAAGGCCAGGCTGGATGAGGCCTTGAGCAACCTGCTCTAGTGGAAGGTGTCACTGCCCATGACAGGGGAGGTTGGAATTAGATGATCTTTCAGGCCCCTTCCAACCCAAACCATTCTATGATTCTATGATCTGATTATTGAGATAGTGATGAATTGCTTCTACCAGAAAGTTAGATTTCAGCTGCTTTTTGTAAGTAGATGATGTGAGACAGTTTCTGTAGTACAATGAAGGAGAGGTAGCTGATAGTCATCTACCTTACTTGAGATGTCTAAAAGCCTATGCACACACTAGTCATCCTTGGTTCACTTTGTAGGAAGGACATAGTCACATACAGAGAGCTACATATCCCAACCTGAAATTGGTCAGATAGAGTTAAGTATCTAATTATGTGTTTCCATACAACTTCATAGGAGTTAAACCACCACCCATCAGTCAGGAATAGGGGGCTATTTAACAAAAAGTGTGTGGGAGCCCAACAACTAATGCCAAGTGGTTATCCAAGTGATTATCTGATTATTCAGCAGCTAACTCAATCAGAAAGCATTTCTATATCCAGATAATAGGTGCTCAGGAGGTCTCTTTCTGATAGGCTCCTTCTCATTGCAGTACAAGTAAATTAAAAGATTTTTAGACTGTGCATCTTTACTTACAATCTTTATTCTACAGTGGACCTATACAGTGATTTCCTTCAGCTATCCCATTGCTGACTTTAAATTTGTTAAATGTATGACTGCGCATAGGCTATTAGCAATTAAACCTCAAAGCCAAAGCAATATGAATGAAAAGCTCATTATTTATTCCTTACTTCACATTCCATCCATTTTTTTCTACACAATGTTAGAGGTTGGCCTCGAAAAACTGTCTAGTCCAAACCCCCTGCCAGAGCAGGATCACCTAGAGTAGATCGCACAGGAACACGCCCAGGTTTTGAATGTCTTCAGAGAAGGAGACTACACAACCTCCCCGGCCAGCCAGTTCCAGTGTTCTGTCACCCTTAACATGAAAAAGTTTTTCCTTATGTTTATGTGGAACCTTCTATCCTCCAGCTTGCACCCCTTGCCCCTTATCCTATCATTGGACATCACTGAGAAGAGCCTGGCTCTATCTTCCCAACACTCAGCCTTCACATATTTATAAACATTAATGAGGTCACCTCTCAGTCTCCTCCAAGCTAGACCCAAATCCCTCAGCCTTTCCTCATATGGCAGCTGTTCCACTCCCTTAATCCTTTTTGTGGCTCTGCACCGAACACTTTCAAGTAGTTCCCTGTCCTTCTTGAACTGAGGGGCCCAAAATTGGACACAATATTCTAGATAAGGCCTCACCAGAACTCACACTGGCCTTCTTCGCCATTCATTGATGTGCCACAAAGGGCACATTGATGGCTCATGGTCATCCTTCTGTCCAACAGGACCCCCAGGTCCCTTTTCCCTACACTGCTCTCCAACAGGTCAGTCCCCAACCTATACTGGTACATGGGGTGGTTCTTTCCCAGATGCAAGACTCTACACTTGCCCTTGTTGTATGTCATTAAATTTCTCCCTTCCCAACTGTCCGGCCTGTCCAGGTCCCACTGAATGGCAGCCTAGCAGCCACTTCCAGGAGAACTATGATTACACAGTACAGGGCAATATGACAGCCAAACGCAATTACATAGCAGTGACAAAGAGCCTATAAATTCCAGACAGCCTCAATTCATTTTTGCTTAACTGACCAGGATTAGCCTTTACTCATAAACTATCTGAAGTTGCTATGTGTAGTCAAGAATAATGATACACAAAACACATTGCCCCATCACATCACACTGGGGAAATTGTTGTAACTGTTGATATGAGGGCTATGAGTCCATTTTTGTTACTAGCACTGTTGAGCTCTGTAGATTATGTCATAGATATCAAACCTATATCTGGCATCCATTCAACCCTCATGTATACTTATCCACCTCCACCTGTCTGCTTAGACAAATCTGAATTGGAAAAAAAACACCAACAACAACAACAAAAAAGCCAGACAACATATAAATCCATCTGCACTGAATTACAGAAGAGTTAATATTAAATGCTGTGCAATGGAGAAGTACTTCAGATTTTGAAATGGAGCAAGTCTTACCAGGAGAGGAAAGGAATCCAGTCCACATTAGGAACGGGAAAACTGAACATTCTTGCATGTTTAAGCATAGAAGGTACTAGTGAGATACACTGCAAACCAAAACCTGCAAGTCTATATCTGTCTAGTCAATCCTACCATCAGTCATTATTGCCTCCCATTGTTGAGCTACATTGACTATTTTCTTCAAATCTTTGTTATGAAGCTTCGGTTTCCTCAAACACAATGGCATCAAAATCCCACACTTTATTACAAAGGGATAAAAATGAGGGCATAGAAGCAGCACCTACCAAGCTGAATAAATGTAGGGTTTTTTCACGCAAGAATTCTGAAACAGGCCAATGCTGAAAGTGTAAAAAAATAAAATAATTCATTGTACTCAAGGGACAATTATACCACTCCTTTTGTCCTCAGAAGATAATCCTCAAGTTGCAGGTTGAAAGTTTTTCCAGTCTTGGCATTATCACACATGACTTGATAGCATTTGAATGGGAGACAGATAGCATTTTCTTGTCAGATACTGCATTTGCACTGGTACTTTTTTTTTTTCATATGTGGCTATAGGTAAAAGCAGGTGTGGGATTTGGTTATACTCTGCTTTCCTCTAAGCATTAGAGTTACACAGCTTTCTGAGTTGGGGTGTTTGCATAGTGTGTTCTCATAATGAAGCACATACAACTTGTCAGGCATGGGAAGAGCACAAGTTATTCACAATGCTTAAATCCCACACAGCTGTAATTCTAAGTTTTCCCTAGAACTGTAACCAAGACACAGAGACTTGTAACAGAAGTATTGTGGTTGGTAAGGATTAAATATGAAACAAAACATGTGAGATTGAAAGCACTAGAAGAAACAGCAGAGTAAGGGTTAGAAAACTCAGTGAGTCACGCTGAGGAATGTGTCAAACCCAGACAAATGTGCAGTGTGGTAAGAACACAGCAGAAATAACCCATTAATGGAAGATGCTCTGAGAACAGGAGAATGGGTGGCAACAAGGCTTCAGAACATCATATACACCGTTCCCTCTTGCAATGACAACAGAAGAATAACAGTAAAATGCTATTCCTAGATGGAGATGAAATATTTTCCAAAAACTAATTCATCACTGCCAGTCCTGAAGAATTCCAGAACTGTGACAAGAACTGAGTAACCAATGTCCCGTGTCCTTTGTGTCACACACAGTGCCACTCAGATACACTTAGAATATAAGTGAAGACAATTACTGAGAGAATAAACACAAGTAAAATCAGCTTACTTGGAGCTTTTGCAAATGTTTCTCACCTTCCCCTTCATTTGAGATCTGATCTGTTTTGCTGCATCATTTACCAATGAGTTTCACTGCATAAGCATCTATACTAACACTGTACAGCCACCATGCCCACAAGAGTGACATCCTATAACGGTTCAAAAGAGCTCAAAAACCTTTATATCAGAAAATGAAGTAATCTGGAAATCAATATTCATCAATATGATGTTATTGACTTCATTTTCTATTAAGGACTTTTTGTTATAACACACATTCCTCAATATGTCTTGGACATTGAGAAAGAGCAGAGCTTCTCCAGCTTCTTGAACCCAAACCAGTAGCACCTGCAGATGAAATGAAAGCAACCTATCAAACAAGCTGAAACATTGATTGCTTTCAAGCTTTCATCAGCTGGCTGGTTAATTTAGAACCACATTATGCATTCATGGGAACAAACTAGTTGTTAGTGGTGTGAACAAGGAGGTTCTGGAATCCTGCATAAATTTTGAAACCACAACAATTCTTATTTTAACAGCAGTCATTTTCCAGTTACTGTGGTGAGCACACCACACAGCATGACTTGAAGACTGAAGAGTATAAGAATGGGGTATTTCAGAAGGCTTTGCTTTCAGGCAAGCAACCAAGCATCATGGAAGAGTTGCTGAAAGCCTTCTTGAGAGTTTATGATGAGAAAATAACAAAGCTCATCAAGAAAAAACTGGGAGGTCCTCTTTCTCTGAAAGTTGTCATGCAAAGGTTAAATATGGAAACTTCTTAATGAATATTCTGGTTGTTTTCTGTTTGACACAGAGTAATAGAAAGCAGATACTAGTGAATAGCCACCTTTAAAGAAAGGAAAGGAGGGATGTATTAGCGAGAAAGGCAGTTGGACATAAACACTATGGCTTCAAAGTACAAATTTATTTAAAACATGTACACAGCTGAGAAGCAAAAAAATATACAGGAAAAATATTTTCCAGGAGGGACCTGAGACATACACTTAGCTTTACAACGTGTGTATTAGCAACAGATGAGATGTTAAACAGATGTTTGTTGTAAAAATACCCATAATAATACATCTTCACATATAAGCTTAAGAAATAACTGGCTCACATGTGAAATTTTAGTAGGAGTACATGTTGGAGAAAAGATTTTCAAGACAGAATGGTAAAGACCAAAGAGATGGGTGTCTACTCAGCAATGCAAATGCAGGAGTAAGATGAATTGCCACTCTGGAAGACAGTCACATGGTACAGAAGAGCTGAGTGGTGAAAGATGTCTGTATACCTAAGGAAGTTAATAGTTTTGAACTCCAAAAACTTGCAAATGTTTCTATCCCTAGGAACAAGATAGCAGATCTACTTCAAGAAGACAGGCTGATTGTGCGTGCAACATCGCTAAGACATCTTCTACCTGCATCTCAAACTGGGTCCAAAGCCAATTACAACAGTTTCAAAAGTACTGACAGAACAAACAATTAAATGTGTGCACTTGGAAATATCAAACTATATTGACTGAATGCATATGTTAACTACAGAATAGCAAAGTTTTATAAAATATTACTTAGACATTATTTCATTTAACTTAATTCTGTATCACTTCTATTTTTGTTGGATAGTCTTTGGATTCTATAAAGATTTGTATGAGGGCAGGAATAGTCATAACATTTATGAGAAAAGGAGGTTAAGAACAGTGATCTAATGTTGAGGGAAATCTGAAAGTTCAGGTAAAAATTAAGAACATCTCTAAAACTCTCACTTGACATTACAGTACCTTACTTGACTGGACTCCAGGCTCCTGAATGATTCCTGCGTGGCTGCTAGACAGTGGCTAAAGTGTTTAAGCAACAAAATCTCTGTAAGACACTTCCTTTCAAAGTATGATTCTAATAAGAAAATGTCCTGAGCCAAATCAGAAGGAGAAAGCAGGCAAAATATTAATCAATGACTTCTGTTCTGCCCACAATAAAAGTGAATAAAGGACTAAGCACCCATCAGAACAATGCACCAAAACCATCTCAGATAGAGACGATTCTTGTTCTGGCCTGATGTTTGGGATGACCTCTGTAATATTAGCAAAGAACCAGAAACAAATTACAAGAATATCATTGCAAAAGTAAAAGATTAACATCTGTCCCAGGTTACGCCCATCCTTGATGGGTGCTGAAAAGAACCCAGCCCCCAGGTGGACAAAAGAAACCTCACCCAAGTGAGCAGACAGAGAGGTTCGGTTTTCCCCCTCCTAGGAGGAGGGGTCCCCTGGGACAAAGGTCTATGCCACTCCCCTTTCCTGTCCAGCAAGCCTATTTAATGGCAAACAGCATTCGGTTCTTCTTCTTCTTTTCCCTGCCTTGCCTGCTTGAGAGAGGTCATCTGATGCTTCCTGCATTTACCACATGGTGGGCCTTTCCTTTCCATGCTGCATCCTCACTTTCTAAAGAACTGAATCTATTTGCATCAAGGGAATCCAATGCCAGCTGGGCCCCATTTTGTGTATTTTTCTATTTACCCTTTTCCTTATACCTTTATAACCTTCCTTGTTACTGCTATGTATATGTTTTGTTTAAAAATTACATTTTTTACTTCTAAACCAATTCCAGACCATTTTCTTTTGTGATTTTACCTCTCCTTTCTCCTGCCTAATTTGCTTTACTTTGCCAGGAAAAGGGAGCAAGGGAAGGGAATCTAAATCTGTTTCCATTTGGGCTTTTGGATTCCGGGTAAAGCTCAAACCATTACGACATCAAAAGTGTAATTTCTAGAGCTGTATGATTGGATTTGAAGAGCAGAGAGTCAGTGGGTGAAACATAATGTCAGTGGGCTAGAAACTCAATATTCCTGAACAAAACAAAACAGAAAGAATGAAGCATCTCATTCCAGAAGAGTTTATAGACATATAAAATTATTCAAAACATAAAGGATGCACAATCCCATTCCAAGCAGGATACACTACTGGAAATGCCATTTTCTGCTTAAGAACAGATTCATCACTAACAGTAAAAAAAAAATCAAGATTATTCAGTCTGACAAGAAAAGCAATCAAAACAGGAAATCTTTTTTTCATCCAGAAGAAAACAATGTGTACTCTCTGTTCTGTGACAAAGAGTGAAAATGGACCAAAATGTTCTACGCATGTATATGACAAGAAATATGTTTTAGGAGCAGAGACAAGAAAGGGGATTATTTTCAGAAAAATTATACAGCTACATTTTTAAGCATTGGCAATTAAGGTCTAGGGAAAAGGTAAGAGCTCAGGAAAAAAGTAACATAAAGACAAGGGTAGCTGGCTAGATTTAAAAAAAAAAATGAGGGTTTGAAAGAATCCCTTTAGAAAGAATTTTTCCAAAAAGCAAGTATTTATTTATTATAATACCAGTACAGTCCATAATGCAGACATGGTGTGTCTACATCTGCATTTTAGTTCAAATTAGAATTGTGCTTCTAAAGTAGATCTCATGATTGACTCTGTTAAGCATTTTTAGGTTTACACTCATGAAATGAACTTCATGGATTTTAGTTTAAAATGCACTCCAAGAGCATACCTGATGGAATTCAACTAGTAATCAATGTCCATGCCAGAGAACCAGACTACAGCAAAGAAAACCTTGAATAGACAGATCCATGATCCCATCACATTTCTCATTATTTCCATGCTGTCTTCCTTTTGTTTAATGACCTTTGTCTTGATAAAATAAAAACTTTGCCAGCTTTTACTAAATTTTTCTTTATGTTCTCCTAAACAAGTCATCAAAAACGCATATGTATCCTGTGTTTCATTCTCTACTACAAAATAACTTCATAACCTTACTTAGGAATCCAAACTGTGGAATATAAACCTAATATGTGAAACTTCTCACTTAAATGTTTAGAAAAATGGACTACCGCCTGATGGTCTAATTTTAATGAGCTCTTGTTAATGTTGTGCTAGGTCATCCACCATCTTGAACACATCATTTTAAGCTATTTAAATATAATAAAATACAAAGCATTTCCAAAACACTAAGCTTTTGTTCTTGCCATTATTTTGGCCAGAAATAAGGAGTCCCTCATAAAAATCATAATTTGGTGAGATGTACTCATACCTTCTTTGGGGTATCTGGGATCCATGGTGATCATGTCAATGGATTCGTATCTTCTGCTGCACAGAAGACAAGTGTTGCCCTGTGGACTACAGGGTTGGGTTTATTCACTGTAGCAATCTTAAAAATGTTATCAAATATTAAAGGGATGCAAATACTCTAAGGGATTTTTTGTAATTTCTGATAGAAAAGAAGGTTGAAGTTCCAGCTGCAGGTATTTGTTAGTACTGGTGCTCTACCTTTAACGAACTAGTCTTCCAGCTTTTTCTTATATGCATAGTCTCAATGAAGCATTATTACCAGGTCTCACAAATCTTTGATTATTTGGTAGTTTTCCTAAAGTCTTGAATCATAATTTAAAAACTGGAAGAATTTCAACTTTCAACTTAATTTTTTTTCTCAAGATAGCCTGAAGCAACACCAAATCATAGAATCATAGAATCATAGAATCATAGAATCAAGAAGGCTGGAAGAGACCTCAAGATCATCGAGTCCAACCTGTCACCCTAAACCTCATGACTATCTAAACCATGGCACCAAGTGCCACGTCCAATCCCCTCTTGAACACCTCCAGGGATGGTGACTCCACCACCTCCCTGGGCAGCCCATTCCAATGGGCAACCACTCTCTCTGTGAAGAACTTTCTCCTCACCTCCAGCCTAAACCTCCCCTGGTGCAGCTTGAGACTGTGTCCTCTTGTTCTGGTGCTGGTTGCCTGGGAGAAGAGACCAATCCCCTCCTGGCTACAACCTCCCTTCAGGTAGTTGTAGACAGCAATGAGGTCACCCCTGAGCCTCCTCTTCTCCAGGCTAAACAGTCCCAGCTCGATGAACGATTTCTAAGACACAGTCTGCTAAAACAAAAAAGTAAGCACAATTCATTTTATAATAATAAATCTAATCCAATTCGCTCATGACTTTTTTGTGTTTCAAAATGCTCTGTTAAATCTGGTAGAATGATTCATGGGAACAAGAAATGAACACTTTGCTTTTAATTCTTTGTTTGCACAAAAACTCTGTAAAATTACTTTATCTGAAACTACTTGGCAATGCAAATGGAAATTTCAGTTACCTAAGAAAAACAGGGGCATAGTCAGGATAGCTATTATAGCAATATTTCAGTCTTTAATGCTCTGAGCTATTTTTCACTCTGCCCAAAGCTTAATATAAATAAATATATATATATATAAATATCCTAGCTAAAGTGTTCCTATTTCAAGATCATTGATCCTTCACAATTCCTAATTAGAGATTAAATATTTGATATTTCCAGCATAATTACCTGGATTATCTTAAACCCACACCTACTTGCAACTCACATGATAACAGAAGTGTAGTCTTGGCAGTTAGCATTGTTACTACATCAGTCTGTCAGCTGAGAACACAGGACTAAGGCATTTGCCTTTATGATGTGAAACCATGATAATCCTCAAAAACAACAACAAACCTTATCATGGGAAAAACAGTCTCTAGCCACTCTCGAAATGGATGTGCTCTGCTATAGAGAGAGCTTTCTGTACAAAGCTAGATGGCTTTGCAGATGATCTTTATACATAACTTGGTTTTCTCAATTAATGAATGGGATTTCACTGTTCTAGTAGATATAGGCCTTCACTTAGTCTCCAGGTAACTTCAGCTGCAGATGAGAAAATATCTGCTCTGATATTTTCTGATATCTGATACTGATAAACTGAGTAGTTTAACACACAGAGTGGGACTTGATGAATTCTGCAAAGCAGCTCTGTATTCTGGCTCTCAAGCACATGACTACTCTGAAGCTAGATATGATCATTTAGACAAATGCAGGTAGAAAATAGTCTTTAGACCCTGGACTTACTCCTGTAAATACAGAGTCCAGCTGCCTCATTCTTCTGACTCCTATCATCCTGGTTACCTCATGACTTCTCTAAAAATGATCATGAAAAGGTGTAGCTGTAATTTTAGAATTTTCCACATGCCTCATCTGAAGAGAAGATGTCATTTTAAAAGCACTGAGAGATAAAAAAAACTTAATTACTAATCTTAAGTCTGTCTTATAATTTAAATTGTTTAATTGGTCTGATTATTTAAATGTTTGAATTGGTATGACTAAGGTACACAGAGCTTCCTGTGATACAATTGGTAAAGTATCTTACGAATGGTTGTGGGTTTAAAGAAATATTGCAGCTGAGCTGATAAACAATAGCAACCATTATAGTAGAAGTAGTAACTCCTAACAGAGTTTTATCACTGTAGATTTTCAAGAAAATCAAAAGTGTTTGGAGATTTTAAAAATTAAACAAAATGTCAGACCTACAACTTTCAGATTGTTACAGTCTTCTTCCTCTCAAACAGTTCTATAAAATAACAATTATTACATGGAGGATGGTATGTGATTCCCAAATGAGCTAAGATTTTTTTTGTTGTGACTGAGCATGCCAGTACTGAGATACTCAAGAGGAGCAAAGGAGGATGCATCCTCTTTTGGAGCCAAGTTAAGAGGAATCTACTGCCATACAATTATCTCAAAGGGCAGCAGCAAATTCACAAAATCTGAAGAGCAGCATCTGTGGACTGATGAAAACTTCAGACTAGCTCTTTCTGTCTTAATACTCACTTTTTGTCATTATTTTGCACACGTTGATATTTCAAATAAAAAGAAGAATTGTTAAATTTTAAAGCTCTGAAGTACCAAACTACAGGACAATCATTAATATTTAACACTTATTAATATGACAAAAGAAAGGTATACATTATATAAGCATTTCATTTTTTTAAAATGTAGTATTACTGAACAACCTTTAAAATCACTGGCAGTTTTGTCAGGAAAAGAAAATATTAAGTACTAAGAACCATGTTATACAGCTACCATATGGAAAATGTTATGTATAAGAGGATCAAGAGTGAGTGAATTATTTTTGTTACAGACTGATGTATTCAAACACCAAAAGATCTGTGCTTTGGTATGTAGAGAATAAAAGAGAAAAAAAAAAGTCTAAATCTTGTTGGCAGGAGACTTGAAACCAAAGAAAATCATGTCAAAAGCCAGGAAGTTATAAAATTCCACAGTAAAAACCACACAGTGAGCTCTTATTACATTAATTCATAAATTTGTTGTAAATAGCAATCCCTGATACATATAAGAATTGCAGAGGTATCCATTTAAAGAGGCCTGGTGGGAAGCAAGGGCTCACATTGGGGGCACTGTATTTTAGATACTTGGTGTTGGGTTCTTCACGCAGGACTTTTAGCACTTTTCAGAGTCAAGGCTTACTTGAAAAATGTAACCCCTTCCTTTCTATTGGAAGGGATACTTGAAGTGTGGTGAAAAAAAGGAGCAAACCTTGCTCACCTCTTCCATAACCTCAGTGAGCCATCTTCCAGTCCACCCTTCCATCCCTTTGTGTATAAGCACTACTACCTCAAGGGAAAAAGCAAATCATGGTACAGTCAGAGTCACATTAGTGCCTCTGTACTTCAGGTACCTTCAGCATGCTGTGAAGACTTAATCTCCCCCTCTGCAGGGAAATTTCAGGGTGAGTAAATCTACAAAGAAATTCTCCAGTGACCTTCAGAAAGGAAGAAGCAAGTAGGAAAAGTAGGAAAAACCTAAACAAATACAGATTTGGTAGATTTCCGAGCACTTTGCAAAATAAACCATGTGAAGACCCAAGTGCACGAGGAGATTTGGCATCTTAATTGCCTAGGTATATCAAGCTGAAGAAATAACTTTTCCACCCAGAATCCGGAATCAAAGAATGCAGAGAAGGAAGCAGTTGTGTGACAGATACAGATCTTCTCATAATGACCACAACTACCTTATAGTATAGCTGACATTTAAATCCCGGTGAAAAGACAGCAAGAATATTGACAGTCATAGAAGGCCTTGTGCTGGTTTGGCTGGTACAGAATCATAGACCAGCCATAGGCTACAAGCCATTAGCAGTTCCGAGTCAGCCAGGACAGCTGACTTGAGCTGGCTCACAGGTGTATCCCATACCATAAACATCATGCTCAATGTAAAGGAGGAAGTTTGCTAAGGAGAGGAGAGTTTCCTGTATGGGCTTCTCCTGCTCATGTTCCTCTTTCTGTCTTCTACCTTCCTGCTCCTGCTGTTTATCCTTTCTGCTCTTCAGGAATGCCTTCCTGGAGATTGTGACTGCTGCATTTTCATTGGCACTTTCACTAAATATGGCTTTATATATCTTGCTTTGACATTGGTATTGTTGTGGGTTTAGAGTGGACGGAAGCTCTTCTACCCCTTCCCAAAGCAGTAAAAGAAAAATACTCCACACAGGATTGGAAATTTAAATGAAAATACTATTCACAACTGTATACAACAATACAAAAACATACAAAGTGCACAAATTCATGTTCAGCCTCTGCCCAGTTCTCTTCAACCTGGGCTTTACCAAACCTCACCAGTCCAGAACCTTCCAAAACCTCTCCCCCACCCAGGCCAAAACACCAGGCCTCAATGCCCCCCCAGGACCTCCCTGCTCCCCACCCCCAACCAGGCCCAAACTATGCAGCAAAAGTTAGCCAGGCCGCTTAAGGCCAAAAGCTTCAACTGCCCCAAGAAAATACCAGAGAGAAAAGAGTTCGGCATGCTGAGAAGAGAGCAGAGAGAGCACAAGGGCAGAACAAATAATTGTGCCAGTTAATACAGAGGAATAGATGCAGGGTTATGGGAATGAAATAACAAAAGATTACACTTTCTGGTGTCCACCCCTGAACTATCTAGTCCCTCTGGAGGACTCTACTCTCTGTCTTAAACCCACAACAGCTATTAATGTGACTGTTTTATTAAATCCCTTTTCATTTCAACACATAGGTCTTTGCTTATTTTCCTGGTTCCCCTGCTCTGCTGAGGAGGGGTCATTGGGAGATAGAGTAACTGCCATAGTTTACTTTAGCCCATATTTGGAACATAGGCCCTCAAATAATTTCACTTCTTAAAAATGATCAGCTTTGGGTTTAATTTTGCTTTATCTTTTTGATTTTTTTTTGGTTTGCTGTCACTACCATTCAAATGGACCAATGAAAGACATTTAACGTGAAAGCCAGAGGGGCAAAATCTGCAAAAAATAATAACTGCTTCTTTATTCACTAGGAAATCTGACCAGTTTCTGGCAAGAACTGTCAATAAGGACCTTTGCATACCTCTGCCAAAGCAATTGAGTTGCCAGTTAAGTAGGAAACAGATTTACAGATACCAATTTCCCACTAGCTACTAATAAAAGGAAAGCTTGTGTATTTCTATTGTCCCTTAAAAAAATTACTTAGGAGCTATTTCAAAAGGTATGGTTGAAATTTGGACCCTAGGAAACCTTAGGTTCTGAAAGCCAGAGATATCTTTCTGTAGAGATTTTGAAAATGGTTCTATAGCACCTCTGTCACAGTTTAACAGGGGTTGCCACTGATGATCATGATAGCTTATGATGTCATTATAAAAACTGTGACTTCCTCTAGTATCTAATCTGATATGTGTATTGGGACTCAAAATCTATATAACCTTACTTGTAGCACTCTGGGCAGTGACATCTTGACAATGAAATGGCACAAGCACTACTTTGGTGCTGCATGTTCTTCCCTGGAACACAAGGAAGGACAAGGTAGGAGAGTCCCCTGTTGCGTCCTTTCCTGGAAAAGGCTGCTCAACTTATGCTTGTGGGTGCCACCATGTCTTGTGCACTTAGACCCACCTCTTTCCCTCGTGGCTCTTGGAAAGGCCTGAGCTAAGGAGCCATGAGCAGAACCAGTTACCAGCTGGGGTTGTGCGCTTCTGACCATGAGGCTGGTGGGTGCTGAGGGAAGGACAGTGGGTGCAAGGTACCCAGCAAACTGCATGCTCCACCTGAGCCCTGCTGTAACCACAGATGTCTGCCCCTAGTTTGTGCAAGCAAAAGACAGAAAGGAGCAACTGATATAAACAGAGGAGTTGCTGTGAGTACTCATGACACAGGTACTGCTCTGCAGGCAAGTTCTCACCTGGCCTCTGTCATTTCTTCCATTTCCATATATGTGTTGAAGGCCTGGCCACAGGTAAACAAGCCCTGTGAGCAAGTGATGAGGAAGTATGCACCATGAGACATTGCTCAGCATATTCCAGTATTTGCAAGCAGCTAGTCAGTGGCCTCTAGCTCACCAACTTCTTGGGTGGCCTGCCATGGTGACCCGCTGCTGAGCTAGTGAATGTCTGGCAGGATGACAGAGAGGTATAGTATCTTTTGCATACTGCATTGTTTTTACAAGAACCAATTCAATCTCTTGGTTGTTCAGGATGGAGTTACTGCTGACTTGAGTCAGCTGGTGGTCTACATATTTGGCTGGCTGGCCAGGGAAAGTGATGTAGGACTCTGTCTGAGATCAGGTGGTATAGGACTCTGGGAGGACAGCCAACCAAAGTAGTGTACTAGGACTTTGCCTGTCTGGCCATCAAGGGTGTTATGGTGGTCTTGCAGGCAAGCCATCTAAGGCTGGTGTAGGGCTCTGGCTGTCTGATGGGGCTGAGCAGTTTAAGAGCTCTGGCTGGCTGTCCAGCCTAAATGGTGTGATCTCACTGGCTGTCCAGAGAAAGTGCTGTAGGGCTCTGGCAGGAGGCCCAGTGATGTTGGGCTCTGGCCAGTCAGAAAAGTGGTATAGGGTTCTGGCTGACCAGCCTAGTCAAGTGGTTTTGGACTCTGACTGGTTGGCCACTCAAAGTGCTGTGGGGCACTGGCTGGCTGTCCTACCAGTGTGGTATAGGTCCCTGGCTGTTTGATGGGGGCATGTGGTTTAGAGACATGGCTGGCTAGACATACAAAAATCACTTAATGGCTGGCTTCCTGAGCCAAAGCAGTGTAGGGATCTGCCTGGATGTACAGCCGAAATCATGTAGGGTTCTGGCTGGCTGGCCAATCTAAGATGTATAGGTGACTATGCAGACAAAGTTGTTTAGTAGGCCTTTTGCTAGCTGGCTATCTAATGTGGCTGGTGAGCAAAATAATGTAGGATTATTGCTTTATTTTAGAGGGACCAACTGGTGTGCAGTTCAGGCTCTCTGTCACACCTTAACCAAGTTCCTCCATCACTGCAAAAAGATAGTGTTCTTAATTAATCTGGAAAAAACAAACAAACAACTCTAATATGAAACCTGGCACCCCCAAAGTATTATCCTATGAGGACACACAAGGGAGTGAGGCAGTTCACATAGCGTGGCAGCACCACCAAAGCAAAGGACTTAGCTAGCATGAAATAACGTAACCACTGAACATTAGCAGCTGAAACAAAGACTTCGTGCAGGGGCAGCTGCCTTAGCAGCTTATGGCAATGTCTGGCCACAGAAGGTCCTGCAGCTGAAGGCAAAACCTCCAAACTTTTCAGCGCAGATGTGACTTTCCTGTGATGGAAATGACCGCAAGGGTGCAGCGGCGGGTGCCGGTACCTGAGAAGGCCGAGCCCGCGGGACAGCGCAGACTGTTGGAGGGAACAAGCTCCAGAGAGGAGGCTGAGACCGTACTGCCTGCCAGGCTGCTACGGCTTTCCCAGGCGAAACACCGCCGTGGCTCCGTACCCGTCGGGCAGGGTTTCCCTGGGCTGCAGCCTGCCCTCCTCACGGCTGGACCGTTCTTCCAACCGCCCCGGTCCCGCTCGCCCGACGGAGCCTCTTGTCCCACCGGAGGTCGCAGCCCACGCAGTCCCGGGACGTGTGGGGCAGCGCACTGCGAGCGCGGCCGGAGGCGGGCCGGCCCCGCCCCGCCAGGTTATACAGCCCCGTCCTGCCGCCCGCCTGCTCCCGATCCTCCCACCCCGCCGCCAAGGACCGGCCAGTCGCTGCCTCATCGCCGCGGGGCCAGGACCGGGTCCGCCTCCCCGCGGCCGGGCGATGGTGCCGGCGCCCAAGGGCGCCCTGCTTGCTGTCCTTCTCGCCGTCCTTCTCGTCCTCCTCCTCTCCGCCGGGCTGGCAACCGCGAGCAGGTGAGCGGGGGCACCGGGGAAGGGGATCGGAAGCGTACCTGGGGCCTTGTGTGGCAGCACCGTGTGGGGTCCCGGCAGGCAGACCTGGGGTTGGGTCGGAGTCATCGGCGGGTGGCCGAACTGGGCAGCAGCGTACGCACCCTGCCGTGCCGGGGACTGCCGCCGTTGTCGGTGAGTCTGCGCTTCACCTGGGACCGTGGAGAGTTGCCGGTGCCACGCTGCACAGCCCAGGCCTCTCCCTGCAGAGCGGGTAGCGCGGCTCCGTGGTGCTGAACGCCGCTGGCGAAACGAGTAAGGCTTTTCCGCCGGCGTGGGTGCCACCTTCCTCCGAGTCACCGCACCAAAGCTGCGGGGGGTTTTGTACGCCGGGGAAAAAAGGTAGCTTCAGTGTACTGGTGGAGATTTAAACGGTGAGAACAGCTGCACCGCGTATAGAAAGGTGCGAGTCTCTCTAGGGTTTGGTTTGCTTGTATAAGCAGATGCTTTAAAATCAACCTACCACTATTGAGAGAGGATGAGTAAAGCTATTACTCCAGATGAAATCATTCCAGTGTTCCCTATCCTGGTTCTCTAGAAGCGAATAAAAGGCCACAAGTGCTGCAGCAAGAGAGTAGGTAGTAAAAGGAGAATTCACAGCCATCAGAAATGAAGCCTTCAAGACATTGTGTGGTTTATTTGTTTAGTATCAGGTTTGTGAGTGGGAATGTCTGTAATCAACAAGTGTCGGTGTGTTGTTCCAGCATATGCCAAGCAGCGATCGAGTGGTCAGCTCCTCAGGAACTAGAAGTTTATGAACTCCAGACCTGCTCTTAGAGAAAACACGTTTGCTTTCAATGAAGAGCTCTGTTTAAATGCTTGAGTTAGTTGTTTCTTGATGCTGTGTATTTGCATTTCAAACACTTTGAAAGGTGTAAAACCAGAAAACAAGAGCATTATCTGCTTCCAGAAGAAGGTATGGCTCAGAGTTAGCTGAAACCAACAGTGATATTTTCAGTAAAAATGATGTTATTGCACAGTAAGTTGGGAAACTGCAACCTACCTAAGCCAAATTGCTCTACTGCTTGTCTTGTCCAAGTTGATGTTGGATGATCATAGTGGCATCTCTGTTTTCTACCAACGTTGTCACTCTGCCTTTTCCATTGGGAGGAAGGAGAAAGAAGATACTTTCAAACATATTGATGAAGTCTTCCATGGCAAGGGATTCTAATTTAAAGGGACAAGAAATCCTATTTTCTTTACAGAGTAAGGAAGAAGGAACAGGAAAGAGTAAAAATTAGAATCAATTTTGAAAGACTGAACTAATTGTGATTATTTTGTCTCTTAGGAGTGTAGCTTTCATACTTGGACTTTTAAGTTTTCTTCTCTGAATGCATCCTTTAAGGAGTTTAGTGGGCACATGAAGCCTTAAAGAAAGAACCATTGCAAGCCCAAGCTAAACTTGTTTTAGTGTTTTGGGAGGGATTCACAGTGACACAGGACTGTTGTTGTATTGAGTGCCTGAAACAGGCAGAAGAGATATCTTAGGACACAGTTATTACAATGTAATAGGGGATTTTCTTGATCTTAATTAATACGACTATAGGTGAAGGGTTTTTTTTTTCTAGAAGGAAGTCACCCTTCAAATAAACTTGTGGAAAACAAACCAAACAAAAAATCCAACCACCACAATGAAAAACTCACGATGCCTGAAACCTTGCCCACCCACCCCCACCTCCAGCAGCAGGCAGATATTGTGTGTGCAAGAGCTGACAAAAAGCTTTTCCCTCTCTCACTCGTAGTTGTAATCTTTTCCTTTGCACTTGTTTGTGTATTTAAGTTATTGAGGATATCAGTCTACCCTATCAATCAACCTCACTTTACTGGAAGGTCTACCTAGAGACTTGATCAGTGGAGCAGGTGAACTTGCTGAACACATTTTATTGTAAATGCATGTTTTCTTTTTTCGATATCAAATTGAGTAAACCACTACAAGTCTAAAGTATTGCAGTAGTAGTTTAAGGTCTGTCTTCACATTACACACCCAGTTTATTCTGTCTGCTACTTCTGCCACCGCAGGTAAAGAGTTATATACTTGGCTGGCCCTGGTCAGTATCTGAATGCTTTTTCCTGAACTGATTTATAATATTCATATTACTCCAGAGAGTAACAATTTTTTTCCGTAACAGCTGATTAAATGGGATCTAACTTCATTCATACCTATGTTCATATTACTACGGGCAACACTGGATGTTCTTCTGTGAGAGAGAGTATATATCTTAAAATCAGGTAGGACTTGTTCTCCTGGTTCTTCAGTGTTCTTCAAGATTCTTACCTCTCTTGTGGCTGTGTTTGTACTCTTGTATCCTACTCAGAGTATTCATGGACAGGAGCACAAGAGCAAGTGGATATAAATTGGCACAACTCTTCTCTCCCTTTTGGAGCTGCCTGACACAAAGTAGGAAGCAATGAGTTCTCTCAGCTTTTGGTTTGTTCAGCTGAAGCCAAGTTCTTCCTCTCCTCTGTAAGACAGGTCATTCTTCATAGCTTTTATCATCATACATACTATATATAATTAATATTTCATCACTACGGATGTTAAGAACTGTGCATAATACAACCTGAATTGGCAGCAGCAAAAACTTTCCTGGAATTTTAACTGAAACACCTTAAGGTCCCACTTAGTATATAGTGGTGCTAGTAGCTCATAGTGTGACGACTAATACAAACATCTCTTTCTGTTGCCTCAACTGGCAACAGAAAGGCCCTGGCTTATAGTGGAAGTTATTATTCATCTTCAATGTACTTTGCTAAATGCAATCCTACTCATGTCAGCAATGTCAAAGCCACATAAAGTCAGTTACTTCTCTCCTGCCTGGGCACCCTGAATGGCTCAGTCTACCACTTGCTACCTTTAGCACCAGCGCTGCAAGCTGCTGAAAGGAGAGGGTTTTTCACTAGAAATGCAGAAACCACTCTTGTCACTGACCTACACAGCAATCTGACCTGCAGAGTCTACCTTCTGCCTTTTCTCTTCAATAACATATTTATGCTGCAAGTTCTTCACGGCTATTTTTTGCACTATGAATCATGACAAGCACAGCAATCTCATTTGGGCTTCTAGGTACTCCCTGTGAAATACTACACAAATATATAGGAGGGATCAGAATATATAGGATCAGAAGCATTCTGTGCCTTCAGTCTGCATTACTTCTCCCACATGACATTCTTTAAGAAAGAATCTTCCTACCTGAAAGGATGTTCTCCATTTAAATTTCTTACTTTTGCATAAAATTCTGAATTCCTGACAGCAGTTGCTGAGCTGAAGGTTTTTATTAGTGGGTCAGATAGACCTGGCAAAACTGGGTTTTCTCCCAGATTTTGGGATCCAGGTGGGCTCTCAATGATCTAGCTGACCTATCCCACTGCCAAAGGTAGGCTTTAACTTGATGTATGTTGTGGAAATCAGAACAAGAGAAGGATCTTGTCTAGGGCACTGTGTGTAAAGTTCAAATAGATTGATTTTATCTGCGGTTTCATGGAGCATTTCCATTTTTTAAGGCAAGTTTGTGTTGAAATCTTGTGAGATGTTGTACACTGTGTAAATTTACTTTCATTATTTGATTTTGAAGTGAATTATTAAAGGTTACTGAATGTGTTTGTCTTCCTGTGAAAACAACATTTTGGAAAGTAATGAGATCTTGCTCCCTCCAACCTTTAGGCATTTTAACCTTCCAGGGGAGTCACAGCACTATCCAGCTGCATTCAAGGGGATTTTCTGAGATGTAAACAGAATATACATTTACTATCCAGGTGAATTCAAGGGCACTTTCTAGCATGCAAAAAGAACATATGTTCTTAACTTGTATACTTGCAAGTGATGTAAGATATCAACATTTGAATGAAGAAAATGGAAAAAGGTTGTTTTATTGTCTAAAATCAAGAGGCAGTGTTCCAGTTTCTAACAGATGCACATGCAGGAGTCACAGCTGTTCAATATGCTTTTTCTCATGTGTGAAGATGGGGTATAGGTAAGATGCATCACTGGGTTTGATGGCAAAGGCTGGGTGACTTCAGAACAATTTATTCCAACACTGAAGTATTTTTACTTCAGCCAGGTGACATGAGAACCATCTGTCTTTCAGGGTATCTCAGATACACAAGCTTAAGCATTTGCTCTGAACTCCTTGCTCTTTCAAACGATTTTGCTACTAAAGAAAGCTGTGAAGTAATATTTTGTATTTTTGAAGTGTATGCATATATTTAATTTACCAGTTTGCCCTAACTGTGTAAGTGCAACCCTTACAGATAAGCACAGGAGGATATGTGCAAAGCACTGCTGTAAGGTGATAAAGCAATGTCTTTATCATGTCAGAATAAAAAAAAAGCAAAAGTTCCTGGACAGTTGACTTTTTTCTTTTTTTTTTTTTTCTCACTATGAGGATATTTGTTGCTCTGCATTGGCCTTCCAATGTCCCAAATCACTTATTACAAAGTTCTCACAGATATTTTGTGTGTCAGAAACACTTTGGACTCTTTGAAGAAAGTGCATTTTTAATTATGGCCTGGAAAAAGCAGTAAGGACAGAGGATTTTGGATAAAGAAGAGAAATTTGTAAAGAGGATGGGCACATGGTAATAGAGAATTTAAGTATCAGCGATCAGAGGGAGAACAGACCTGGAGAAACAGCACCTATTGCAGCACAGAGTAGGTCTAGAAGACTTACACAGTTGTGTATTTCCATCAGATTTTGTAATTTTGGCAATTAATGTTGCATTTTTTCCAACTCTTGCAGCTGTTGATTTGCACAGTGATTTAGAATCCCCTGGGCTTACTAGCAGATTAAATTACTGTTAATTCGTAATGTCAGTGCAACCAGTTTACACAAGACTGCACTTCCACAATCCCTTTGCACATACATAGTGTCTATGAGCCTGTAAGTCATTTGCTTTTATGGGGCTGACTGATGTTCAGAAAGCTTCTTTTCTGTAGAATCAGTACATCCAAAGCAGTGAGGTATGGCATCATATATTCAATCCAGATTCTTCATATGATGCAAGCTGGAGCAGCCCAATTGACTTCACTGATTTTAAAAATGACTCATTGTAGCAGGGGATTTGACCGTATTTTTTTTCCTTTACCATGTTTCTCATTAAAAAGAATTTATGTTACACAGTTAATTTGTGGCAGGTGAAATGTTCCCATTTTCCCTGTTTCTCCAAAAAAATGCAACTTTCCATTCCTTTCTGGGAATTCTGCCCTAGGCTCAGTGAAATGAAAATGCATGATGGTGGATAAAACATAAGGGAAAGGTACAAAGGAATATATGGAGCAACAGATTTCTGGAGCTAGTGTTTGTCCTTCCTTATACAGCTCAAGAGCTCATGGGCAGCTGGTGAGTGTGAACCAGCCTGGGGTGTGTCACTACGGTTCTAGGTTGGATTGCTGTTATGGCTGGAAAAAGAACAACAAGGGCCACTGTGAAGGTAACGTTAACACTTTATACTTGTTTCTTCTCCACCACTGTGTAATTGGTAATAATAAAGGGATTTCATATATGTCTGCCAGAAGCTACAAAAGAAGCCTTCTGAGGGGAGAAATCTCTTAACTGTGAGAGAGTGCATAAAACATATTTGAATGACCATCTCCTCAAATAAAGCAGAGCTTTAGGTAAAAGCACCAAACCATAAAATACATATTGAAAAATTCTTAGGTCCAGAAGGGACTGGCTGTTCTAACCTCTTGCACAGCCCTGGTCAGTGCCTATACTGTTACAGTGTTGAGTAATTGCCAAAAAGGCAGTGTTTTCTAATGTTACATAGGGATCCCTAAAATGGTTTTCTACCAGTTGTTATCCTTCATCTTCAGAGTATACAGCTTATGAGAACCAGGATGTTTTAACTTTCTGAAATATAAATAAAACTCAAGCAATACATTCACCTGACTTGAGCATGGGTAGCCAGCCAGCATTCTGGTCTATGGATCATTGGCATAATAGAGTCAATGACACTTAAGACATTGCTAAGTTGTGAAAGGTCTACAGAGCCCAAGGAGAAGATGATGCGGAATCTCTCTAGCTGTACATGGACAAAACACAACAAAATAATAAAATACATGCTTTAGGAACTTTTTTCAGGTGTTGCACCTGTTGTCCCAGAGGGTTTGCCATTGTATATCTGGTGAATTTGAATAGAAGCTTTGGATCATTCTTTACTGAAAATTGGCATTGCTTAACAGCACTTTGGTTTTGATGAAAATTAATACCTGGAGATATACGACTGGCAAACGTAACCTTGATCAGCCAGTGGAGTAGATTATCTTGTTTTAAAGCAATAGGTTGCTTTCATACTAAAGCAACAGTTTTCATTAACTTTTAAGATTCTTACCTGGCAAGATAACTTTAAGCCAAATACAATGTAGTTCTACATTGTAAATCCAGATGCAGTGTTGTTCTCTGCTTCAGTGCTAACACTCTCCTAGTCTTGCAGTGCACTACATTTCATTCAGGGATAGAAAAACTGTTGAAAAATGCCTCAATCTGCAGAGTTAGTGGATTGGTACATCTGAATTAATCTTTAAATATAGGGAAGATACTTGAATTAAGAAGTATGAGTTTTAATTAAGCACTTCACTCTGTAGTAACTAACACTGTGATTTTCTTATTTCCTACAGTTTGCATAGCAGCTTAATACTGAGATGGACCTCCTGGTGCATACTCTTTTCTCTGTTTTTTTTTCCAAAGGTAGTCCTGATTTAAATGTGTGTTTGGTTTGCTTTTCCTGAATAACCCTCATGTTGACAAACACATGAACTTCAGGAGCCTTAAGCCTTATAAAAGTTAGCATTTAATTTCTGACTAATGATCCAGAGGGCTGAGTTAGAACACTTTTACTTTTTAATGCATCCAGAATAAGCACAGCCTTCTCAAATAGTTGTAAACATGATGCAATTATACTTAGTGGCATGTGTGGTAAGGACAGTTGCCTGATTGACTGAGAGATGTGCTCTGGATGTTCCACCATGGAATAGACAGCATTCTTCATCTGTAACCAAGGAGATTCAAGACTGGAAAACTCCTGTAGGGCAGTGTGTCTCCTCTGGCTGTGAGAGAATGCCGTTGCCTCTTTCCTACTCCAGATGCCAAGTATTGCAAGTCAAGCTGCTGGCTAGCTGCTTCTCACATAGGCTTCTTAAGAAAAAGACAAGCATATAGAACTAAACATGAATCCTAAGCATGGCAGAAAAAGCATGAAAGAGAGAGCAAAAAAGAAGCCCTTTATTTTTCAGGTCTTTACAAGCCTGAAAGCACACATGCAATTGGTGCTAGTGTCTCTTTTCTCAAGCAGAAAGTGCCAATCAACAGCTATTAAATCTGAACTATAGGGAAAGGTATGGAGGACGTTGAACTTGTGCACCATTTTTTTTGTCAACTAAGCAGGGCAAAATTTCTCAAATAGAATATTTCTAACCTTTTCTCTCTCCTTTCTCTGCCTGACTCCACCAGCTATCTGTGGACATGGCTGCAAGTATGGCGAGTGCATGGGACCAAACAAATGCAAATGTTTCCCTGGATTTACAGGGAAAACCTGTAATCAAGGTTTGTGGACATGGGGATATTGCTTCAAAAAACAAACTGTTGGTGTTCTGTCTCTTTATCTTGTGCTATGGATTGTGTCATTTTCCAAAGCTGTAAAACAAGGTTTTTTTATTGTTTACATAGAAGAGCTTAGAGTTTAAGGCTTTTGTATCTCTAGCATCCCAGGCAAGTTTTAGGCTTCCTTGAGCACACAGAAGTTTGAACCTATATCATGTACCTCCTGTAGGCTAATGGCAAGGGGAAACTGTTGCATTTATAGTCAGAGGATTAAGGCATGGAAAGATTATATATGAAATTACTAGAAGAGACAGAAGTCAAATCCAGAACACATGTTATTTTCTTAGCCAGCAACCCATGTTACTTTCTTAACTAACCTTCTCATCAGAAAGACATGCAGTTATATGCTAGACATGTGTTTTTCAAGCTGTCTGCTCAATGCCATCTGTTTGCATATGCTGATTGGTATTTCTGAGAACCAGAATTGTGAGTCTTTAGAATCGTGTATTCAGAAACTTTGAATGCACCACTTTCCCTCTGTAAACTTGCAATTAGACATGCATGTACTTCAGCTAACACAATGGTGAGAACTGGGATGGGGTTTTTTACCTGTTCCAATATATGAGACCCCTGTGTTGGATCAGATGAAAGGAGAAGTTCACTGCATGGAGACAGCCTATCCTACTGCAGTGCCAATGAGTGAATTGCAGGTGCTGTAAGTGACACATTACATAAAGGCCACCATTCATGAATGGATGAGTCTATCCTTGCTACCTTCCTAAGCACCTGCAACCTTTGCTTGAAAACATTACATTGACATACTAACACAGTCACATTTTTCAGAGTCAAAACAACTCATTTGTTACATACTGTCTTTCAAACAATATACTATAAAGCTATACTGTTAAGTGTTTTGGAAAACTCCATCCTTTTGCACCTTTGATGTTGCTCACAGTGAAAGAAGTCAATTCTTCAGTACCAGAAAAGTGGAACAGCAGCTGTGGTTGTGTGTAATAGATAAGTGCGTATCACCCTCTAAACCTAATTTAATCTCAAAAACTGTTTGGAAGCTTATGTGTTACCAAGAGGAAACAGAGAAACCCTCAGCTTTTAGGTGTTACATGTGCAGTAGCTCCACCTGCATTTGATATACCCTCTGTAGGCAAGCAGATCAGTTCTTCAGCATTACTGTAGATTCAGAGCCTGTGGCTGGGTGGAATCACTGCACAGGCCTACATGTGCAAATTGCCTGTTAGCTCCCAGGGCTGCTCTACCTTCTGAAGCACGGCCAGGTGGCTGGCACAGACCAGAAATGCCCCAGAGCTATTTCAGTAGTATAGCCATAGAGGTGATTGTGTTCCAGCAGCCAGAAATGTTCAGAGCCACTTTTAATTACTGGCAGATGTAGCTGTGGTCTGTCCTTGCAGCAGAACACCCTGCTGAACAATCTCAACATGAGCTAACTGAAACAACAGAGATAAGAGGCCTGTATTAGTCTGCCACCAAGTCTGAGCTAAATTAGCCTTATCTCCATAGGTTCTGTTTTAGAGCTGTGTACGTTATCTGTGCATTACTGTGCGTTGTGCAAGATAGGTGCAGATAAGCACTTTTGAAAATGTGTAGTCTAAGTGGAATAGCTTTTGTTCCCCAGTTTGCTCTCTAGTTTCTTTGATAAGTGAGTCTTGGTTATTTAGTGGAGCCACAGTAGCACAAAAATCCAATGTGATTTGCAAGCTGATAGGTTGTCCTTTTTCAAACAGACCCTATGTTTAAATAATAGAATAGAATAATAGAATGCAACCTTCTTTTTCTTCCCTGGGCTTTGAATGATATGGAGTTTTTTCTGTTGTCTACAGGGCACATTCACAAGAGAACAGTTTCTTCTCCCATTAGAAATGGGATTGCACAAGCTTAGTGCTTACTTGGAGGCTTGCATCTTTATTGAAATTATATTAGTCATGTGTGCCGTTGAACACATGTGAAATGGGGTGTATATGCTGGTGCATTCTGTTAATGAGTCCTGGAGGTCACAGCTCACAGAATTCACAAGCACAAATGTTTTCCCCTTGTCGCAGGACCAGTACCATTGTCAGCACAATATGTGCCTATACCACCCAAATTAAACTTTTTAGGATTCTAGTTTTCTCACTGCAAAATATAGCTATAGGGAATTTGAAATTAATTTCATTTCTGCAAAGCCTTTTAAATCCTGGATTTCAAAAATTATTTAGTATGCTTTTATTCTCAGGATTTTGAGAATTTTTTAATTTCTCCCTTTACTCTTAAAGTCACATAATTCTTATCATATATTTAATTTCTGCTACTGATAACCCTGGTGCCAATGTGTAGCTCAGAAAAAAAAATCTTTGTTTCACTTTATCTCAAGCTGATTTGCTGTTCTTAGTCTCATATTTTTGCCTTTACATTACAGAGGTCAACCAGAGGGCTAAAGTATCCAGCTAGAATCAGAGAAATCAAGAAAAATAACTCCCATAAAAGAGAGTAACTACAATTCTCTCCTCACTCCTCCATGTTTTCCTACAAGCTGCCAGATGTGTCCAGACTGCATTGGTTTCTCAGCTGTAGAAGTCTGTATATGTTAGTTTTGCTAGCAGTCTTTCTGACAGATGGTCTGCTGAACTCTCATCTTGTGAGATGTTGGCTCATTTTCAATCCAGGCAATTTTACTGTGGGGAATTCGAGGCACTAGGCAATATTATCCACCCCTATGTATGAATGTATGTATAGAAACCCAGCACTCACTTCATTCCAACGGCTTCTGCAGATCTGAACGAATGTGGACTGAAACCACGACCCTGTGAACACAGATGTATGAATACGCATGGCAGCTACAAGTGCTATTGTCTCAACGGGTACATGCTTATGCCAGATGGCACATGTGCAAGTAAGTAATAGAGCTGATAGGACAGGCACACCAAAATCACCTGGTCATAGTTGATCCCAATAGATTTGCTTCTTGTGATGAATGGATTTACTCAGGATAGGGTCTTTGCCTCAGCTCTCTGGTACTGGCAGCAGCTGAAAAAAGACTTTCTCTTTGGTGGTACCTGGGTGAAGGAAACTAGATCATACATGTATTTTGATCTTAAGAGGAATTTTTTGTCCTCCTAGAAGTAAAAATCTTTGATAGCATTACTTCAGAGAAAGGACAGCTAGTATAACCTTGGTGTATAGTCCAGACAGTTCATCTGTTGATTAAGGATAAATGAATGTCTCCAAGCAGATCACCAATATAAACTACTTTCTAACGTGCTGAATTTCATCCCATTATTCCTTACTTTACCTTTCTGTGCTCCCTGACTAATTTATCTGTGCGTTGATATGCTTCCTGCAGCTGCTGCCAGCTTCTTGCAAACATTTGTTTGTTCATTAAACTAAGGCTTATCTAAACTGTATTTCTACCTGTTTTCTTTATCTTTAATCCAGCATGTAATGGAAAGCATTCTGCTTTTTCTAGCCAACCTGATTTTTCAGACCTGAGATATTTCAGATGGGTATTTTGGCACCAAATTTCCCAAACCTTAGGTAACGTGGTGACAGCCTCTTATGGAGTCCACTGGACTGCAGCAGATGCATCAGCTGGACAAGGAAGCTAGTTGGTCTCAGCAGTGGCTCCGCTGGGGCCTCTGCTTGTGACGTCTGTCCTAAACCAATGGACCTAGCCACAGGGAATATGACAAAAAAGCATAAATTGTGAAAGGCTTTGAGTTCCAAACCTTGGAGACAATCATTCTTCAGACAGGGTGTCCATCTGGTTAGTTTGCCATCAGTCTTGGAATAACTTGAAAAATACTCAGCCTTGGGAAACACTCTTAGGAGTGCAGGTTATGCAGCTCTGGGGCAGATAGGAAAACCAGAGTGTGTACTCTCTCTCTCTTATGGCAGGGAGACTGAATTTGCCATTAAAGGATCTCGGGACAGAGCTTTTGGAGGCGCTCCTTTCCCTGCTTCACAGCTCAGGGTTGTGCCCCTGCATCACTAAGCATGGCATGTATCAACAGCAAGCAACAGCTGTGGGGCCCTGACATCTCTGAGAAACTGATATATATTCCTTCTGATGTATGCAAGATAATTTGTGTATCTGCTGACATAATACACCAAAGAGTTTTCAGTAAGGCTTCAGGTGTTTTATGGACACTTGAAGTTGACAGAAGCCAGAACTAGAGTCAAAAGAAACTTACCTCTTGAGCCCAGCAGCAAATTTGTCCTGGACACAGTCTCAAGCTGCACCAGGGGAGGTTTAGGCTGGAGGTGAGGAGAAAGTTCTTCACAGAGAGAGTGGTTGGCCATTGGAATGTGCTGTCCAGGGAGGTGGTGGAGTCACCATCCCTGGAGGTGTTCAAGAGGGGTTTGGACGTGGCACTTGGTGCCATGGTTTAGATAGTCATGAGGTTTAGGGTGACAGGTTGGACTCGATGATCTTTGAGGTCTCTTCCAACCTTCTTGATTCTATGATTCTATGATCCTCACTCCTCTGACCGCAAATGCTTGCTGCAGCCACATTTCTGAAAGAAGTCAGAAAACCAGATCCAGATTTAGTAATTCTGCTGCATTAGTTTTAAGTCAGTCTTAGTTCAGGACTTGCTTTCTGATTTTGTATTTGTACCAAATTTCTACCAAATGTGGAAATGGCGATCATGAAATGAAGTAGTAAATTATTTGTTCAAGCAGAAATTATTCTTGGTTAAGATTAGTAGCCTACCATCTCACCTGATGCTAACTGAAGCTTGTGCTTGGATGAAATGCTAGGTTATTTAACCAGCTGTATAATTATCATAATTTTATTCAGGCAAACACTTGGGTGTATATTGATGCTCCTTTTGAATCAAGTTCATCATGATGTAGTCTCCTTAGCAAGGTGAGGTCCACCTAGTCCAAGTGCTTATCTACAAATACACAACCACACCAAGGAGCCATGAAGCTGGAAGAAAGGTATCAGAAGAATGTGGCTTTGGGCCACAGAGAACCATTACTTAAAACAGTAGGTTAATACCTAAGAGAGAATTGCCCAAACTCTGCAAGAATTGCTACTCTAGATCTGACTAGCAGTTCATGTAAGCCAAAGCCAGGAATAGGAGTGTCAAACAAAAGAAAAACAGACAATTGCCAATTAGAGAAGAATAACTTTTAGTAAGTCTCTTCATTCCCACTTAAGAAGTAGATACTATTCCAAAGTATAATGATTTACAGTCCTTCTTTTAATTGATACCTCTTGTATACTCTCATTCATACAAAAGATAATTCCTTTGTAAATAGAGTAAATTCTTGGTCTTGAATATTCAACACTTAGCCACAGATTCTAAACAAACCAGCTGAATAAAAATAATTTTATCACTGACTAAACAGGTTAATTTTAATAGCACACAGGACTAATATGCATTACATTTTATATTCAAATCACAAATAATACAACTGTAGCTATGTATGCACCTGCACATATCTTTTCTGTACACTCTGTTATTAGGCACTGTTCTGAAAGTGCTGGTACCTCTGACAATAATATGCTGCATTTTAAAATAAAATCTCTATTTTTTTTTCTGCTTAAGTGGTGAGCCAGTTTTGAGTTCCTGCAGCTGGTTTCTGTCTCTAATAAAGTGACAACTGTTCCAGGATTCCCACTTACAAAGAATCTATATGCAGTCCTATCTCTCTGAACACAAGCAGAGTGAACCAGCTGGTAATGCTTTTTTGCACATGCTATTATCTGTTCCAGTTAACACTTCCAAATGCTATGTCTCTCCCTGGCATCATAACACCAATGCTTCCTGGATATCTTCAGGATTTTAGAAATGTCTCCCTGTATATTTAATCAATTTCTCCTACTTTTCTAGTCTCACATAGGTCTCTCATACAGGATCTAGACCTCTACATTTCTGTTTAGAGGCTAATGAAAATAATCTCTGACAATTCAGATTTCTAGTCAACCTGTGGCAGTCATTACTCGTGTACTAGCAAGCACATTGTTAGATTCAGATACCTGTTCCACAACAGGTGAAAATAAAGGGCAGTTTCTAAGTTCCTCAGGCTAGTTTTTAAAATCAAATTCTAGACTACAAGCACATTTAGTGGTAAGCAATGAAAACATTCACTATTAAACAGCAGTTTTCTGTAGGATAAGACTGTTTCAATGTAGAAAACACCATTTATTTCTACTTTTGAGCATTTCTGCCTCTGAATATAAAAGGTAGTAGCAAGAAGTCACGGAATCGGGATCAGAGAAAAAAAAAAAAAGAGGGATAAGGACAGATAAGAGAAGAACAAAGTTAGAGAAGGCTTAAGATCTATCTCATGGACTCCTGAATTATTAATGTGGAAACAGTTTGATTTATTCTCATTTATTTTCATCTAACTTATTTTTTAAAGTGTGTGATCCCAGTTTAGAATTATTTTACTATTTTAAATAATGTTTTCAGGTTCTAGGACATGTGCCATGGTGAATTGCCAGTATGGATGTGAAGAAGTCAAAGGACAGGTGCGGTGTCTTTGTCCATCAGGTGGCCTTCAGCTGGGACCAGACGGAAGGACATGCATTGGTATGGTTAGAGAGCTCACTCTCAGCTTGTTTTCAATATGATCCAGCAAAACTTAGATTCTGGGGAAAGGTTAAGAAGTAATTAGCCCTCCTCACTGTTCCTTGCAGTGTGATGTAATGTTTGGTTGTTTTGTTTGTTTGTTTTATAACTCTTCTTGTAATATTGGCTGTGGAATTCTTTGGGCAAGTCCCATCCCCAATAAAACAACCTGAATGTTTTGACATGATTTGGAGTCTTCGACAGACTCAGTTTTTCCCTGATGCTATGAGGCCATTAAATACAATAGGAAGCTATCCTACTGACATAATGCATCATAAGATCTGGGTGTGTGTTTGGATGGAGTTTTCCTTTAATGCAATGACCAACAATACAGACTTAGATCCTTTTTAGAAGCTTCAACATCACTTTACCTAGGAGTTTCCTGTGATGAAGAAAGCATTGCTTATAGCAGTTGGTATTGTTCTATGATACCATTTTACACTGTCGTCTGACAAAGCAGTGCTGCAGCATCATAATACAGTGCTGAAATCACACCCATTTTAATATTGAAACTAAATGAGCATCTTTCAAAACCCAAAGATGTGAAACAGACCTTCCAAAGCAGGGTTCACTCCAATGACTAGGTAAGAAGGGGCAGTGAAGTGCTGGAGAGTCCCTGCTTAAGCAAGAGAGTAGGACCAGATGATCTGCAGAGGCCCCTTCCGACCTCAACCACTTTGTGATTCTGTGAAATAAACTTTAACAAAATGTTTTTGGCAGCATACCTAATAATATTGATGATTTCATATATTTTACTTTCTTTCTATCACAATTGTGCAAGTCCTTCAGAAAATTAAGGGCAGCTTGGACATGATACCAAAGAATAGTTAACAGTAGCTAAATACATTCCAGATGTTTCTTACCAATACTAACTGGTTGAATGATTTCTACAGCTTAAAAATGTTTCAGGTGTTGAGAGATTTAACTTTCAAACAAAAAAAAATAATTTTAGTTCCAGTGGCCAAAACATTTCAAACAGAAGATTAAGTGCATCAACCAGGAGACACTGCTATGCAGAAGGACAGTTATTTTATGAATTGGTTTCTCTAGCACACAGCTGTAATGTCAAGTTACATATGAAGATTGTATGGCCTGAGACTCACTTTTAGGAGCTATCAGATAAACCCATATAGATACTTGGCTCAACATGCAAACTATAAAGACTCTAACAAGAGAATGGTGTTTATTTCTTTCTTTCAAATGAAATTAGTTTGTAACTGGAACTGTCCTGCTCTGAGTAATCAGCAAGGCTCTTGAACTACCACCAGTCATGGTTTTCTTTGATTTAAGAACTATGTGAAGGCAAACATTGTAGACATACATTGACATGTATTTAAATACAATAGACAGAATAAGCAGTTCTTTTAAATCTCTTATAGAATTATTCAGGCAACTCTTTTTATTCTTTTATATTGAGTTTATTTTTATTTACCTTCCCTGTTCATATGGCTTTGAAAGACTGCTGATACATATGATAGAAGGTAAAACAGACAAATAAGTATGTCCAGTGTTTGGAAATATCAGAACCTTCTTTCTACATTAATTGTGGTACATCATCATTTCTCTATCTCTAAAATGAGATAGCATCTTCCTACTGTATGGCATTATAGATACTTAATATATTACAAGATACTCTAATACTCTGGTACTGGTCACAGAAATACTATAAACTGATATGCATTTGAAGATCCCTGACTATTAGTCCTAGCTTAATCCTCCTAAGAAGCTGGATTATTCCTGAATAGAGCGGCCCATTGATATGCTTCACTTTTCCTCTTCTACACATGCATAGGTGAAGTAATAAAGTAACAATTATAGATCAAAAGTTAGAATTAAACAAAACTTGTTGTTTCTAAAAGTACAGTGAGTCTTCAGAGTTCACTGCAGACATAAACCTCACACTAGGATTGAGTGCAGCAGGCTTGTCCTTTAGCTTGTGAGACACCTCAGTCCTGGCAGAGACACAAGGAAATAAGAACCTGGAGAGGTTTGGGAATGCCTTGCAGGTTCTAGCACAGAGAAGTATACATCAGAAGTGCTTAGCATGGGCAGAAAGAGTGATTTTGACTACAGGTTTCTTCAAATGTTTTTCTGTTGTTGTCCATTTCCCTTTGATCACCTATGCACTATAAAAGAATGGCAGAAATTATAAAAAGACCAACTGTGGTGTCCAGCAGCACTTTAAGGTGGTTCTAAAGGCAGCAGCACAACATGATAAATTACATACAAAGTCACTGATACATGCGAAAATGTGACAGGGAAGGACAAATTACAAATATCATAATCACCCCTGCTTTAAATTTGGTATTATGACAAAACAAATTAGTAACATTTAATTATAATGGTTGCTGAATAATGTTCTTTGGGTTCTCCTATACTGAGCTTCCTCCTCTCTCCAAAAATATCTGTCCCTCTTCATCTACCTTGCTGGGCTGACCACTCACAGTTTGGAGACTTTCCCCCAGTTAAATCTTGACTTATTCCAGCAAGGTGAGATGCAGAGATTCAGAAGGAGAGCTGTGACTACTCTTAGCTTCCTGTTTCTGGGGCTTTCTCTTGAACTATTCTCTGACATTTCCTTTCTCAGGAAAATTATGGAATTTATGGACTTCCCCTTAACCCGTTCCACCTCAGGGCAAATCATTGTCTCCAGTGGGAGAACCTTACAGCCAGTTACCCTAGCTTTTACCAAGCCAAGTCTCAAAATCTTCCATACAGGTAGTTCACATTTTGCTGCTTCATTCATATGAGCACATGCAAAAGCCATCTCCAGATGTGAAATTATAGGATTGATTTACGAAACAATTTGTGATAGCCAGGACCAAACGATTCCTGTGCAACTCTCAACTAGTTCTTCCTTTTTCATTTTACCTTCTCATGGATCTGACCAGCATCCCTTCTCCTGCTTTAGACATTGATGAATGTTCTTCTGGCAAAGCTGTCTGCTCTTACAACCGCAGATGCATCAACACATTTGGAAGCTACTATTGCAAGTGCCAGCCTGGTTATGAACTGAAATATGTCAGTGGCCATTATGACTGTGTAGGTAAGATTTAGCCCATGGATTTTGCTTTCTTGTTCTTTTTCATTCCCCTACTGCATCTTTCCTGTCATTGCCTGAAGGATGTTGTCCGAGTCTGGGGATATTGTCTCAGAAAAGGATGAAAAATGTCATACTAAGAATCATCTTGATGGCACTTGAATTTTTCCTCAGGGTTTTCTCTGTGGCCTTATGAGAAATCACTGGAGCTTGCAAATTAAATCATCTTATTGTACCAAGTCAAGATGGACAAGGGCTTGTAAGTTAGCAGCAGTTGACCAGAAAATGCTAATTCTGGTGCAGGTTTAGTTGTAGAGCCATTTTTAATCCTTTTGGCTTTTTACCTGTGATGAACAAGCAGTCCCACAATCTTTGTGTGTGTGTGTGTTTGTAAATGTGTGTCATATGTAAATCAAGTGCCTTCCTGACTGTAAAAACAGTTGCTTGGATGGACAATACAGAACTCAAAACAAACAAACAAAAAAAGCAGGTTTTAATTACTTTCCAGGTCTCTCTTGCATGCCTAGGTTTCTCTCAAACAAAAATAAATGCATGCAAAAATTATCTTGACGTGCCTATGTGTTAAAAGAAATGTTAAAACATCTTTAGTCCTGTTTCAATCCTTTAGTTGAATGGTGGAAGAACAGCAAAGTTAAGTTACTGCAGAAGGCACTTATAGCAGTATTGTTCAAGCAATTGACTACATGAAGGCCTAGAAGTGTTGGAAGTACCTCAGGTAGTGCATACAAAAGAGAATTTGTGGCTGTTGTTTACATTTGCTTAGTATTGGGAGTTAGAGGTGGGAGGCAGGTTTTGGAGATCAAGTTTGCATTTCCTGTTGTATGCAAACCCTGAGAGTCTTAACATGGAAAAAATTATTTTTCATGCAATATGTGTGCATGGGGGGAAACTGGAGAGGTGTCAGTAATCAGGATTTTATCTGCAAATCTGATTCTCACTCTCAGACGTTTTTGAGTCAAACTTCCTGCTACTTGTCTCCTAGATGGCTTAGATTATGAGTGGATATATCAACTTCTACAAATGAAACAATCTGCATAGAATGCAAGTGGTGCAAAAATTTGTGCACCAACTTGGCTTCCTCATGTGGGAGAAATCAGAAACATCTTTGTGATGTAGCAAAAGAAGGGAAAAGGAGAACAAAATGTGTTACTCTTGATGCCTGTAGATTTTGCCACCACTCTAAAATCATATAGTCTGAACTTTTCCTGATCATATTTTTTGCATTCAGCATCATATGTGTGCTGAAATGTCAGAAACAGAGAGAAGATCCCAACAACTTGGCCTGTTTAGGGTTACTTTCCATTGCATTTCTTCTAGAGCAAAGGAAAGAATCAGATAGTTTTGGCGAGTTGATTTTTTAGTTGATGTCACACATTCTCTCAGCGCCTTTCGCGTTCTGTTAATACAAGAGCATGTACTACCTACAGTTTAAATCCTGTTCTCAGTCAGAAAATTGCTGCATTCTCTGTCTTTACTGAGATGCCCTACATTTTCCATAGATTCATACGCCAGTACTTTTGCAGCTGGAGCTGACCCTAAGCATTCTCTCCTAGTGTGAGTTCTTCAGCCTCAAATGTTCTCTGGACCATCTTTGTCCAACACTAGTATTTACAATACTCAGAAATAGATGGCAGGCACAGGCAGTTGTGAAGCTTGGGTTTCAGTGCAGTTTTCACTGAAGCATTTATATCTTTCCCTAGATGTAAATGAATGTGTGACAAATACACACAGGTGTAATCTCCATGCAGAGTGCCTCAATACCGAAGGATCCTTCAAGTGCAAATGTAAACAAGGCTACCGAGGAAGTGGATTCAGTTGTGCTGGTGAGTACCACTGGATGTCAGGAATACTACTATGTTGGGTTTTTTTCCCAATAAGTTATGGTTATAAGGCATTTTCTAGGAAAAAACATGCTGAACAGTGCTGCAATACCAACCAAGCAAACTCTCTCCACAAAATAATACATTGATTGTACATGTCATTGCATAGTTAATGCAAGTATTATTTGTTCAAATTCATATTGACTATGAGTCCCCAAGTCTCATAGTGTAACTAAGAATTGCAAGTAGAACAGATAATAGAATTCGTCCTGAAGAAACAGAGGAAATAGCTTTAATAAGTCTACTGTGTATTTTCCTTGAACTCCCACTGCTAGCCCCTTGGAGGGCTGTGCAGTCCTTTCCAGAAGAGTTTTAAACTCAGCAAAAAAATGAGAGAAGGGAGGAAAGCCATTACTTCTGTGGTAAACTACCTTAACTTACAGTCTTGACTTTGTTTATCTGTTGAATATTGATAACTTCCTATAAAGATGTCATTGCCTGGCTCTAACAGAATGATTCCCTCCAAGAAGAAAGACAGACTGTCATTGTCTTTATATGTAAAACAAACCTTTTTCTTTTTGGAAACCTGGCAGAGGTTTCTCCTGCAGCAACATTAGAGACATTTTCTTCAGCAAAGTCCTCTCAAATTTTTGGAATAAAAGATGTTGTGAAAACATTTTAAAAAAATTTTTTCAATAACAGATGAAGTCTACATGACATATGAGCCTTTCTTCCTGGGTCTTTTTCAAGTAATCCTTAATCAGACAGGTATCATGGTTATACTTCATGGTCACAGATGTTCTATTGAGTCTCTCTATTATTTCTGTTCCTACTCTCATTATAAAAGTAATTGAAACCCCCTATATCACATCAGTAAGTTAAATTTCTATTAAGTTTTTACTTCCAGTACAAAATGTTGACTTTTAATGAGAAAAACTAAACACACAAACCTGACTGGTACTGAGAGGTTTGATTGGGACATAGATTGCCACAACAGAGCTGCTCAAATTCAATGTCATGAGCCAGTTTCCTTGCTAGACCACATTCCTTATGATACGTCACTGCAGCTTACTGCAAAGATATGAGTGAATATCACAGGAAAATGACAAATCATATCTTGATATGCTTCTGTTGAAACAAAATGTATCACATAGAAAATGTTAAACAAATGCATCCCTGAGTGAAAATGTCTGGAGTTGGAGGTTTTTTGTTTGGTTTTGGTTTGGTTTGGTTTAAAATGAGAAGCTGAAGGTTTCGAGGGAAAATGTCCTTTTGACCAAATCTATGTATAAAATATTCATTCCTCAATTAGAAACAATTTAACAGGAATGCTTACTTAAATATGAACAAAGGAAACATTTTAGCTTGTGGAGAGGCTGTGACACATGTTTTAATGTCTAGTGATGTAAAATCGGCATTGAAGACAAATGATTTCTATCTTCTCGCTGGTGTTTCTATTAAATTGTTTGCTCTCTCTTTCTGCGTACTTTCTCATCTCCTATTTCCAGTTACTGAAGTTCATTAGTTATTTAGGAGAGGAAGGAGCTAGCTGTGCATTCATGAACTTAGTAGAACACACTAAATGGAACAGAAATACAGTCAAGAAAGAACAGAGGAATAACACAGTAATGAGAGAAATCAGATCCATAGACAGAAGGTCAAAAACAAGGGCATATCTAGAAAGATGTATAAAACAGAGGGGAAAAATACAAAGTCAGTGGTAGGTAAAACCTGAAAAGTTGTAGTGCTAAAAAGAGACTATTTTCCCTGATGGCAATTCCTACGTGTACACCATTTTCTAAAGGGGAGAGAAGGAGGTTATTTTAATCTTGAATGTTTCAATAGTTCATTTTTACTGCAAACCTCAGACAAAGTCTGATTAGTGTAATTGTTTGGGACAGGACATGTGTTTTGCTGTCAGCAGTATTATATTTTTATAACAAATAAAAACATGTTAATACATAGCTTAAGTTTCAGAGTATGAAATGAGAGTAACTACACACATCGTTTATAATGAAATTTCTATGTTGACCATTCCTCGTGCTACCAGATAACCCATTAATGAGGTAATGTAAAATTCACCTTTGCATAGAAGGTGGAGGAAATTTGTATGTCAATATACTAACTTGCTATAAAGGTTTTAAAACAGCAGGCTGCAAACACTGCTGCTTGTATGCATACGACCTCAGATCGTTTAGGCATCCTTTTGCCATTCAGCACCTATATGCATGAAATGCTGGTGGCTGTTTCTGAACTCTCTAGCATGCAATTAATTTGAGAATCCATAGAGATGTGACCTTCCAAATACACCCTAAAAGGGTCCTAGCAATTCCCACATCTGGCCTCTATCTTGCTGCAATCTGTTGCTGTTCTCAGATTCATGTGTTTCCTGATTTCCTATTGTGCATTGAAAAACCACATTTCCCTCATCACATACTTCTATGTGTATTTCAGCTTTTATTTAAGAATAGAGTCTCACAAGATTCCATAAGCAATTATGTTTCCTCGGGAGAAAATGAACCTACTTTTTATTCACTTTCTTTGGTAGGAAACTATGAAATTACAGGAAAAACCAGTACGATCTTACAGCCTGCAGCCTTCAGACATCACTCTAAGGACCTCAATAATGACACTCTCATTACTTTCTGGATAGAGGCAGATGTTACTCTTCTTTGTTATGCTTTGCTGGATAACTAAACAATAATACAAAGTCATGCCAACTCCCTCTATGCCTTTTTATTTCTTGTGTTCCTTTTTTTGCTGATGAGGTAACCCCTAAGCCCCATATATGATTTTTCTTTCCTATTGTCTTATCAGTCCTAAGAAAAGTTGAATTTGACACAATAAAATTTCAAAGTTTAAAAAGCAATTCTGGTCATATCACTAGTGAGATTCTTATAATTCAGTTCATCATGGAGCCAAATACTGCTGTCATCCTTTAATGAAAAATACTCAGGCTTTTGTCGTTCCCACATTTCCTACTGGAAGCATTTCTGGCTGGTGTAGTCACGTATTGAGCACAGTCCAGCATGATGAACTGGCCCTGAATTCTCAAAGCATCCTTCCCTAGATGACAGAGTAAGAATTTCAGAAATAAGGCAGGCTAGGAATATATATTGGTAGATGATATTCCATAGTGCTTTTCAAAGGGAATAATAGTCTAGAATCTGTATATTAACCTAGCTATGAAAGCTTTCAGACTGTCTTATGACTATCTAAAAGAGGTTGAGAACTTTTAGAATTATTTCTGAAACTATGTCCTGCTGATCTAATCTTTACTCATATCTACAGTCTCCCTCTAAGAGTGGTGAGTTTTTATATATAAAAGCTATAAAGGGAGCTACAAAAGCATTTGTAAGCCAATCTCCGAGACTTATCTCTCACCGGGTTTTAAAATATATTGTCAGGGATGAAGGTGGAAGAAGTGTGGTGTCTGCAGGAATGCAGAGCAAACTATCTCCTATTACAGCCCCCTTATGTTCAGAGTCCCAGCCAGAGCTGGCTGTGGTCACAGGTGTGTGGGAGGGAAACAGATCACTGTCTGTCCCTCGCCTGTTTGATCCCCTGAGTATTTCCCATTACACAACGCAGCACAGAGACAGGGGGTTAGCATCTGCTCTCAATATATTTTTTTCCAACTCAACTTTCACAACTTGATCATTAGATATCGCACCTTAAGCCATTTCTGTGGTCTTATAATCTTGTACAACAACTGGTGACAGAAAAGATTTAGGTTTAGCCCACAGACACTATTTACTTTTGTTTTTCCTCCTCTTGCCTTAATTCTATCTAATTGAAAAAAAATATCTTTGAAAGCTGAGATATTTTCATACGTGAGCAATATACATGAACTGTGTAAAAGCAGGAGGCATTTTCTTGATGGAAAGGACACAGATGAGAGCTGGGATGAAATGCACTACATGGTGCCACACAATGGAAGAATGCACAAATGTTTGTGAGCAACACCTGTGGATTTATATACATGTCTTGGTGCAGATAGTCCTGAAAAATCACTGCCTCAGTTGTAGCACCCCAGATTGTCAGAGAAGGTGAGCTGTTTATTCAGACAACTCCACAGGTAGTGGATTCAACAGATCTGACTGAGTTTAAGGTGGTCTGTTCTTACGCTGGATTATGGCTTCTGCAATCGATGGACAGATGTAAAAAGCCTTAAATCCACACCTGTGGCTACTCTAAAGCTCAATGCAGTTTAGAAGGATACTAATGATACACTCTGAAACATGACTGATGTCTAGTCCCTTTTTGTCCCTATGAGCTTGAAGATTTTCATACTGCAGCAGCAAACTGGAATCTGTAAGCATGTGGGGATTTATATGCTTTCATCCTCTATCTTTGTCACTCCTGTCAGCTGATCTTCTGCACTGCTTAGTTTTGCACATACAAAGAGATTGGTTTTCTGACACCACAGAGGTTATTGTAAGAAGAGCTGTAAGAATTTCTCATTTCACTAGGAAGACTTCAAAGCAGAAACTAAAAGCAGATGTTCAGGTTTGCTGAGCAGTCAGTCCTGGCTTGAAAATCTCCACAGCCTCTTTATTAACAGCCTGAAGTTTCTTGTTACTGATTTTTAGGAGGAAATTTGTTTGGAATTAAGCTTTCCTATTAATTCTTATTGCTGCATTCTCAGTTTAGACCTAGAGAACCTTACCTCCTTCATGACATAATCCTCCAGAGGAAAGGCTTGCTTAGTGCAGTGTTAATAAAGAGTTTAATTGTAAGTACCTGACCATCAAGGATACAAAATTTATCCAAAGGAAAAGAAAACCAAAATCCTCAGGGGTTTTATTTTCATATTTTTATTGGCATCCATTTACTTCATACTTCCAACTGCAGCTTCAAAAAACCTGAATGCTCCAGTGAGCACACCAAGAGAGTCCAATTCTGTTGCTGGGATACTAAATAGCATGTAGTTACATTTGCATTTGTGACAAATTCACAGTGGTAGATCTTTATTTTCCAGTAATGTACATATATGCAGGGAACTTCCCCCTTTTCCTACTAGACTAAAGTTCTATTTTACTAAATGTTTTTTCCTCTGCCATGTTTCATGAAGTAGTGATAGAATGAGAGGAAATGGCCTTAAGCTGCACCAGAGGAGGTTTAGATTGGATAGTAGAAGAAATTTCTTCACTGAAAGGGTAATGAAACACTGGAATAGACTCTCCAGGGAGACAGTTGAATGCTCTTCCCTGGGGGTGTTTAAAAGACTCAGAGATTTGATGCTAAGGGACATGGTTTAGCACCAGACTTGGTAGAGTTAGATAATGGTTGGACTCAATGATCTTAAAGGTCTATACCAATAGAAAGTATTTAAAAGAAACACACACAAAGGGCTACGCAAGGTTACAAGTCCAGTCCCTTTGTCTGAAAATACTACTATAAAGTTATTATGACAATGTGAGGAGCAAAATGGGAACATATTCTTGCTCTGATAATGCAATTACTAGACAGCAAAAGCAGAAGAAAATAAAAATAGCTGCCTTGCCCCACTATTGCAATCCAAAAAGACCATAGGCACTGCTCATTCTCAATACTGATTGAGAATCAAAGATGGGAAGCAGCATATAAGGCTATTCTAACTCACTGGTGGAAACAGTTTCCATCTCCCAGTGTACAACGCACTGGGACTGCTCAGCTCTCTTTTCTTGCATATTCCACATAAAGGCCTCAAACTGCAGAAGGCTGTCAGTGGCTTATGATGTGGTTCTGCTCTCCTACTTCAGTCCTTTCTCACCCACACAGGTTCAGGCTGTGGCCAACACTAGAGGGCAGACTGTATCATTGCATACTGACTGGTCATGTCGTAACAGTCATGAAATTCTGAGTTGATACAGGAGCCTCATTTTCTCAAGCCTCAAAGTCCATTGCCATGGACTTTAAACTCCAAGGATACCCTCTTCCTCAACATTGTGGGTACTGTGACAGCTAGGGAATTTGTTTAGTGGGATTCTTATGGTGGGATGAACTCCTCAGATTTGTATCTTCTCTAAAACTTGTATATTTGTCACACAAACCCTTACAGACCTAGTTTTGGCACAGTGGTGCTCCTCAGCTGATGTTGATCAGTAACTGATGTTGCCAATGAAAAGCAACACCTGCCGTAATTTGTCCTTTGAGTTTGCTTTGTACTGTACACATCCCTTGAACAAACTGATCCAAAGTTGTCCTGCATTAATCCTCAGTTATGATTTGGACATCAGCACAAAAAGCCATCAGTCTTTGTCAGATGACAGAGGAGAACATCTGGAAGGGACTTAAAGATCAGTTAGTCTGTTCTTTTGCTCTGAGGCAGATCATATCCAGTATATCGATGACAGATGGTAGCCTAACAATGTTTTAAAACTTTTAGTGATAGTTCTGTGGCAGTTTGGGCTGGGTGCCCCCTGCCACTGCTACATGAGATACACCTCTGGTGTCCCGGGTGCCCACCCAGTAGGGGTGGACACAGGAAACGGCGTATTTCTACCCATAAGTCCTGCACCCTATAAAGCCATCTGCAAAGTCATAGTCTTTCTCTTTCTTCCCTCTCTGCTCCCATGGGAGATGTCCTCTCTTATTGGGTAATGCCGGGGAAGTATCTCAGGCCCCTTAGGCCTGTCTAGGCCTAATGCCAGGAGGAGAATGGAGGGGGGGGCAGTCTCAGACCTGGCCAGCCTGAGACTTGCCTAGCAGCGGGAGGGGGAAGAAAGAGCCCTGAGGGTTTGGGTAGACCCTCAGGTGGGAGAAGGGAAGGATTGGGAAGCCTCTGGGTACTATGTAAGGGACTCTGTACGCTTTAGGATGCTCTTTGCCACTATGCTTTGTAGTTTTCTGTAGTTTCACCAATCGCTTTTCCATTTAAACTCTCCATCACTCTCCAGTCCGTTTTTGTGTGTCATTCTTTTGTCCCTTTCGGGGCAAGAGATGTTCTGGCTGGCCCCAAACCAGCACATAGTTCAAATAATCTAAGTGGTTTGCTCCTTCGTTTTACAATCCTATAGCAAGAGTAGTAAGCAAGTTTTTCATAATATGTAACTAAAATCTCTCCTTATTTCATGTAACCTGGTAATGTTTCTACCTTAAAAGAACATCTGGCCAACGTAACTGTCTTAAAGGAGCCCTTTGTGCTGATACTGGGTTTCACCACTGGTGGTAAACCAACCCTTCTTCCCCACATCCCTAGAAAAACATCTTCAAATGTGTTCCTATGAAATGTGTCCTTCATTCAAGCATCCACACACAGTTTGATGATTAGAGAGAGAGAAATTGATTGATAGATAGATAGATAGATAGAAAAGAGATAAAAGGCTTTTGTCTTAAAACTTAATACATTGACAGGAAAGCATGATTTCAAAATCAGTGTTGCCATGTAAATGAAAAATTGTCCTTTTACCAGTGAATGTTTTGAGATTTTTGCCTGGATATAGAGGATATTTGACTTCATTATACTTCATAATAGGGAAAACTCAAAATTCAGGTATTTTCTTTTGTTCTACAGAGTTGAATAATCTCAACTGACTTTGAATGATTCCTTAGATGAATGTTTAATGTTTTCTTCTTGGTTCTAGTTATCCCTGAAAAGTCAGTGAAGGAAATTGCAAGAATCTCTGGAACAGCTAAGGACACAATTAAGAAACTCCTTGCACATAAAAACAGCATGAAAAAAGATGAAACAATCAAGAATGTGATTCCAGAAGCAGCTGTGACATCACCTTCTAAGACCCACTTACAGTTATTGGACTATGAAGATGGTATTGATCGTAGTGAAAGCTACAGTGAGGAAGAGAAAGAAACTGAAGTGGCAGAAGATTCAGATGAAGAGGAAAAGGAAGGTTTTGAGAATCAAGCCGACCATGAGCAAAGCCTTAGAGGAGATGTCTTCTGTAAGTTTCTTCATATTAAAAAACATCTGGTTTCAGTGTAAAAACACATACAAACACCAACAGATTCATCACGATATGTTACAGCCATTTAATTAGAATTTACTTGTAGAAAATGAAAACTTAACATACCTACCGATGAGACTAAAATTAGTGAAGCTCCCTTTTAGGGGAATCTGTCTGGAGCCAGTGTGAGCAGAAAAAGAGTGTGCCATCCTGACAGGTGCTCTGCAGGCTGTGCTTTTAGCACAGTTTAGGTATAGCACATAGCTTCTCCTCATTTTCTTCACAGAAGCTCCAGCAAAACAAGGTAGTGTGCTGCTTCATTACAAGTAACATGCAATAATTAGCTTTGATTTGTGATAGGCACACTCATCATCCTAAGGAGTGTGCATTGTTCAGAGGAAAAATAGAAATTTTGATGTCCTTGTGTTTCAAATAGTATAATGTCACAGAGGGATTTTATTTTTTTTATGTCTTTTGTTTAAACATGGGAGTTATCTGAATGGATACTCTCGTATTTATGGCATTTGATGGTATTTGAGCAGAATTCTTGCTTAATTTCTGACATTAGTCATTTATCAGGAATGATAAATGATAGATTTCCTCAGTCTGCTTTCAGGTGTTTCCTTCCAACTATTATCTTGTATGACATGCAATTTCTTGCTGTGATCTTTAAAGCTTTCAAATGCACTCTAGTTGTTTTTTAGTAGATCTGGCTCAGTCAAACATTCTTCAAGGTAGTAGCAAAAACCTATATGTAAAATGCACCCTGCTAGTAGTTTATTCATGATACTTACTCTTTTTCTATGTATATAAAAAAACCACTATCCCATGATAATTAAAATTAGATTTCATATAATTTAATATAAATGAACACAAATGAAGTTTAAGTTATCATTCAAATTGTTGTTATTTCATTTGAAAAGACACATAAGTATCATGTTTTTAAAAGAAAGATAATTTGAAAGTCCTCTGTAAAAAAAGGGTTTGCAATATTGCTACTATAAGAAAACCAAGAAAAAATGCTATTATTCACCTAAATGCATTTGAGAATACAAGCTTCTTTGCCAAGGCATACTTGCATTTTTTTCATTTTTAGTAGTAATTGGCCTGTTTCAGTTCAGACGAATATTGCTTCCCCAAATCATGTTAGTGAGCTGACAAAACAGAGCAAAGTCAGGTCTTTGTAAATCAACCTCCTCCCTTCCTGCAAATATTAACAGTGAGTTCTTACAGCATATTTCAGGTTTGCTGATAATACTGAGCTGGGGAGAGCAACCCATATGCTAAGGGCAGTGCCCTTTTGTTAACCTCTATTAAGAGGAACCTGGCCAGGCTGTGGAAATGGGCTGACAGGAACATTATGAAGCTCCACAAAAGCAAATGCAAAGGGAAAGAAAAGCTTCATGCAGCGTTACAGCCTGCTTAGGATGACTGCTTAGGAAGAAGCTTTGCAGAAAAAGGGAAGTGGTTCTTCACCCCTGTTTGGCACTTGTGAGACCACATCTGAGGTGCTGTGTCCAGTTTTGGGCTCTCCATTACGAAACAAACAAAGACATACTGGCACAAACCTGCAGTGCACCAACAAAGTCAATGGCTCAGAGAACATGTGTGAGAACAGGCTGAGAGTAACTTTTATTCATGTTTGGGAGAGAAGGCTAAGGGGGGATCTTACACTTGTCTTGAACTATCTGATGAAACGTTATAGGGATGTCACAGTCAGACTCTTCTTGAAAATATACAGCAATAGGGCAAAAAGTAATGAATGCAAGTTGAAAGGAACAAACAAAATTTTGGTTAGATACAACAAAAATTGGTACAGGTGTGCAGAGAGGTTGTGAAATACTCATTCTTGGAGACATTTGTAATGTGACTGAGCTAAGCCTTGAGCAACTTCCTGATCAGACTAGGTGACCTACAGATGTCCCTTCCAATCTACATGATTCTGTGATGAATTCTATACTTTCAGCTAAGCATTTCAAAGCAGTTTAGGGGGAAAGTGGTATCCAGTGTGCGTAGAACTGCATCCTGGAAGAAACTTAGATGCATCTCTGGTACTGTAAGCACATAAGCTCCCAATTCAGGAATCAGTGATATTTCCAAAATACCAAAATATTTGCCACCTGGCCACATGTAGAAATACATTTTTTAATTACAGCTTTAAACCAATCCAAAATGTGAAGTTTCTGGCTGATGGTGCCATGCCTCCGAAGTTGAAGATCCCGTGCTCAGGGTGCCACTCTCACTTTGGCAAGCCACACCAGATTCATTACCTACACCTCAGCCTATCTCTTCACTCAGCTTTTCAGTCCTGATAAGCTTATGCCACTTCCTATCCATCTTCTAATGATCCCTTCATAAACCACTTACCAAAAAGAGGTAACAGGTGCAGAACTTGAAGCCAAATTGGGGTTGAATTTACCTTTGCCTTGGGGTTCAGCCTTACCATGCTGAGTACCACCAAATACATTTGTGAGCCTCAAACCAAAGGATTAAGTGTCTTGTCTCTGTTCTCTCACAGGAAGCAATAAAACCCTGGTCTTCTGATGGGTAATCTCATACTTCTATAATTAGATAATTCTGTTTCACACACAATTCCACTAAAATATTATCCCTAAGGACACAGCTCTTCCCATTCATGCTAACTGAACCAAAGCTGACCATAATTTTGCAGGAAGCACAGCGAAAGTGAGAAGAAGGCAGTTGCCATATATATGGTGACTTTTGTTAAAACTAGGTTCTCAGGTACTCAGACTTCTTCATGAAGGTAAGTTGATGGAGAGCTCGCATGTGCCAAGAGAATGGTGTGAACTGACCAGCACAGGTAGTACTAGGTATGTTTAGCTAAATGTGGTTAGACTGGGAAGGACTTTAAAAGGCTGACTAATTAACTGTGGAATACTGATGGAACCTGAAGGGGTATTTACCCTCAGCAAGTGTGCTTCCCTGTAGTTGTAATTTCTGTAAGGACAAAAGCTTTTCTTTCCAAACAGAATTGCAAGAATAGTGATGGTCTGTCACTTTTAGGAGCATGGTACTAATAGGTTCTGTTCATACTTATGGTACATAATAAATTAAATATTTATAAACATTCTTGTTATTAGTTACATACATGTATCCAAAATTCTATGCCATAAAAGACTGTGAGCTTTCCTTCTTCCTCAATTGTGTGGCAAGGCAGCCTCTTAGAAACCTGTTTGGTTTTAAAAAGCACTTTTAATAATACTGAATTATCTTTTGGCTCACAAGATTAGCTCAAATTTGGAGCTCATAAATTTACACATTGGTGGGCTTTGTCCTCCTCTGCCGATGTCTGTTCAGCAGTGATTCCTTTACTATGTTATGTTCCCCCACACAATCTGTTCAATTACTCCCATACACATGATTTTTGTATTATTAATATTGGTATTGTTTGTCTTCCAGGAAGAGCAGGTAATTAGGAAAAATGGATAGGTCACACTTTTCAGAGATACGAATTGTTATTTTTTAAATGATGTATTATTTTATCACAATAATTATACTACATAGTAAATAATAGAATCATAGAATCAGTCAGGGTTGGAAGGGACCACAAGGATCATCTAGTTCCAACACCCCTGCCATGGGCAGGGACACCTCACACTACATCAGGCTGGCCAGAGCCTCATCCAGCCTGGCCTTAAACACCTCCAGGGATGGGGCCTCAACCACCTCCCTGGACAACCCATTCCAGGCTCTCACCACTCTCATGGGGAAGAACTTCTTCCTCAATATATATAAGGAGCCATAGGAAAATACTGAAGGGAAAAATATATTATCTGGAGACTGAAATTATTAAGATAGGCCAACTATCAAAATACAGGACCTTGTGAAAACTACTACTCACAGACTTGTTTTAAACACAATAGTTAAAGATAGCGAAGTGAAGCCCCCAGCATTTAAGAAATATTAAAATTAAGGTAATCTGTGAAAACTTTACTTTTTTTTCTTGTATTTTTATACCTGATAATGCAGTCTGTAATGATTTAAAATTATTTCTTTCTGTGTGCTGCTTACCCTGTTCAGTGTGAAGGAGGGACCTGTCCTGCTGAGAAAGGTGCAGTTAGTAAATAGGACTCTCTCCTCCTGAATGCAAAAGTTGCAGATGTATAGACAGTTAAGAGTAAACCAAAGTATCAGAGAGCTCCTTACTGTGTGAGAAATGTTTGTTCTGTACCTGAAATAAGACACAGAGAGGTGAATCAATGTGCTTGGTTATATAAGCAATGGCTGAACAGACACTACACTGAAATTAGAGGTGACTTTATAGTGCACAACCCTAATTCTGTCATTTTCTAACATTTTCATGTACTGTTCATAATCCAGAATGGTATTTGCCAATTGCAACTACATTCAATTATTTGGTACTTCATCGGTTTATGAAATGCATATTGTGCTTAAAACACTCTCTTAGTATCATGTAGTATCATCTGTGTTAGTTACAGAGCCTCTTCTGTACAATGAAGAGGTTTTTGTTTTCTGGTTTATTTGGGTCTACTGAAAGTAGACTGTTTTCCTTATGGTTTCTAGACTCTTAATTCTGAACAAGACAGCCATCTCAGTTAATCTTATTTTTTCTCATAATTAGACCACTCTATGAGTGAATAATGCTCAGACCACAGCTCAGTCCACAGCTATATATAAAAGGCTCAAAAGACGTCAGACATCTGACAAATGCAATTGTTTCAGAGGAGGATGTGGTAGCAGAAATGTGGCATATTCCTTTGAGTCCAATATAGTGATATATTGTATGTTTGGGAAGCTAGTCTTCATTTTACTGTCTCTTATATTCTGCCTGATTTTTTTACAGTGCTCACCCCAGTTTTCTAGTTTGGGCTGTTTATGGACCTTGAACACCAGAGAGCAGTGTTAGAAAGATGAGTACCATTTTTATGAGAGTTCCTATATGCTGCACTTCCAGACACTTCAGAATTCTAAGTCTTAGAATTCCCAACAGTGAGTTACTTTTCCCAATTTTGTATTTTATTTTGACCTCTAGACTAACTAGGCTACCTAGGCAAAACCAGGTGTAGGCATTTTCCAGGATAAAGAAGAACATAACAGCCAAAACATTGCCCACAACTAGCAAACTTAAGTACATGGGTGCTTATATTCTGCTATATATCTGTTCTCCCAGTATAGCTGCCTCAGCAACAGCTCAGTGTGATGCCACAAATGATTTATAAGAAACATAGTCCCACTATAAGCAGAAAAAAAATTAAAGCTTTAAGGATAGCACATGCATTACTTCAGCCAAATAGAAAATTATTTCCAAGCTCTATACCAAGCTGTATTTTTGCAGACCAAAAATATCATTTCCAAATGCTCTGTAAGTAATTTCATACAGGGCAGTTGGCAAGGCAGAGAGGTGAAACCAAGTGCACATAAAAGAAAATCTTTCAGTGTTTTTAGTAAGCTCATTTAGCACCAGAGAGTCATGTACCAGTTGCTTTTGTAGACCTTTGAACCTTTTAATATAGCAGCTGTGTCCAAGCAGTTCTTTTCCAGATGTGCTCCTGAAGCTTCCTTTGCTTTTGTGATCTCATTGGCCCTCATTTGACTTATAGATTGACTTGAGGGTATATTTTACCTGGTAATTTTCAGGCAAACCTGATCTCACTCCAATTGTGCTCCAAGCAACCAGGTGCAAGCCAATTCCAAAGAGTCATATAGTCAGAGTTGGCACAACTGGCAGATCAGTGGTAACAGGCAGAGTGACAGGTCAGCTTGACAGGCAGAGTGAACTCGTGTCTGCCTGCACTTCTAGGAGGACACTGGTATGCACTGTATGAAAGCATATGCTAAGTCTTTTGCTATATCTTTTAGTGGTAGTCTGTTATCTTTCTTTAGTCTATCTAAAGGTTCTTGGGTAGGAAAATGGCTAGGAGGAGGCTCTCAAACCATATTTATTTCATTATGTGCAGCGCACCCTGTAAGCCTGGCATTTTTGAAGTGGAATTCTAGTTTCATGTATAGATTTGTTTCTAAATTCCCCTCATGGCACTCTGTTTAGGCACATTTATACTAGAGTAACATTCCAATGCTTCTTTTCAGAACTACTATTTCACTTTCTGAAGTTATTGCTAAGAAGCATTTCCGTGAGTGCAGACATCTTCAGTAGTCTCAGAGTCTTTTTTATGTGAGTCAGACTGTTTTTTAAGGAAGTGCTTTTAGCCAGACAGATCTGGCTGGGCCTGCTCTGTTTTGACGAAAGCATCTTTCCTTGCTGCATATATATATATATATGTATTATATATTATATATATTATATATATATAATATATAATACAACTGACAAACTGCATCTAACATGGCTCAGACCCTACTCAGAACAGGGTCGAAACTCAGATATATGCCACAAATAGCAACAATTATTTTTTTGCAGATGCAAGAATCTGTGTCAGCCACAGTGGCTATCCTCATGACCTGAGTGTCAACAATTTACTTATTTTCAGATCATCACAAACATTCACAGACACAACTCCTATGGAAATTGGTAGTAGTTAGTTACACAGGTACCTCTAAAGACCTGGGCAATAGTTCACTCTGTCTATAATTCCCACTCATAAGATCAACCCATTTTACCTCATAAGAGTGTCATGATGGCACCAATGGTTAAAAATGTCTGGCACCATTAGACAAAGAGTTTTACATGTAGAGATTATAGAGTAGCCAGTGCTGCAGATAAGTAGATGGATGGGCGCTATCAGTACAGTAGAGAAAGAGAGTATGGTGTGCCTTAAGTAAGACATATGCGAGCTTTTGTTGGTGAAAGTACATTCTTAGAGAGCATGAAATGAGGGCTGAATTTCTGCAAACACCACTTGACAGCAGAATTGCTGAAAAGATCAATGCTGACTCTTTGCTAGTACTTCAGAGGGGCAAACTTTGGATTTTGGCTATGTCAAATGATGGTCTGATGCAAAATGTAGGCCAATAAGTAAGGTTTCCCGGAAGCCTTTTTTTAAGATAATCATAGAATCACAGGATGTCAGAGGTTGGAAGGGACCTCCAGATATCATCGAGTCCAACCTCCCTGCCAGAGCAGGACCACAGAATCTAGTGCAGGTCACACAGGCACACATCCAGACAGGTCTTGAAAGTCTCCAGAGAAGGAGACTCCACAACTCCTCTGGGCAGCCTGTTCCAGCGCTCCATGACCCTTACAGTAAAGAAGTTCCTCCTCACGTTGAGGTGGAACTTCCTGTGCTGTAGTCTATATCCATTGCCCCTTGTTCTAAAGATGAAGCTTACAGCATCTCATAATATACAGGTGATATCTTCCATTAAATGTAATGCCTGACACCGAAAACAAAAATTGATTTGGATATAAAATTGGCTCTTCCTTTGTGCATGACAGTTCTTCACTTGAAAGATCTGCAGCACACAGCTACACCTGCATGTATATCCCTCAAGTGAATTCAAGTGTAATTCAGTACAATAAATAAATCATTCTGGCAGCTGTTGTCTTCTGTTAAATCACTCTACTCTTTTCAGAACTGATCACTTTTTAATAGCTCTCCTCAATTTGGCAAGGGTTTTCACAGCTTGAGCCTCTTTCATTAGGTAAAAGGCCAAGTTTATGGCATGACGGTAAACCTAACGCCTTATCTTATGTGCCTGTTTCTAAATGTGTATATGTAGACATTAATTTGGAGAAAGATATATTAATCCTTGCCTTAAGTAAGAATATTATCCAGGTGATATAAGCAATGGCATGGGTGAGAGGAAGGCTGCAAGGGCAACAAGAGATGACATGCTCCTGGCAAGTCATCAGAATATTTGCAAGATTGCATGACTCTTCTTTCTCGGCTCAGTTCAGCACCTCTGGAAGTGCCTTCAGGGCTTCTCATGAGTGTATTTCCTATACTGTATTCATAGAGAAATTTTTGATGGTTTTGAAGAAGAAGAAAGGTTAAGTAGCTGGCATAGTCTTTATGGTGGTGCTAGGAGGCTCTGGATTGCAGTGGCTTGTAAGTATATTCTTAAAATTGAGAATGTGCTTAAGGCTGTATGGTGGAGTGTTTTGATGGAAAGTCCTAGCTCAGTGGATCTCATGATAACAAACTCCCCTCTGACAAATGTGCGTGATGTGAAAGTGATGACTTTCAAAGTATTTGGCATTTGCAGCTTTTTAATAGCATGTACTTAGCAATGCTGAGTAGGGAAAAGTAATTTCTGGCACTGTTGAGGAAGTCTGAACTTTTCTTAGCACTGCTGCCCATGTGGTGCAGCTGAAAAGCGAACTTCAGTCAGTCTTTTCTTTAACACCTTCTGTAGGCAGTGGTCCAAAGGATATTCCCTTACTCCTCTAAAATGATATATTTAAGTTCCTCCTGTTTTCATAGGTATCTATGCATATATCATCTGCACATGTATTTGCAAAGGATAGAATCCTCTGCCAGCAAAAGCAGACCTTCCATTTATCTCACGGGTGCTAGTTACTTAGATAGGCTTTGCACAAAGAAGTTGAGACAACTATTTTTTTTTTTTTTTTTAGTGAGTGCACTTCTCTATTAATCACCTAAATACAAAAGATACTTAAACATAGAACTTTAAAAATACTTGAGCATTTTAGAGTATTACTTAAATAAGTGTTTGCAAACTTCTGTACCTTTGTAGCTTGCAGACAGTTTTGCCTTAGTCTCTGGGGTTGTTACTGAAGTAGCTACCTCCTTTAGGCCAGTCCTGTAAAGAATGCACCTAACATTCATTGACTGTGATGCTGTGCTGACTCTTCCTGTTTGGCACAAGACACATTAACCGATTCTTACAAAAGAACTGTGCAAAGTTTTGCACCAGGATGGGCTATCCAGTTGTGCTTGCCAGCTGTTGCAGGGAGGGTGAGAAAGAGGTAAGACAGTCTCTACACCCTTCCTTCTCAAAAGACAGCAGAACTGACCAGGTTAGCAGGAGGACATACACCCCAGCAGACAGTATGGCTTTAGAGAAATGATTTCCTGGGGTATCTGTTACACAGCACCAGCTGTTACCTACCTGAATACAGAGCTGTAGGCCATTGGTCCCCCAACATTTAAGGCTTTTACAAAATCTGTGATATTACTCACTTTCTGAGGCTGCTGTTGGCAAAGTATTGCCAAACCACTGAGTCATTGTCTTCACTGTCTGGTAGAATTCAGGTGCTTTGATCATTAGTTGAGTTTTTGCATCCAGAAAGCAGATCACCATGCCAAAGAAAGATCATGTTCAACATTTTATGACCTCGTGAGTCCTGTAGCTCCATTGCCCACAGCTTAGAAGGCACGTGCTGTGGAAAACTCATTGAAACAAAGCTTTAAAATTGAGAGTTAGTATCTAATTTAGGCTAGGAACGTGAGTTTGATGATGGAGTGGAAAACACATACATTGAGTTATTTTAGAAAGGGATGGCAACTGGTATAAAGGAATAAAGTTCTATTTTCTGTTCCCATAATGACTCAGCACTTGACAAGTTGTTTTCCCTAGTTCCTAAGCTGAAAGAAGCAGCTGCATTTGGCCCTCTCCTGGCACAGAGGAAATTTCCAGTGTCAAGACCAGAGCAAGAAGGTAGATTATTTTTATTCTAAAGTGTTTATTTTCCTGTATATTGTATGTTTTCATGACAACCTGTATTAGCCAAGCCAGAACCAGTTTAAAAGCCTTTAACAAAAAACAAAAGTTTGGTGAGTGTGTTAGAGACAGTAACTGGCCAAAACATTCTCACACTGGAATGTGAGATGCTGGCTTTTTGTCCTTTTAAAAAAAAACTTTAACTAGTTATATGCCATGTACACAGAGTTACCCTTTGTCGAGGCTTGACTTACAATTAAATTTATCTTCATTTTTTTCATAATCATAATTTCTGTTGTTTATAAAAATGAAACCCTACTAGAAGAGTTGCATAGTATGCAACAAAATGCCAAGGTCTTTCAGCTACATTATCTTGGTTTTTCTCCTAGTCCTCTGTCAGAAGTCAGTAGGAGTTTCCCCTTAAGAAGGCTAAATAAATATTCACCCTGAATCTTAAAGAGCCTGGCTATGAATTTATGATAGTTCCCAATTAATCAGTAAGTCCTGTAGATATCAGAGTAAGATGATACCACTTGTTCTTTCTCATATTAAAAATGTGTTGCAAAATCAGTCAAGGGAACATACAAAGTCCAAGACCCATCGATTTATGCACACTTCTTAAGTTTCTGCCATGCATTATGAAACTGATTCAGGCAAGTTCAAATGGAAAGCTTCACTGCCCATTGGGAACCATGGCACTAGTCTAGCACTGGTCATAGAAGAGCGTGAAAGGCAGATCAAAGGGCACTCTCCCCCCTCTCATGGTGGGAAACAGTTTCCCTGTGATGGACAGAATTATAAAGCTAACTATAAGGACCTGCTTATGATAACCATGTGGAAAACAGAATCCGAAAGAGGGGCTGAGAGATTGTCTTGAGCTGATGCATTTACAGGCAGTAGTATCTTCCTGGGGAGTTACCAGCCAACTGGGCAGGGTCTGAAATGCTGGGACTGGGTGTAGCTGAGTTTATTTTTAGAACTAATGCTTCCAAATCTTTAAGAAAACAAAACAGATAGATGTGCAGACTGATATTGAGGGTAAGTAACTGAGTTTTTTTCCAATTCAGAAAACAATAGTCTCAGAAACAATGGATTTATACAGTAAAGCTTTCTAAATGCCATGCACTATACTTCTCTGCCTCATGATAAAATAAATTAAAAGAACAAGAAAGATGCTTCTTTCTCAGGAAATGCAGATGGCTGACATATTGTTCTTAATCTGATCTGTCACTCTCACATCACACAGCATTCCTTTTTTTGTGCATGTTGTGCTTTTCATCTGCACAGTCATGAAGTCTGTGGTGTACTCTGAGTGACTCTCTTTTTCAGTGTGCTTTAAAGGTCAACTGATTTGGGTTATTTCCAGCTCCATGTAGTAGAGTTCTGACGTAAAAGATTCATGGGAGGCCAGCTTCTGTCCTTCAATGGATAGAACTGGAGCTTGAGCATCTCAGCTGATTACAACAGTGTAACACATATAAAGAGGAAAGCTCTAAAGCTGGCAGATCTCAAACAATTTATGATGCTAGAGGTAAAAATTAACACCTTGAACTATATGTAATCATTAGCAAGCACTCAATGTACAGAATTCACAGCACAGAAACTCAGGTGCAGATGGGAGATTGGCAATAAGAAGACACAACAGATTTTCCTGTGAGTCAAAGGAAGAATTACTACATAAATTCTAATGTTTTGCTTTTTAGCAATTTAATAGAAATCAACACACTCTGAATTCAGATTGCAGATAATTTTTAGAATGACCTATACATTAATAACTAGTTGAATAAAGAGCCAATTTTTATCAGTACTTATGAGGTAGTGATCCTCTTATCTTTGAGTCTCTATTGCCTTTTATTTTTTTCCAGTTGACTGCAGTTTCAGTCGAGGAGTCTGTGACTGGAAACAAGATACTGATGATGACTTTGACTGGAATCCTGCTGATCGAGATAGAGGTATTTAAATGTCTGTCTTCTAGCTATGCTTTGATTTGATGGCTCATCCCCCCCCAAAAGAAAAAAAAGAGATGGAGGGAGAACGTAGAATCAAAAGTTAAGTTTCCTATCAGTTGATTATAAAAGAAAGGAGGCAGAAAATGCCAGGAGTGGGAATTGTTTCTTTGAAAATTCCAGCAATATGTTTCAACACAAATGAATCAAAAGGTTAGAAAAACCATTAGAATAACTGTTCAGAATTTCAAGGCACAAGGCAATAGAAACCTTATTAGTTATGTGTTGTGTCTCTCCAAGACACAGGACATTTACCTACACTGTTACCATTAAAAGTTCATGAAGGATGAGGCACAGTGGAAAATATACACATGTACACTATTATATATTTTATAAGTAATTTATTAACTACACTATGATAGCAAAAGTAATTTACTACCTATCTCAGCAAAAGCATAATACTTACACACCTGTGTCAGCCCCAGTAGATAGAATAGTACTCAGTGGAGCATAATCCAGACTTCAGACCAACTCTTAGCAGGCTGCATCCCTGCAACAACAATGGTGGTCAAATGGTTGCCACACTGTATCACAGCTCTGGATCTGTTATATACCGAGATGCATCCTGCCACGTAGGGCAAGTATGTGCCAGGAGGTGGGCAAAATATGCCCCTTGGTTATGTAATGTAAAAACACCCCTGCACTTGTGCTATGATAGAAGGGTGGTTGTCTTGTACCCTTGAGGGTACTTACTTCATCCCCCTCCTCTTTATCGCTTACACAATGACTTTGCCCCTACCCTCCAAGATCCAGTGGCACAAAGCCCTTTCACAATGTGGGTGGAGATCCATTCCGCTACTTGTTTCCTCTTATCTCTTCCCTTTAAGTTAACATTGCACATAGTCATAGGAATAAAGCTTTGTCCAGCAGTCACATCCACAGACAAAAGATAGTAACATTACAGTAGAGCCTCTGTCCATCGGTTACATCTACAGATCATAGTCCATCGTTATGGCTGCAGAGTTGTCCCATCACTAACACACACATCTGCCCTTTAGATGGATGTGGCAATGTTGTCACTTATGGCTTTGACAGCTCAGAAAACTCAAACTCTGCAAGACAAAGTAGTGATGGTATTCCTCAGAAGGGGCTAAGTGTAAGGGGCTATTCAAGAACGCTTGGTAACTGACCTGGTACCAACAGTAGGCTTGCTAAAATCTGAGAAAGAGCCTCATGAATGCAACATGTGACTGCTGTGCAGTGTATATAAAAAGGTGTGGCTGAAGAAACTTGTATGAAAGGATTTCTACTCCCCTGTGACACAGGAAATGTTGCAGAAGCTCCTGCAGTAGGGACTGGCAGATCCTGCCGGCCATTTGCTCCAGTTCCTACACACACATTCTCTCCCTTTTCCCTCTTTCCAGCCATGTCTTTCTTCACTAATCCCTTCTCTCCTGCCCCATGTATTTCCTTTTCCCCAAGTCTCTTCTCTGTACTGTCATTCCCAGGAAGACCTTACCCTGACCTTATCCTGTCTCCCCAAACTTATATCTGGTGATTATGACAAGTCCCAAATATTTTATCCCTTTATCTCTTTGTGTGTCTCTATCATTTCTTTGGTACTCTGGGATTTGGGGAATAAGATATCAATTCATTTGTGACTTTGTCATCACTGCAGAGAACAGCAGAGAGTATGAAGCTAGCTAAAATACTGGAAATTGTCTGACCATGGAGGCACAGCAGCATGTTCCAGGCCGTTGCATTTGAAAAACTGAGGTGGTTTTGCTTATGAAAGAAATTGCAAGGAAGAATGACTGCAATTGCCACTGAAATACGAAGTAATGGCCTCTGTAAACTGATCTGACTTCCAACAGTGCAAGCTTATTCCCTGAAAAGTACACTGCCTGCTGCTTTTCTCCAGTCTGATTTTAAATTATTCAAGCAACATAGCTTCCATATATTTCCTTAGCAAATATCTATTCGGTTTGTTAATAAATAATACAAGTTCATTAAAGACGCATTTTCTTTTTTTTTCCCTTTTTTTTTCTTTTTTTTTTTAATTACAAGGTGATGGGTACTACATGGCAGTTCCAGGTTTTGTGGGGCACAAGGAGGATATGGGACGTCTAAAACTGCTCCTCACTGAACTCAAACCAAAGACCAGCTACTGCTTGATTTTCTCTTACCGGCTTGCTGGCGAGAGAGTAGGGAAGCTTCGGGTGTTCCTGACAAACGAAAAACATGCTCCTATCTGGGAGCAGGACAAAGGAAAAGATGAGAGGTGGAGAACTGGGAAAATAGAGATATTTCAGGGGGGTGAAACAACCAACAGTGTAAGTATAACCCAATTTATAAGCCAAATACTATAACCGGCAACTTAATTTTCTAATCCTCAAATGTCCACAAACTGTTTCATAGGCGTTGCTGACTGGCAAATGAAAGGATTATTTGTAATGGGAAACAGAAGCACAGACTTTAGGAAGCAGAAAAGTTATTATCTGGTTGTAATTTTAGAACTGAATTGCTCCAATTGGTCAGAACACTGATACCAGTAATCCTTTGTTAAAACTGTATCAGATCATAAATTAACATAAACAATGAAAGTCTCTGTTTGATATTTTATGCAACAGAAGCATGCACATATTCCTGGAAAAAATGAGAATTATCCCTGTTTCACAGAAGAAGATAATCTCAAACCACACTGAATCAGACAATCATTGCAAAAGGGGACATCACGTATAATGAAGGGCGGGCAGTCACCCTAGGAACACAACATACTAGCCAAGAAGGAACACTGGCCACAGAGAAATGACTTAACAAGTGCTTCAGAAAAATTCTCCTTGAAATACCAGGGTCTGCTTTTCGTTTATGTGACAGAAAATACGTGCATAAAGCACATACATACTTTGTAAAGGCTTCCACTGTATAATTGAATACCATGAGTAAAAATGAACCTTTTCAAGGTACTTTGCAGTGCTGGAATGATGTAGAAAAGCCTTTGCATAAATGATAATCAGAGTATAAAATAAAACTCCAGATATCCTATTCATAAAAATGAACCTACTCTATGTAGTATGCATACTATACTATGTGTGTGTATATATATTTAAATACATACTAGAGTAAATATGTGTAGTATATACTACATTCAAAACCTAAGGATCCAAATAGATCAAATCCCAACAGCTGTAATGTCTTCAAGAAATAAAGTGCACTAACATCACATACGGTGATAAAGCTACATTATTGCAATAGTACTTCACTCAATTTGCATTTTCTTTTTACGGCCAAAATAATCATCTTATTAAAGAAACCCTTTGGTATTGTAAGAGGATTATGTCTAGTTCAGATAATACAAGGAAACTCTAAAAGCTGCAAGGATTTAAGTCATTAAGTCCTCTACTGTGATCAAACATTCCTCAGATTATAACTAATTAACATTAAGAATTGCTAATCAGTTGAATAAACTACGTTTTCACTATTAATACATCTCTTCTCTCATGACAGATCACTTTTGAATCAGAACGTGGGAAGGGAAAAACTGGAGAGATTGGAGTGGACAATGTTATACTAATTTCTGGTCAATGTCCAGAAGATGACTGATAATGGACATCTGAATACATGGATTTAGTCCTATTTTTAATTTTTGCCATACTAGTAGTGTATTTTTGTGTCATGTTCTTTATTAAAAAAATCCCACAAAATCATTTTAAAAAGTGTCTTGAACTTAATGTAGTAATGCACAGAAAAAAATGACATGCAAAAGCAGAGGTTTTGTTTTTTTTTGGTGAGCTGTTCTAACACATGCTTTGAGTATAGCGTTTACTGTCTTTTATAATTCAAGGTCAGGGTTCCTAAAGTAATAGTCATCTAGCTTTTTTTACAAATTTTACATGCTTTTATTCTTTAAAGTTCTTTTCAAGTCTAAGTCTTCTGTTTATTTTTTTCTATGCTGCAAGAACATAAAGTAGTCCTTAAGATTATATTAGTACTTCTAGTGATGTAATTTTAGTTCTTATTTAGTGTGTAGAAACTCAATCTATTCAACCAAGTAAGCTTTATTTCCTTCTTGATGGATATAAGCAAGTTGTAAGTGGAGTTGTGTCTTTGAGGAATATTTTCCTTACTAATAAAGTATGTAAAATAGCTTGTTTGTCATCAGTGTCTTCAAGTCACACAAAGTGCTGTTTAGAAATGGTCCCATTATAGTTTTGTAAGTATTTAGTGTCCATCATTAACAGATGATTTTACCAACTAGCACTGAAAAAAAAAAAGGAACAAAAAGAACGACCTATTATTAGCACTTAAGAAACTTCACATTATGTACTGACCTTCAGGAACGAATTGGTTCCTGCTGGTTTACAGGCCTAGTTACCCAACAGAGGTGTGAAAGAATGGGTTTGATTTTTCTGGCAGACAGTATAGCCTAGTGGCCACATAATAAGGCTCTATCTTACAACAGTTGAAAAAGCATATTGTTGTTGCAAGTTCCTTCATATCCCTTCCAACTTCAGCAAAAGAGATGAGATGGAGACTATCCACCACCCCAGGAGCAGGAAGGTGAGCAGAACCTTCTCCCAGGAGATGCCACCCTGCCACCCCCTTGCTCACACATGCATGCACACGCCACATGCACATAAACATATGCATTTGAGGAAGGTCTGCAATCCAGGTGCCGCCTTTTCTCAAAAGAAGTCAAAAGACTGTGTTGTGGAGGGCAAGACCATCTTCTGTCTCATAATCTCTTCTGAAAGCACCTAATGGTCTGAATCCCAAGAGAAGCCCATAGAGAAGCCCTGGTTCAGGCAATGTTCAGTTAAATGTGCGTACATTTTCTTCTTGGTTAGCCCTGCATATCCCCTTCTAGGTCAACTGCTCACTGTTTATTACTAGTGATGATCTTTATTTTATTTCTTGTATGAAAAAGGAGACATCCAAAACAACCGCATTGAATTTTATAGCCTATACAAACCTAAGATTTTTAGCAAAATAACCCAACAAACAAACAAACAAAACCCACAAAACAACAACAAAACCCTCCACAACAACAACAAAAACCCACTATGAAAGTTCAAACACCTTGAACTGCACCTATGAAGCAAGTCAGGAATCCTTCAGACATTTCTTGTTGAAACACATTATTTTTCCACTTTGCACACAGCTGAGGAAAAGGTAAGCAAGATTGAAAATACCTGGCAAGTTTACGATAGCTACGTGATCAGAAAATGCTTGTTCTTTGTCAGAACTTGCTTGTGTTAGAATACAGGTGCTCTGAACACTGTACATGGACCACAGCAGTAATGTATGAATTTCTTTCCTGGTGTCTTTGGAGGTGCTGAGGAAATTCCAGAGTAAGGACTTGAGAAAACCAAACTCTCTTTAATATCAGAACAAAGACCCTGTGACTCTCAAAGTGAGGGGCAAGTTCCCTCAGCAGTGGACTGCATGCTGATTCTGATCTCAGGATCCCTGGAGAACCTAGTTGCAGTGAGGCAGTGAAGTGAAACAAGTATTTTTCTGGACTCCTCCTCTTTTGACTCTCTGAAGTTGGACTACCCTTATTGAAGACCAAGAAAACGAAAGCTCAATTTTATTGAAATAAAACTCTGTGTCTAGCTTCACATGGCAACAATTACACATACACAGTGCCCCTAGAGCCTAAGAAGTCTTAAGAATCATTACAGTCTTGGGCATTACAATGTAAATGATAAATTTGAAATATGTATGTGGAGCAAACCAAATCTACCTACAAGCTGCAACCAGGCATTTCTTGGATGTGCAGTTATTCGGCATGGAAAGATGAATACTGCCTATGGAAGGCATAATATCTAAAGATTATTTGCTCAATACACACAAAAAATAGGAGTAAACACAATGAACATGATCTGATACGGAGCCAGACATGCTGATATTCCTAGATTGAATCAGAGCCCACCATGAATCCTGATTATGAGAATAATTTTAATAATAGCATTCCGACCAAATGACAAGATAAAAAGAAAAGATTTTGCATTACATGGAACAAGTAAGAAAATTATTTGCACAGATGAGTACAGACTGCAATAGCTGCCATAAGGCTTTTTCTAGATGTCATTTCTTGTTTATTTGCAGTGGATGGTCAGATGCAAGATAGCTTGCATCACAGCAGATCAGAAAAAATATTCCTAGCATAGTAATATCTGAAAAGCAAACCCAAAAATATTTATCTTGGATACATTCAAAGATAGCTTCTTCAGAAGCAACAAAACAAATCCCTTACGTATAGATATTTGTATAAATCACACCAGCACATCAGCAAATTAATTGATATTGTTTATAATATTCATTCAAAAGATGCAATTGTTCAGGGCAAAAGTTTCATGTCTCCCCTTCAGAAGAAAACAGTTACAGAGCATATTATGCCCACAGCCATTAACACCTCAAAATGCTCCTGACAGTTTTCTATTACTGTGAAATGTGAAATACATTATCTGCTTGATTATTTTAGACAGCAAGGAAACTGCACTGGGAGTATTTGAAAATGTTACAAGTATGCTATAATCAAATGGTTTGCACTTTGATAACATTTGCAACTCAAAAATCTCATAATAAACTTTGGAGACAGTACTCTGCCTACATGGTAATGGAAAAAACAAAGGACTTCTAGCCAATTATGCAAATGTTATGCAAATCTGTGCTACATCCTTCAAAACCTACTCGACAGATTTGATCACTTAATGTTGAAGATTGTCTAACAAAAGGTTTCAATCGCTTTTCTTCAACTGCCAAAAGAATTAAAGGAGACACTTCATTTTGTCAGCCTTGAATGTATGGAAATGCTAAGGCATGCTCCCACAAGATGATTATCTTGTAACCTGCAACTGAAAGGAACTTTAAACATTTTCCAGCTATTAGATGATATTTTTTTAGATGTTATTAAACAATGATTCCCCACTGCAATTTTTAAGGATCATAAAGATGAAGACAGTGGAGAGATGCTTTCAGTTACTGATTGCCACTCACATTTACTTCATAATTGCTCTATTTTTTAGGAAAGAGCATGTACTGGAGGTATCGAAATTCATGACAATATAACAATGAAAAGATAAATAACATGAAAGAGTGGGTAATAGTTTATTTGGTCATATATCTACTGTTACATAAAAGCTCACCACAGCAAAAGATTTTTATGACATTTTAATGAAATTCTAATGAAATTTCTGATTTTGATAATCATTAACCTTTCAAATACCTGACTTTACAGTTTGATTTCAACAAATATCGACATTCAGTCTTTTTGACCTTCTACCTTCCGATTAATTTTTCATTTGGAGTATAGGCTTCAGTGGTTCAGTGTGAAAGCATGGATAAGAAAGACATTTTAGAATGTTCCCTAATACCATATCTGAAAATCTCTCATTTTCTTAATATTTCTGTAATGCATTATACCAATTTGTATTCAAATACACCCCTAAGAAGAATATTCTTAGAAAGACTTGAGGAATAATTTTTAAAATTATCCTTTTAAGCCCTTGGATTAAAGTATTTTATTAATTAATTTTAACATGAAAAGCATATATTTCAAAGTTAAATATTATTAAGAGTGATAAATAAATTATAAACAATTGGTGTATTTGATGCCAATACAAATAAGGTCTGAGTTACAGGAAACAGAATTTCCCTAGACTTGCCTTAAAATAGCACTTCATTCTTTTTTCTTCATATACTTTTTTTTTACTTCCATGCAAAGATGGTACTTTTCCAATAAGTTGAATGGTGTGCAAGACCACTGAATAGCTCCATAGAAATGCATTGTCAGGGCCCAAGTCCAAGCATTCCCTCAAATGATGCCCAGAGTTTGGGTGTCAAAATGCTCCGGGAACCACTTCTAGGAGGCAGTTTGCATGCAGCAGCCCCAATTTTTTTGTAGCACAGAGGAGGAGGTAGAATGTTTAATTTCCTGCTGTTGTTCTGGACACAGACAATAGCAAACTTAGGTGATCATTCAGGCACTTTGAATCCACTTTCGGAGCTCACTGCCCTGTTTTCTGCTGGATGTACCAGAGAACATTCGTGCTTTACTTGGAAGCTCAGTTTGCAGAACTGGACACCTCTGGGGTGCAGTCAGAAAATTCAGCTTACGCAGGTAAAGCAGGCAATTCAAATTTGGCCCTTGATTTCAGACTGGTAGCAGTTTTGATTGCATTTTGTTACACTCATAATCTCTTTGTTTTAACTCACTGCAGTATTACAGTTTTTCTTGCTATAGTTGATAGGTTAGTATGCAACACTTTCATGTAGTGCTCTCTTCTCACCTGAACACGTAACTCTATTTACAATTAGATAATACTGTAAAGACCCCAGAAGTTGCCAACATTGTAAAATGGTAGAAAACAATGACAAAAAAACTATGAGAAATACATGACATAAAGTTATCAGAATCTATTTCAAAAACACCCCAAAAGATCTATGCTTCCTTCAAGCACTAATTTTATTCTAAACTGACGTTCACAGCAGATTTCAAAAGAGCTGCAGCAGATCCAGTACTCAAGAAAGCCAAATATTCACTTACAGTGAATTACTCACTAGCATCACCTTCCTGCCCGGGATGTAAACATATGGTAGCCCTAATTGTTTTTGCCTTCTTTGAAACTCCTAGAATGTTAAAATAGTCACCTTTTTCTAGAGGCAAGGGAGCACTTGTAGAATGGCCCAACTACAGGCACTGCTGAAAACATGAGTCAAAGTGTGAATAGCAGTGTGACAAAGTTTGCCTCCATGGTTCTAGGCAGTCAAATTGAAAGCTGGCTGAAAACAATCTTGTGATACTGAGTGACTGTACAAGAAAATGAGATGGGAAATTAATTGTGGGTGACTGCAAATGGAATAGGAATGAATCGATTTCTTTGTATCTATATAGTCAGTACATCCTTTGAAATGCTCATTTGCACTCAAAAAGACAAAAATCCACCCAAAACCCCATACCAAGTATGTAAATGCCCCAAGTTCAGACCCAGATCCCATACATTTTTCAGTATTTGCTGTGCTGACATTGCTGTCTGCAGGATGGACTTGGAGTACACTTTGTAGTTGGACCACTTTGTAGTTTATTTCCTTGCTGGTTACCTCAGGAGGAGAGTTGAGGGACTTATTGGTGGTCATTACAGTTTGGAGGCTCTCTTTAACATCTAGTTACTATTTCAAGAACTTTGTGTATGGAAATAAAGCCAGAGCTAGCACAACAAATTAGTATTTGAGTAACTAACATCAGGCTGGCTAGTATCTGTTGGATTTGGGAGACAGATTACAATTGCAAAGATGTGGAATTTCCTGCCAGTGACAGATTGAGGGATGAACATATTTGCCACTCATAATTCTCATAGGATTTTGAGCTGTTGGAAACAGGTTTACCAAATCACTGCAGGCTATTTTCCTAGTAGCCTCCCACATTTCCAGCTTCACTACTTTGTTATTTGCAGTACCTGATGCTCTGCGTGTTGCTGCTGCTATGCTACTCTGTGAACATCCTTTCCCAACCATTAGACCATCTCAGGGTTCTTCTGCTTAGTCAGTCAGTGCCATGATTAATCACTCTTGGTTTTCTAGTTTTTCACAGATAATGTGATCTAATTCTTCCTGGGCAGGAAACACAATAAAAATCATGTTTTAAATTCAGTGCCAAAAAATGTTCATAATTCTGAATAAATCCATTTTATTCAGCCATGTTAATAAAGAGTTTCTGAACTGTTGCCACCTTTCATGTAATCTTTACAGTCATATTATCATGGAGACTTAATATCAAAATATCCCTTGAGCAATTCACTGCGTTACAAACCTATGAAACAAATAAGCTGTATGAGACATAAATAAAAAAGATTATGCTTTTCTATAGGATTAATGATATTTTTAATAATGATATTTGTAATTCTATTTTTTTAATTTCAGTCAGAAAGCAAGAAAATTTTTTAATTATTACACCTTTGTCATTCAAGCTTTTTGCTAAAGATGCAGAGATGCATTCTGTTCTCAGCCATGCCTATGCAAATCTTTTACTCATCTGATTTCACTAGACACTTTGATTTATGCTGTTGTTATGGAGAGCTGATACAGACTTTGCCTCCCTCCCTAGGATCATTTCTAGCAAATGACCACTTACCAGTTTTGTTTCAGGTTTTCAGGGAGGATACAATTTCCTTGATTCCACTCTGTAAGGAACAGCTGCTGCCATTACCTGTGCACTAGGTTTCAGAAAGTTCAAACCATAGTTCCAGTGCCTGTACCCAGGGATTTTAGAGGAAATGCCTATCCATCAGTCCTTCCTGCCACAACACATTTCGCTTGAGCTATTCTTTAGGAACTGTTGTTACAATTCCAAGAATGGACAACAAAAAGGTGATACTAAAGCTTATACTTTGAAAAACAAATTGAAGAAAGAAGAGTTTAAGAGAACTCACAGATACTTTGTTTCAAATAACTACATTATAAATATTTTGTGACTGGGAGTACATCTCTGCAATATGTCACTACTAATGTACTGTCAACAGGCAACATCTTCAAAACTGGTTAAAAAAGTAGAGTTTTTATTTTAGTAAAAGAAACTGCATATCACTGATTCCCTTTACAGTGACTGTGATCTCTTTCATAGCTACAGGTATAAGTTAATAAATAAACAAAGAAAATATTGTGGCAATTTTGCACACCACTTTCTGCTAGATGGCAAGCCAGAACTCTTCATATGTGTTCCTAGGCTAACACAGTCTTTTATGTAGATCACATGCAGAAAATGTAAACTCAGAAATGTTAAATTTTTATAGCATGTCCAAAATTATTTCCCCACTGTGGGACTATATGATAAAGCAGTAAATTACACAATAAAACAGCAGTCTATTATGACATTATGATGTTACATAATTAAAAAAAAAATTAAATTTCACAAAGACACAAATAATACCCAACCATTTTGTTGTGCTTTTGTTTTTCTTTCAATAGGACCATTATTTTAGGGAAAACGAACAAACAAACAAACCCCACCTTTTTTAGGGAAGCTTACCTGAAACTATTTTGCACAAGAACCTGAAGATGACCAACATTTTTCCAACTAGTTCTGTGGAAATGTAATGCTTTATCACCTAGCAGAATATCTTACTGTCATTAAATAGGAGCCCCTGTTTTTAGAGAAACAGATACTTATTACAGCCAATAACTGAAGTCTCAAGGAAGTTGTCAACTGTTAGAGGAGCACAATTTTATGCTGGAAAACCAAGCAAATACAGAGATATATCTATCTATCATTACACATATATACACATGTGTAAATATAATGGATTTTAAAAAAAATTTTTTTTTTTTGCTTTACTTCAAGGGTAATTGAGAAAGCATCATTGTCTCTGTTTTGTAAATGTGAAACTGGAACAATGATCTCTTATACATTAGATCAAAGATGGTTTAACGGAGACTCCTGAACACTCCTTTGAGTGAGGAACTCATCTCCAGGAGGGGCCTCCTCACTTCTGTTCCCTGTTTAAAAGAAGGCTTATCACCAGATGCCAGTCATCCTCTTTCTTGTGCCTTCCTGCCAAGGCAGCTCTGCATGTGTGCATTAGGCAAGGCACTTTCAGCTAAGGATACAAGGAAGCCTACATGTAGCGTGCTCACAACTGTACAGACAGAAAAAGGTTAAAGAAAACTAATATTCAAGAGCCTTATCCTGGGAGTGCCAAACTAAGACTAAACTGCAAATTCTTGAATATTGCTATGATAGCTGCTGCTGAGCTCATGTCATACATACAGTACAAAACCCACTTAAAAATATGTAAAGTAAGCCATTGGATTACATGCTAGATTTGGACCTGGAAGACTTAACTGTGTTTGTGTTCTGCTACTACTTTGTTGTGTCAGTTCCGGAAAGTCATGACATCTGTTTCAAATTCATCTCATTTCATAAAATTACAGACTCTTTGGGACATTTTGTCCGCAACTTTGTTGTTGTGTGAGTCGTAAAGATGAAGCAAAAAGAAAGCCTAACCTCAACAGTGGCCTGCAGCTAGCCAGAGCTAACCGTTGGCAACAAGCATTCAATGACTAATGAAATCGTGAATTTGGCATAAATACATTGTGGGTTAAATATTAAACAGAATTAACAGTCATTTAAGATTCTTCAGTTATCAAAATATAATGCAACCACTGCAGCACTAGCAAGCAAAGGTGTGATACACCTCAACAACAAACACTGATCCCTCCTTTATTACAATAATTTAATAAATCATTGTGGCAGTTTGGGCTGGGTGCCCCCTGCCACTGCTGCATGAGATACACCTCTGGTGTCCTGGGTGCTCACCCAGTAGGGGTGGACACAGGAAACGGCGTATTTCTACCCATAAATCCTGCGCCCTATAAGGCCATCTGCAAAGTCATTCTCTTCCTCTTCCTTCCCTCTCTGATCCCATGGGAGATGTCCTCTCTTATTGGGTAATGCCGGGGGAGTATCCTCAAGGCCTCTTAGGCCTGTCTAGGCCTAATGCCAGGAGGAGAATGGAGGGGGGGGCAGTCTCAGACCTGGCCAGCCTGAGACTTGCCTAGCAGTGGGAAGGGGAAGAAAGAGCCCTGGGGGGTTTGGGTTTACCCTCAGGTGGGGAGAATGGAAGGATTGGGAAGCTTTGGGAATTCTGTGAGGGGTTCTGTACGCTTTGGGATACTCTTTGCCACTATGCTTTGTAGTCTTCTGTAGCTTCACCAATTGCTTTTCCATTTAAACTTTCCATCACTCTCCAATCTGTTTGTGTGAGTCTCATTCTTTTGTCCCTTTCAGGGCAAGAGAGGATCTGTCTGGCCCCAAACCACAACAATCATTTACATTATATTTCATATCCCATACAGCAATGCAAAGCTTTTTTTCCTTTGTGATGTTTATTATGTAAAAATAGGGAAAAGAAGGTGTGCCTGCTATACATGATATTTATGTGGAAACACAGTTGGCAAGTTCAAGTAGGTAAGATCAGTTTACTGTCAGCAGAGGGCTATATAGATCTCATTAGTGAATAAACCCCAAAATATTAAAATATACAAACTTTTTACTCTAATTGAGAATAAACTGCACTATACACTGGTACATTTGCTGTAAAACCATAGTTCCAGAACTATCAATCTTCTACAAAACTATACAAATACCTTCTGTAAAACATGTATGAAAAAGGAAAGCACTGCAATAAATAAAGGCAATGACAAATACTTTTGCTTTCAACTTCTAGGTGTTTACTGCAGAATCTGGCATGTCCAGCACACTTCATTATATTCACAAGTTGTTACCTCATGAAGTTTCATAATATTTATTTTGTTTAGTCCTACATATGCCCGTAGCTCCATTTGTTATCCAAAAGACTAGTTGGGTACATGAAAAGTAATGCAATGCAATGATTAAAATTAATTTTACAGGGTTTTATTTCTGTTGTTAGCCATGGGTATAATACTCATTTGGGGTGTCGCACTGTCTTTTCTGAGCTGTTTGCTCAAGGACCAATGTTAATGACTGAGGTTGTATTTTAAAATCACATTAATATGTCTAAAAATCACATTAGTATGTTTTTAAAACACATTTAATATAATCTTTTTCATTCATCTTAGGGTTGAAGGGCGCCAAACAACTTTCCCAGCCTTCCCAGAGCACTCACAAGGCCCTGCTCACAAGGCCTGTAGCCTGCTCCTACCCCATCAGCTTGGCGGTGCTACCATCACCGTGCAGCCCAGCACTGATGGGAGGTCGTGCCCAGGACAGGAACCCCCAGAGCAGCATCCCGGCACCCTTTTCGTCCCATGGCCATCTCAGGTGCAAGAAACGGTATGGCCAAAACCTGGCGGCAGCCGTAGTGGAAGCTATGATTTCACTCCTGAGGCACGTTATTTCCGCGGCTGCTATTCTCTCCTGGGTATTTTCAGCCCTCCAGTGGCCCCAGGCGATCTCACAGTGAATGCACCCCACCATTTCTCCACGCCCATGGCTGCCTGACAGGGAGACGTGGCCTCTCAGCTAGGGGTCAGCTCCCGCCCCCGAGGGAACAAACGGATCTGCCCACGGTCGGAGGCGAGTGTCCGCACCAGTACGCTCCGCTAGCGCCGGGGCTCACAAGCAGCTGCGAGATGGAAGCAGGGCACAGCTACCCTCCGGCACAGTGCGGCCCGCGCTCTCGCCCGGCGCGGAGCAGGAAGCGGAAGGGCGGTGCCACGTTGAGGCCCACTGCGGAGGTAACGGCCCCGGTCCCGCTGCTAGGGTACGAGGTGGGCACAGGCGTGGTGGTGATGCTGTGTGTTTGGCTGGGGGGAGGTGCGCAGCTCCCCTCTCCTCACTTTTGCCTGTCAGCTGATACCCGGGAGACGCTTCCCAAGCGCTGGCGCTGGGGGTTAGGTCCGGGGGGGTGCGGCGGGAGCGAGCGGTGCGGGGACCCCTCTGTAGCGCCATCAATTGGCTCCCCACGGCGGGCGCCGGGGTTCCCGCACGGCCTCGAACGCCAAGGGACACAAACCGCCCTGCTTCTCCCCAGCTCCGGTTTGCCCGTTAGCGCCATGCCAGCCCCGTCTGGCTTCGGGGGCCAAAGGGCGACGGGTGCAGCGGTATACAGCTCCCTGAGGATTGGGGGGCGTTGGTAGGTAGGTCCCTGCTTGCTTCTATTTGCCTGGGGTGTGCCAAGAATCTGAGGAGGCACATTTCGCCCCTAAGGCATACAGCAGTGGATCAAACTTATGTTAAGATGGGATGGGTAGCAAGAACTGACCTGAGAAGGTTTTCATGAAGGATTTGGAGGGAAAAAAAGTAGTTGCTGTACCCGTGGCATTAGTGAGTGGCATTTTGGACTACAGTTACTGCGTGGACTGGCCCATCCGTTTTTATGGGGGTGATTGCAGGTTAATCTCCACCTAGTTTCTCAGGCCCGTGTCCAACATGCAGGTTATAGTCGTATCGGTCAAGTGCTGGCGTCATGAAACTGACTCCAGACATTCTGGCATCTGTGGCTGGTTTTTATGTCAGACAAGCGTCAGCTGCTTTCAGACAAATCAATACACCTGGGCTGTACTGCTTCATAGGTACCCATAATTCTTACTTGCAGAAGAGGTTGACCTTGAGAATTGGATGATGGGTATCTGTGATGGAAGTATTAGGGGATTTTTTTTTTAGATGTTTATTGTATTGCTGTCCATGCAGCATTGATGTCTTCAGATAAACATACAAATATAGAAAAGAATCAGAACATTCATGTTTTCTATGTTATATTGTGTTTCTTAATTAAATACATACAAACCAGTTTCACATCTTATTTCAACTGGTACATCAGATATCTTGATGAAGACTCTCAAATTCTTAGATGTTGAATACTTTTTATTTATATATTCATGTTTTAGCAGAAGGAATTCTAGCAGGCACTAGTAATAACCTTATTATTAACCCTTTGATTATATCATACACTTTCTCTGTGGAGGGGTCAGGAACGTGCGCTCTTCTGCATACAAAGGATTTCTTTAAAGGAAAAAGTCATACCAGTTTTCAGTGGCAAACCTGTAAAAGAATGGTAGAGCACTATCTAATGTAAGTGTGGAATGACAAATAGAAATAATATTCAGCTGAGGCTTAACTTAGAAACTGAACTTTAAAGCAGTATAAAATCTGCGTTCATCTGACGAATTACCAACAACTCGACAAAGTTCATAGAACATGTTTTTATTACTTACATGTTCCATTTTTGTATTAATTTAGCAGCACCATTTACCATGAAAAAACATTGCAGCCTGAACATTTTTGCCTGTAGCATGCAAGAATTGAAGTTTTTGCTAGCTCTATACAAATAAAAATAATCTTTAAAGATACTTCGTTAAAGAAATCTGTTCAAGGGTATGAATTCCTTGTTCTTTTCCAAAATTCAGATTTTGTTTCTAATATATTGAATCAACAAATAGAACTTTGAATAGTTATGCTTAAGTACGTTTTCACTTGATGATTTAGGCTCCCATCTGCAAGCCAGTCTGATTGGTTGGAGTTCTGTGCTGATGCAGATTACTGAAGGACACCTAAGCTAGTGAAGGGTCTAGAGGCCAAGTCTGCTCAGAGGAGCAGCTGAGGGAGCTGGCGTTAGTCTGAAGAAAAGGAGGCTCAGGAGAGACTTTACTGCTGTTTACGACCTGAAAGGAGGTTGGAGCAAGGTAGGTGTTAATCACTTTTGCCAAGTAAAAAAGGAGTAGTACTATAAGAAATAGCTTTAAGATGTACCGGTAGAGATTTAGATCTAGATTTTAAAGGTCTTTCTGAACAATTCTATGATCCCATGAAAGAAGGATATGTGATCCAACTGAGGAATGCTTTGTTTAGGTTGAAGCTGTCTAGGTTTTAAATCAGTGCATTTGCCAGATGATATTAACAGTATGGGGACTGAAAAATAAGCGGATGTGCAAGAATGTCAGATGAGATCTGTCACTTAAAAGCCAGTTTCAAATCTACAGCTCACAACAAGTTATTCACTTCAGTAGGTTTTAAAAAGAGGAAGATAGAAAATAGTGAAGGAAAGCACTAATACTAAGCAGGAACGTGAGAGGTAATGTCATCATTTTTATAAGTGAACAGGGAAAGTATTGTCACTCTTTTACAGTTAGAATAGAATGCTCAAAACCTTGATTTCTTCAGATACTGGTTCTTGGAGCCATGTTGTGCATGATAGCGTAACCTTTCTTTTTGAAAAAAGTAGGTTAATGAATTTGCCTGTGGAGGAAAGACAAGAGCAATAGAGCCTTGCAGCCTTAAAATAAATGCAAAAGAATTCCCAAGTTTTTACTTATGAAAGCATTGCATTGTATAAGCTAACCTCAGTGTATTGTAGATTTTGAATTACGATTTCCAAGTGTTTGGAGGACAGCACTATGAATGCTCTTCCTGCACAGACATTGAGTAGAGGGAGCAGTCTGAATGTTGGATACAGTCCAAAGGGGAAGAGGAGACAGAGCACTTCATGAACTGAAGTAAGTGCCTGTGTAAGGCAAGCAGTTACTGTGTGTTGAAGAAACCATCTCCTCTAGGAAGATGTCAGAGCCTTGCTGAAATTACTCAACTGTTTTGCTGTCCTAAGTGACTGGAAGTATGAATATCATAATTTGTGTCCATCCAGATGAACAATTTAGGAGACTAGACTCTGTTGAATTAGTTAATAAATGATGACACTAAGGTGCTTAAGTCATACTGGTCATGGCCGGTATATTTCTTGAGTGTGGAAGAATGTTTATGGTATCCTCTTGCTGTGAGAAAATAGTAAAACTATTCTTCATCCCATCTTTGAAATAGTAATAAATAACAATAATAATTATGTTTTAAAATCTGTTACTGTTGGAAAAACTTGAATGTTGGGAAATGAAGTGATCGTTTCACTAAGTGCAAAGAAAATTTCACACAGCAAAGTTTTGATTGGGAACTAAGGTAGAGATATTACAGGAATGGTATTAGCATTTTCTACTTGTTTCAGGTTAAGCATTGCTGTTTGTGACAGAGGCACGTTGGGATAAAGTCAAATGTATTTCTAATAAACTTAGTCATTTTGTGCAGATGAGAATATGTAATCTTTGCAAGAGACTTTTGCAAGAGACTTTTAACATATAATCATAAAAATAATTGTGTCATTTATGAAAAATCATGTGCCCAAAAAGTCTGAAATCCTTGGTAAGCTTCACTCTTATCAGGTCAGCTTAATTAGTGCATTTGTCACAATTTGTGTTCCCTGCTATAGCTAAGCAGCATTAATTCACATCTGAATCTTCTACTTGAATGTCATTCAGCAATCTTTTTTTTTTTATATGTCCTTGTCACTTGTGGCTGGTTCATGTTTAGAAAATGTACCCTGTGTGATCAAAGCCTGACTTTTGCCCTGCTGGATGCTCCAGCTAGAACCTTATACTGGCAAGTAGTGGGGAAGTGGCTGAGAGAAAACATACTCTGCCAGCTTTGTTATAAAAATCTGAAAAGAGAGCTCCATGGGAAATTTGTGCCCAAACTTGAAAGTGTAATTTTGAATAAAGTTGTTTAACACTCAAAAATCATCTGGCTGTAGATGAGAGAAATTGTGTTAACTGTTTATGTGAAATGGTCCAAATTTTAAAGCAAATAGAAGCAGATGTTATTTATACATCATTTCAAATGATACTGTTAATGACAATTCTCACTGAATGATTTATGCATTTATGCATTGAATAACAATGCATTACAATGTATTTTGATTCTGCATCATTATCCTATAGTGGGCAAAACTAATACCTTCACTTGATGCTTGCCATCTGTAACTTGTTAACACTAAATTTTGTCCTTTTTTTTGACTCCTTAGAAGTTTTTTATTAAAAAGGTCAGCTGTACCAGTAGAAATAAGGATGTCACATCAGTGGAATAATGCATTACTTTTAACATTGTTAAGGTTTAAGTTGTTTGTCTAACTTGGATAACCAGTCAGTTCAGTAGAAAAATTTACATAGGTAAGGTAGACAAGATAGAAGAAAAGCTACAATATCTTCCAGTGAGAATAAGTTTAGTTCTAAACTAAATTATTAAAAGAAACTGTTATCAAGGTAACATTTGCTGGGATATGTCTGTCCACTATAACATCAGCTGGACCTCCTAGAACTCAAAACAGCTGTAGCTGTTCAATTAATAAACAATTTTCACAGCTTTTCGCCATGAGACAATTTAAAGAGGTTGTTTGGTGCATCTTTTCCTGAGCTCCAGCTTATGTACAGAGGTCAAATGAAGCCAGTGGGTAAGGAGTCTGCTAAGGGCGACAGCTTATCTTATTCAATCCATGCATGTTTGTTTGATCTTATTAGAAAAATGTGCTGATGACTCTACTTTGGGGTCGATCCCTGGAGCTTGATAGCTTCATTATGCAGTGTATTGATTTTTTTATATATATATAATTATTTTTTGAGGAAGTCGCTTCTAGGAGAATTAACTCCAAATCAGGATTAAAAATATGCCTTGTAAAAAAGGCTACACATAAATGCAATGTACCTTGCCCTCTCTCCCCTGCAAAATTCCTGTCTCTCCTGGGAAGAAAGCTGTGAGAGAATGTTTCCAGTGAGAAGCACAGTGTAGATCCAGATTATTTAATAGCACTGCAGTTCAAGCAGTCACTGATAAATAAAGATGCAGAACAAAGGTATGGTTTTATTAGACAATCTTCCATTATGCACGAAGTCTTCCACCAGATGTTGTCCTGGAAAATTTCTTGAAACAGTGTTTTATGTAGTATTCATACCTAATTTTCCTTTCCTTGCTTACTGTGGCTCTCTTCTGTTACATGCAGAGAAGGAAAGATGCATTTTATCTCTGGCACTACAGTGATAATGTTCTATAGGTGAAGTAGAGATTTTGGGGGAATGATATCAGTAATCCTGAGCTCAGGTACTCCACTGCTTCTGGATCTGTGACTGAGGTGACTCTCTTGTTCAGAGAGGCATCAGTGGTCACAGACATCTGGCAATAGTACTGTTATATTTTCTCAGCTATTACTGTGGTAACTTAGCTTTTGTGGCTATTCTTCAAAGGTGATTTTCTGTGTAGTTCAGAACATTTTACAGACAGAAGGATATCCTGCTGAGAGAATTTTTGCCAAGATTAAATAAAAGCCCCCCAAAATGATTTTTTTTGTGACATCTTTGATATTGTCTCTCCCACTGTAGATAGGATAAAGGAATGTCTTTTGTGGTTTGGATGCTGGCTGTGAGAACTCTTGATGTGCTCTTAGGCTCTGAGTTTAAAGTAGCATTTAAGTACTTTCATTGTTTATATGGAATTTAGGTTGCCCAGAGCAAAAAATCTGGTGTTCCCAGAACTGTACTATGCACTGTCTCTGCTATAGTATTAATCACTTCTTTGGCAAAAAATCTATTGCACTGTTAGAAGTACTTGATGAGTTCTGATATTTATTTTGGCTGTGGTCTGGATTTTCTTCTGATTACATAGAGTTCCTTGGAGAAAAAAAATCTCTGGCTGAGGATATGGGAAAAGAGGACTGATGTTCAGCCTTCTCTACTCTTCCAAGACGTTCATCAGCACATACTTGTATGCATTCTGAGTTTCTCTTGGTTTGTCAGTGGGAGCTAGTTATCTGTGGCTTTGAACCAGATAAGGCATGTAGCAGAGACAAGGCGTTTACCCAAAACGTTTTTTTTCCCAGGTGCTGACTTTGCAGTTAGCAGCAATTGTCTCTGGCTGGGCGGGTTGGTTAGTTTATTTGCTCCCCCTTAGTCATTTTACTATTTAAAAAAGTTCTGATTCAACTTGGTGTTACTACAGGATGACCATATTTTAAACCTGAGGTAGCCTGATCTTTTTTTCCTTAGGAGCAAACTGACTTAGGAATTTTTTATTGATCACCATCACTTATTCTTGTATACACATGTGCAGTCAGTGTAAGAGTTTTTAATGATTTGGCAAGAAAATACCAGCACAATGTTACAGAGTCTCATTGGAAATAAGAGTCAACCTCTACCTTGTAACCTTCAATACACACTTGGAACTGAAGTGAATGTTCTCTTGCATTGCTGAAGTTAAGCAGGATGAAAACGCCTTGTGTAGTTGTAGGAGAAATTAGCATGTTTAATTTCTACTGCACAAAATTGTGATACTATCATTGGTACTTTTGTTCTTGCATCTCTACAATAACAGCAATCTATGATTCATTTAATTGGATTTCTTGCCCTTGAACTAGGAAGGCAGCAGAACAGTCAGGTAATTTCACAAATATTTGTTCAGCAGCATTTGCCAAATAGCATTAAACCAGGTAGAAAAGTGGTCAGTTTCCAAATTTAAAAAAAGGTTAAATAAAAGAGCAGTGTAGAGGACAATGATTGGATAAGGGACAAGCTCTTTCCATCCTTTCTGTATCCCAGCACCTTTGGACTTACCGGGACTTTTTGTCTAGTTTAGGTAAATAGATACCCTAAAAATGAGAAGTCTCCTAAAGGTTTTAGGAAAATTATTTTGTTTTAACAGGCTGGAGTTTCTCATTATGCACATTTGAAAAGCTTTCATAGGTTTGCTTTGCTTACAGCTCCCTCACATGGTAAAGTGATTTCCCATACGGAAATGTTCTGTCAAACATTTGCTTTCGCTTCAGAAAATTTCAAAACAACTTTCCCCAGCTTTGTCTTTGTTTGTGAGAGGTTTGGGGGTTTTTTTCCCATTTTTTAAAATTTTGATTTGGTTTGGTTTGGTTTTCCTCAAATGTTGAACATTATGGACAGCTGCATAGGGCTGTGGGGTTATCGGGGAAGTAAAGCTGTGAGTTAAATGATATGGTTATGATCTTTGCTCTGTAGCTGACCTATTGAACCATCTTGGTCATATCAATTCATGCTGTAAGCCTCACTTGTGTCATCTGAGAACTAGAATGATATATATTTTTAAACTACCTTAAAGTATTTTTAAAGCTTACTTCTAAATTATTTTTAAAGTAACTTCTATTTTAGTCAATGATTTTGCTTATCTGACATAGCAGAAAACTTAAAAATCCCTTGTCAGTGGGCAGAGATCTGGCAGCTGTCTCAGCTATCACAGACTTCCAGTATTCTTTCCTCAAAGAAACATAGTAAAACATACACATACCTGGAGCTTTTGCCATCATTCCACAAAACCCTCATTTAGAGCAGAAACATGGAGCTTCAAGGAACAGGAGCTTTAGCAGGAAGAACTCGGGTTTGCTATATTTAGATTCACAATGAACTTTGCCTAGAAAATGTATTTTCTTCTCATCTTGAAGGATCTGGTAGCTGTTTCTTGTGCTTTTGCAAGTTACCAGTGAACGTCTCACTCCATCAAAGTAATTAATTACGGATTTGGTTTTGTTCTTGTCATGTATTTTTTGTTATTTTTTTTTCCCTGTTGGTTTTACCTAGATGTGCTTAATAAGTTTGAAAGGAGACACTCGGTCCTATCTCTTGCTGTGTGTTGTATGTGTTGAGGAAAGCATTCTCTTAGAAGTGTTTTGACTTCAATGTGAGTAGTCTATTAGATGGTTGGAATTCCAAAAGTATTTTAAAATTGTTGTTCATATTTTGATGTTCATATTCTGTTTTCAGTGTAGGTAACTGCTACCACTACACTTACGTAGATGTATTTAGTGTTACATAAACTTGAAACTCAGTGCATGACTAAGAAGACATTAAAATTTCTTAATTATTTAGTTTCCTGACTTAGTGAATGTGTGGAAAAAGTCCTAAAGCAGAGCATATATACTGTATTTAATCTAGTCTAAACCAGGCTTTTACATATTTGTTAGAGGGTTGAAAAAACAAAACAGATTTTCTTAGGTCTGCCTGTTAGAAAAAAAAAGTTTTCGTGGTGGTATGATGAGTTAGCATGTCAGCTCCTTCTCAGTAGCTGTAGGTGTCTAGTAAGCATAAGGTAGTTCACAGTGAATGTGTGGCTGTGTTCTTGCTGCAGATGCCAACACCTGGGCTTCAGCTCCTCACAGAGGCTTTGTTGTTAGTCACCACAGCTGCCAATGCCTACTTAGAGCTGTAGAGCTGAAGGAGTCTGTCTCAGCCATATAATTTTCTTGCGCCAGACTAACCACAGAGAAGGGCATGTCTTCATCTTACTATCCTGGTGGGCTGCCTAGGGACAGGTGGATAACCATGAGCAAGGACCACTACTATAAAGCAGATAATTTCCATGGACTTTGTGCACCATTTCTAATATACAGATCCTTACCCTGCAATATTAGGAGACTTTCTGTAAAGCATAGTCCTCAGTGAAGGATCAAAATATTTCACCTTTTTTTACAGAGTAAAAGTATATGCATGAGAAATTATCAACAAAACACTGTACATGCAGTGATTTCCCTGCATGTCCACAGTCCTGCATACTAAATATTGAGAAATCATGAAGACATCTTGCATTTTGATAAATATATCTTATGGTATGTATAGCATAATGCAGTACATACATAGGTAGGTATAAGAAATGAAGAAAATTATTTCGGAGTGTGTTTGAAGGAGCGAAAGAGATTCTAGAGCATAGGATTACTTGAGCCTAGATTGCATGGAAAGCAGTAAATAAGCAGACCATAATTGTCGAATGTCAGCCAGTGTTTGGGAGACAGAATTGTTCTGCTATAGTAGTGGCTGCCCTACATAAGAAAATACCTCTTCTCACTCTGACAGCCTCTGTGTGTTCCAGCAACAGAAGAGTGGATGCAACTGTATGTGCTTTTCAATATGACGATGCATGAAGTTCAACTTAAGCATTGAAAAAATTCATCCTGTTTCTCTTTTGAAACTTTGAGTAGTGCATCCATTCCTGGAATTGAGATGCTGCAGGACTTCAAAATGTCAGTCAAGAATGATATAGGTTAAGTGAATGCAGAGAGCATTCACTGTGGTCAGGTTGGACTGTGGTTCAGTATTATAGAAACAGACGAAGATTTGTGCTCTTGCTCTCTCTGCCTTTGCGGAACTCTGAAGCACTACTAAAGTTGGAACTTATTTCTGTCACGCAGAAAGTAAGTTAGCTGGGCTGGCTGACAAAACATGCAAAGTAACCAAGAAGAGTTTGTCCCTCTTCTCCCTCCATTCTCGGGAGATTTCGTCATGGAACACATGCAGGGATGGTGCAGGAAATCTGCTTGCGAGTTCTTTAAATATGGACATGAGTAGCTGGCCTTGTATGAGTCTCTATCAGGCAGGTGAGTTTATTCTGGTGTAGAATTGGGATGTGTGCATCTTCACACAGAACACTGGGTTTGTGAACAAATTTAGGAGACTGACAGGATCCTAAGAAAAGATGAACACTTAACATTCAATTTTGCGTTCTACATTTAATTCTCCTTACCAGCAAGCAGGAGAATAATGTTAGCAGTATTAATGTTTTTTGTATATAAATTTGCACACAGCAATGCACGGAGCTTTTTTTAATCAAAAGGCTTGATAAAAAAGAAATCAGAAGGAAGTCATGTTCAAGCCACTTTTTCTTTTCATTTAATGTGTCAAAATATATAGGAGCATGCTTTACAAATTTCAGAAAATAGCAACTAGGAGTTTGTAGAGGTCATTGTTTTGAAACTGTTTTGTAGGTTTCACTATTTTTGAACTTTCCAGCTTGATAATCAAACTAATACAATGTCAGAGCTAGCAAGGGGAAGGGTAGCTGTAGGGACCTCAGTTAAAAGTTTCCTAGTCTGGCTTGCTTCTGCCTTCTCTTTCTATAAAAAGAAGCTTTTACAAGAGATACAATGTGATCTCTTGCATGGCCAGTGGAAGGTTGAGGGTCGTGTAGGGACTGAAATGACATTTTGGCCTTAATATCCACTAAGTTATGTCAGGCTCATTTACTTAACCTAGTAAGTTGAATGTGTTAACTCATGTAGTAATTGAAGAAATCCCTAATATCAAAGTTCCTCAGAAGGCTTGAAAACTGACAACTCCACAAACTCCAAGTGTTTAAAAAAGTCACTGAAGTCAGTGGGTTTTGGTTAGATACTGTTAGCTGGTTAATTTTATTCTTTTGAAGTAAAAAAGACTTGAGGGACAAGTCTGAAATAGAAAAAACAATTCATCTCATCTGTGTGCTGTATAAGTTAAAATTAACTAACATGAGTACACAAGTTTTCTTAAATTTCCTAACTTTGTGTGGGTCATTCTTAATGCCTGTATCTAATTCTTGCATGTGTCTATGGTTCTCCATTACACAGGCAACTGCATGTAGTGGCAAAACCTAACAAATTTGTTAAAAACATAGCTGTGCTATATATTGCTGCCTACTCCAAATTAGTCTTCTGATACCAAAACACGTGTATTTGATTTTCACTAAATGGTTTGTTATGAGAAACTGAGTGGAAACTTGCAGATTTTATTAAAAACAAAACCATAGATAGCCAAACATCTCAGCAATTATTACAAGGATTTGTGAAAAAATCTTAAGTTAGGGTATAGTTATAGGAATGACTGCTTTAAAAACAAAACAAAAAAACAAACCAAAAACCCCAAAAAACCAACAACAAAAAACCCAACCAACCAACCAAATACCCAAAACACACCAAAAAACCCTAAACCCACCAAAACCCCAGACAAACAAACAAAACCCCAACAAAACTCAACCAAACAAACATTCCCCCAAAACCCCTTCCCCCCAGACCCAGCAAGCAATAAAGCACCTTATAATGTGGAGGTGCTTTGTACCAAGGAGACCTTATTGTGGCCTTCCAGTATCTAAAGAAAGCAAGCAAGCTGGGGAGGGACTTTTTAGGATGTCAGGTAATGATAGGACTAGGGGGAATGGAACAAAAATAGAAATGGGTAGATTCAGATTGGATGTTAGGAAGAAATTCTTCACCATGAGGGTGGGGAGACGCTGGAACAGGTTGCCCAGGGAGGTGGTAGAAGCCCTGTCCCTGGAGGTTTTTAAGGCCAGGCTTGATGTGGCTCTGGGCAAGCTGACCTAGAGTGAGGTGTCCCTGCCCATGACAGGGGGGTTGGAACTAGATGATCCTTGAGGTCCCTTCCAACCCTAACGATTCTATGATTCTGTTCTGTATCATACCAAGTTCACTTTTAGTCAGATGTTTGAAAACTGTGAAAAACAGGAGTAAAAAGTTTAAAACACAGGTTTCCAAAAACTGAGACACAAGTCATTTTTTCCAAGGAAGGTTATTTTGCATATGCATTCTGGAAAGATGACAGCAATGATCTCCCAGGTTTAGAGTCTTGCAGTAAACTTCCATGTCATTGCAACTTTCAGATTAAATTAGTGCAGTGTTTCCTTACAAGTCTGCCTGTGGACATTATCAGGAAGCTACGTACTGAACAGTGTTAGATTGTTATGTTATTCAAATACCTGCCATAGCAGGAAGTCCCAGATACAGTTTTTAATACACTTCATTTTCTGTGATGGAAAACCAAACTGATTTTCTGAAAACAGGATTCTTACTGAAATCTATTTGATGAAACCAATACTGTAAAAACATTACCAATGTTTTTATTGTTTCTCTGTATGTGTGAGGTGGGAGAGATAGGATGCCTATAAAACCTCCTTTTAGTTTTTTTGAAAGTATCTAACTTGATAACAGCGTCTAGATTTTAAACATTGACAGATGATCACCTGGTGCTTTTGCTGAAAAATTTGGATTTTCAGAACTCATTGCTTCTTGGTAGTCCATTGGTACTAGAGTCTACTAAAGCACAAACACTACAAAGTCTGCTTGTAATCTCATACAGTGGAGTGGTTGTGTAACAATCTACCTTCTTGTAGTGGTTGAGACTCTCCCTGTGAGCTTCTGTTGTGTTATGAATGTGTAGAAAAACAAGTGTGACAAACATTTTTATTATGCTACCAGTGTCTTTGTTAGTGTGGGTTTTGGCAGGACACTGTGCTTTTCCTTAAAACTTGGTGTCACACCATACTTCTAAAATTGTTAACTCTATCCTAGCAGAGGTCCCTGTGGACTTACCTTTCAGCCACTGTTAGTCTTGCATGAGTTAGACTAGCATACACACTTCCATTTTTCCAGGATCCAGGTTCCTCTACGTTTCATATTTGCTCCACTAACTCTACCCCATTACCATTACTACCCATTACCCATTACTCTACTACCATTTCCAGAAAAAGCTGGCAAAACCAGTGATGTATACATAGTGTAAAATAGCATAAAATTAAAGTATTTTGAGACTATGCAGAAAATTATTGAATATTGTAACTGCAATAATTTTTTTTTTGCTTTCAGGTTTAAAAATGTCTGACCAGAAAACTATTGTACACAGAGTCCATTGTGTTGAAAAACTGCTGTCTGAGAACAATTTCCAAGATATCGAGGATCATCTTAAAGAACTTGAAGATGTTCACATGACTGTCGAATATCTTCAGGGGACAGAAGTTGCCAAGGCTGTATACAGAGTACTCAAGAGCTGCCCTTCAGCAGAGTTGAAAAGAAAAGCACAGCAGTTATTATCAAGGTGGAAAGCACTTTACAAGAATAATTGTGTTCAGTCAACACAAGTTAAAAAGTCTGCTTCTGTGCATGTGAAAGAGGAAACAGAACATCTCAGTGTGATCCCCAGAGAGCAGTCACTGTCTGAAGGACCACGTCAGCAGGAGCCATCGGATGCTACAAGTTACAAAATGTTGGTCCCATTGCAGACTGTTCAAAATGTTGACTTATGTAATGACACAGAAGGCAACATGAAACAGCTTTCTTCTTTAGATGAACAGCACACTGATAATGAAGATTCTAAACCTCTTGTTAATGAAGCAAGCTTGCAGCAGGATCCAGTGACAGCTCTGAGGTGTAAATGTACAGATCTTCTTTATAAAGCTTTGACTAGTTCTGCCAAAGATGAAGGAGAAACTGGTAAATGTCTAGAGCTAGCTAAAGAAATTGAAGTACATATTTTTGTTCTTCATGCTAAAAGTGAAAGAAAGTATAAAAATTGCATCAGGAGCAAAATTTCTAACCTGAAGAACCCTAAAAGCTGCCATTTAAAGCATAATCTTATTTCAGGGATGTTGAGCCCAAAGGCTTTTGCTGAGATGACAGTAATGGAAATGGCCAGTGATGAACTGAAACAGCTCAGGGCTCTGTACACAGAATCATCTGTTCAGGAACATCAGCTTCCACAAGTTATTAATGGCACACAGACAAACAAAATTAAATGTAGGCGCTGTGAAAAATTTGATTGCACTGTCACAATGATTGCCAGAGGAACTCTCTTTCTTCCAGGGTGGGTGCGAAGCACAAATCCAGATGAACAAATGTTGACTTACGTGATTTGTAATAAATGTGGGGAACAGTGGTATCACAGCAGATGGATTTGTTTGTAATGCTATGTCTCTTTAATAAATGGTTAAAAAACACAGACATGAGAAGGTATCTCTGTTGAAACTGTATAACATGAAATCATGTGTTGATATTATGTAGATGATGCCACTGAAAAGTGCAAAATGAGTTAAAAAAATGCTATATTAGGAGACGCCTTGAATAAATCTGTGTTTTTAGGTAATGTCCATATGTAAAGAATTTACATGGGGGGGGGGGAGAATGGTAACATTGTGTCCAAGAGAGGAATACTCACTAGTAAAGCCATTAAAAATATGCCAAGTGATGCATTTTTTTTCACCTCGAAGTACTGAGTAGTTGGAATTCTCATTATCTTTAGTGGATGTTATTTCACCGAACATAAGTTTCATTTACAATAAACAAACTGTTTCCAAAACCACAGTTCACATACTTGTGTGCACTACAGAATGCTCGGCATGGATTCATGTTTTGCAAGTAACTGTTAGATTATGAAGCTGCTTTCAGATGTAATACCTAACAGCAAAAAAAGAATGAAAAATAGAGTGTAAAAATGAGGAGAAGACAGCTACCAAATGAAAGCAAAATTGAAATCCTGCTTTTGCTTTTGGGAGGAAAATAGGATTGTGACAGTTTGCAGTTCAGATTTGCAAGGCAAGATGATGTGTCCTGCAACTGTTAAGAAATTAATGCAGAATCAGACAATGGTTTATTTCTGAAAATTACATAAATACATTGTTAAATTTATCTTTACTTAATAAATAAAGATATGAAGTCAGCAGGAGTCAATCACTTTGTGAATGGATACCCTCTCTTGAACTGGGACACCTGTCCTGAACTGAGCAAATTGATGTTTTTAGATAGAGCGAATTACCCAGAAAAAATATTAATACAAGGAAATCCAATTCTTATACACATTTTCATTCCAGTGTACTAGAAATATTCGAAGCATTTGTTTATAAAAGCAACAACAACAAAAACACCACTTTAGCTTTCTTCTCACTTAAGTAATAGCCCAATTGTGTTTTACTGGAAAACTTAAATTGCTTCAGAATCAGCTGAGTACTTTGAATGTAGGAGGTATTCTTTGCTGAACTTGAAAAACCATCTGAGTCTGGGTATCTCCTGCAGCTATCTGTTGGTCTGTGGAAGACTTCTGTTCATCCTGCTGTGTCCCTGTTTTGGTTTCTTCACTGGCTTTGAGTTACTGTAAATGTTTAAATGAGAGGAAATGAGTCTTGCATTGAGTTTTAATTTTGTGAACACACAAATGTGTCGGCTTAGGAATCTAAGGAAATGCTGTGAAGAAGTCTGCCCAGCCTGAGAGGTTGGGTTCTTGCAGCAAAGCAGTAGTGCTGCTTGAAACAGCCTTCATAATAAGTTTGTTGCAATACAGGCAAGATGGTGAAATGGGTCCATAACTTTCCAGAATCATGCTTTAGGCACAAAGTGTTTTGTTTCACCCTATTGTCTAAATACAATAAAACTGCGTATTTGGCATTAATGGAGATATCTTTTACAAATGAACAACAGTCATTTTCCAGTTCAAGGCTAAAATGCATTAGCTGAGCAGGGAAACCTGGTGAGTATTTGCTGGAGGAATTAAGGACAGTTCCAGCACCCACCTAGTTCTAGCACAGCTGAAGCTGGTCAGCTTCCCTGGGCTTAAGGCACTATCCTGGAGCTCCCCAGCCACATGACCTGTCAGAGAAAGGAGTTTGGGGCATGAGATGAGAAAATACAGTTGTTGGTGAACTAAAAGCCAGCCAGGACTGAAAAAAGGCCTTTATATGGTGAAACCTCTGTAACCTGATGTAACAAACAGGCATTTAATAATAATCTCTGTTCTGTTTTATCTCTATAAATCTATAGATTTATAGAATACCAGGTTGGAAGGGACCTCAAGGATCATCTAGTCCAACCTTTCAGGGTAAGAATATGGTTTAAATGAGATGGCTAAGCATCCTGTCAAGCTGGGCCTTGAAAATGTCTAATGTATGGGAATCCACCATCTCCCTTGGGAATTTATTCCAATGTTTAATAGTTCTAATGGTGAAAAAAAAAATTCTGGCATCCAGTCTGAATATTCCCCAGTATTAACTTGTCCCATTACCCCATGTCTTTACTATGTGACTCTTTAAAAAAAGGGAGTCTCCCTCCTCATGATAACTGCCCTTTATGTACTTGTACATGGTTGTGTGGTCTCTCCTAAGCCTTCTCAGGGCTGAACTCAGTTCTCTCAGCCTTCCTTCATATGACAGGTCTTCCAGTCCTCTGATCATTCTGTGGCCTTTCTCTGGACCCTTCCCAGACTGTCCACACCCTTCTTGTGTAGTGCAGACCAAAACTCTGCACAGTACTCAAGGGGCAGCCTGACCAGTGCTGAGTGGAATGGGAGAAGCATTGACATCTTTATCCCTGCTTGTGATACCCTTATTAATGCAGCTCAGCATCCTGTAGGCTTTCTTTGCCACTGCAGCACGCTGTTCACTCATGTCCAGCCTCTTGTCCACCAGGACCCCCAGGTCCCTCTCCACGTTTACTATCCTACTGAAAAAAAAGACAAGAAAGCACTTTTCCATTCTGTGAAATGTTAACAGTAACTTCCAGAGCTGTGATTTACTATGGGATTACCTATATTTTTGTCACGTGAAAATGTGTGTTTTAGTAGAAGTGCACTGATGTGAAACAAATATTAAGGCATTAGGCCAAGCCCCCGGTGTTCAACTGTGTAACCAAGCAGTTAATATCTGACTTTCCTTCCCAGCCCTTACCCATGTGGTGGAATTGGTGCTTACATGTAGTTCTGCTTATTTAACTGGAAATACTTCTTTTTAAATTATTAGTTTTAGCTTTCAATAAAACTATGGGAAAGCAAATGCTTCTGTATTACTGATTCACAGTAACCACAATGTTTGTGCTTTCGTTTTGGAGGTCATGGTCATGTTGAGGAGAGCTGCATGCCAGTACTGTGCTGTGTCAGAACACTGTGTAGTAAGAGACTTTATTTTAGCTACGAGCAGCAGACATTTATAAATAATTTCTGCCTGCACATGGTTTGAAGTCATTCCAGTAATGTACAGCTCACCCAAGTTTTGTTTTGGCAAAGAGAAATCCTAAAGGCATGGACAGTGTTTTTGACAGAATATGTTTCAAGGGTAAAATTTGTAGCCATGTTACTGACTACATTTGTGACACTGTGTAACACCATTTTCTTTTGAACTGCCCATCACTTAATGTATACTGCTAAGCTACATGACTGGGATTTTCTACAGACCAATATTCACCAAGCAGCTAAGAAAATGTAAACAGTGTATATCTTAAAACTTGTTCAAATCATTGCACAATTCTGCCTTGCTGCAGATCTGAGTGAGCTGTGCCTGCAGCATCAAGGTTGGTTCTAACCTTTCACATCTTGCCCTTTCTTCTAGGATGTGAAAATAATAAAATCCAGTTACTAACAATTGTACTTGCAACTCATAGTATAAATACAACTGTCAGTAACTACAAATAGTTAAAAAAAAAAATATTGTAAACATGTGCCCTTTTCAACTATCTGTTAATATTCCTCCATCTGTTTTAAACTGAGAGGAGTCAAAACTCCTAGGGCAAATCCTTACTACCCTCGCATTTGTAAACTCACCATTTTAAAGTAGTTTTCAATGGTAATATACTGTGAGCAGGCATTCCTCCCTTGCCTTCCTTCCCAATAAAACCTAACCAAATATTTGACTTTGTAACAAATCTAGTTAAAGCTAGACATAAAAAGCTGAGAATATATTTGTGAATGTAAAATCCAGCAATCATAAAAAGATTTTCTGTTCCTATTGAAAGAGAAGGAGGAAGCCCTTACTTTTATTTAGGAGTTACCTAGTCTAAGCTGCTAGCTTCTCGTTCAATACACTCGTAGTTGTTAGGCTGTTAGTTTTAGTTAAAAGCTGGGCACAAAATGTGTTCCTGCTTGTCCAGAATAATGGTATGGGACAAGGAGGAGAAGAAAGGAATGGAAAGGATTGGGAGGCAGGGAGAGTGAACAGAGCCTGTTGTAAGTATGCTGAAGACACAAATCTATAGGAAATGAAGCTTTGTTCCTTGCCTGGGATAATTTTCACTGTATTCCTAATTATGCCCATAACTTCAAATTTAACAGTTGATGCAACTCTCTACAAAATCATGAATTATGTATTACCTTGTTGATTATCTTAAGCCATTGGTTATTTTCACCACAGTTAATTACCACTTTGGCCATTCCGTTGTCTGTGTCTGTATCCAATCTTTGTTGCTCAAAGGTTTAGTAGAAAGCAGATGTCATGTGTCACTATATATCAGAATAGTCTACAGACATGAAGTGCCAAGTATGAGAGGCATTCAAGTAAAACCATTGCTCTTAAAAAAGTGTGATCATGGTTTCACTAAGCAAACTGCTGCTGCTCCAGTTTGCAGTTCGTTAATGGGTTATATTTCCCCTACCTAGATTGTGTAACTGTGCAGGTTTGAAATGTTTGACTGGATAAGACTGTGTGCTTTGCTCAAAATGGCTCTGAAAAGTCAACCTGCAACTACACATACACCATATATGCACCAGCAGGAGGGTCTGGATTACTGAAGTACAGGGAGCATCAGAGTCCAGAAACAAGAATAAAAGCAATGCTTTGAGAAGTAAGATTCATTTACGTTGCTGAAGTCATCTCTTTTCCCAGTTTGTTCCATATGGGAAAAAGATACCTCAATTTTTTATAAGCAGAGACAATGAGTTTTGGTACAATGTTTAGCATATCCATGATGCTAGTCCACAAAAGAGCATCACATTAGAAGTCACCCACACAGACACAGGACAAACGTGTGCTAAATAAGGCATGCATTTGTTTTCACTGGGTTTTCCAAATATGCTATAAATTCAGCTGCTTCTTGAATCCTATGATTTAGATAGTAGCAATAAGGTCTTAAACATAGATTGCACCCAAAGCTCAAGCATCCTGTAGCTGCAGAACTTGTAATATGTGTCTTAAGAAGGTGAGAGCTAAATTAAAAATAAATGTCACACATCTTTCAACGTAAAAGCAAAGATATTATTTTGAGAAGTACTCTATTTGGAGTCAGTGTTGCTACCTTAACACCAGTGACAAAACCTCATCTGGTTCCTGGAAATCCACTGCTGGATCTATTTAATTCTGTTTTGTTGTAGGCCTTTTGTATCTCCTTCAAAACCTTCTTAGCACATAGCAGGTTTCAGGGAGGTACTCATCTGCCCTTTGTTGTTTGTAAATCTTTCTTCCTTTCCAATCAAAAAGTAAATTGTTGCTGTTTGTTGCTTATTTTAAACGTATTCCTTTCAGTCTTGCTACTAAAGGCAATAATTGCAACTCTTTAAATGAAAAAAAAATAGCATCTCTTTTTCTGACAAAAAGCAAAGTTACCTGGTAACAGGCTGTGTTAAGGAGCAAACACTGAATTACCGTTCTTCAGGGAATCTTCAGAGTGTAACGACCCAGTTCATTGAGTTCATTGGAAGATAAGGAAAGAAACAAGAGCACTTTGATAATTTCTTGGATTGCTTGGGGGCTGGCTTGCTGCTTTTTGGTATTAACAAAGACATAAAGGCAGAGATGACTTCATATCCCCTTATTTTGTGCTGCTGTAATTCATCCAGGAGGTGACAAAGTCATGTTTTATTTGAGGCCATGTCATCACTTGCCAGGATGGGACAAAGTCTCCTTGCCAGCCACAGATAGTAAAAGGCATTATTCACAAGTCCTGTTATATGAGCCTTGCGGATACAGAACTTTCTCATACACAGACACAAAAAATTGCTCTTTATTTGCCATCAGGATGCTACTTGTGCCTTTCCTTAGCACACAACATAACAACTATGTCTTCATGAATATAGCTCTGTGAATAAAATCCTTAAGGTGCAAAGTCAGCTTTCAGGTGAATATGCACATGAAGGAGCAACAAGGGTGGGTTGCTGTACAAGAGGAAGTGAGCCAGGAGCAGAGGGTAGGTGACAAGGAACACAGTGACTTCAGTAAAAAAGTTCACTGTCCCACAGCACCCAAACAAGTAGAGCAGGGGAGATTCAGTGACAAATATTTAGCTAAAACTCCAGTAAGCATCAGTCAGCTCTGTGGGGAGAGGCCATGCCACGATGAGTCTGCTTGTCAGAGAGGGGTTGGGGTTTGAGGTGGGGTGTGGGACTGGGGCCACTAGCCTCCGACAGAGATGAAGCCAAAACGTAGCTTCTGCTGGCAGCATGCACACACTGAGACAGATGCCCCAGTAGCACTGTTCCAGCATGGTCACCACTCACCAGGATGGTCAAGCAAGCAACACAGGGCAGGGGCACAGCCCACAGCACTCATGATCAGGACACTGCTGCCTGCAGAGTTAACATCAGGAGTGATTTCAGTGTATGTGTTTCAAACTACATCTCAGCTGGGCATATTTTCTGTGTGCTCCTAAGAACTGGCAGGTATGCTTCATGTGACATGAAGCTTTATTTGTTATGAAGGTTTTGATTGTTCTACAACTATTGACTTTGTTACATACATGAATAACAGAAGCAAGACATGGGGACAAGGGCCTTCGGTTCCTGATTCTAAAGCACATGTGCATGTGTTTTACCATAAGACTAAGTCTATTCATTATGCCTATAAAATCATAAGCATAATAGGCCATGGCTACAGCATGGTCCTTCTTTATTTTCTTTTATGGTCCCATGTAAAAGAAATAAAACTACATTTTAGAAGTTTTAAGAATTTTGTTTCTTACTAGAAGTCTAAAAAATTGAGGGACCTGGACAAACTTGAGAAGTGGGCCTGAGTGAACATCTTGAGGTTGGACAACACCAAATGCAAGGTCCTGCATCTGGGTTGGGGCAACGTTGGTATCAGTACAGGTTGGAGGATGTGATTGAGAGCAGGACTTGAGAGTACTGGTAGATGAGAAGCTGGATGAAATGCACTCATAGCCCAAAAGGCCAACCATATCCTGGGCTGCATGAAAAGAATTGTGGCAAGCAGGTCAAGGGAGCTGATTCCGTACTTCTACTCTGCTCTCATGAGGCATTACCTGTAGTACTGTGTCCAGCTCTACAGCTTTCAGCACAGAGAAATACATGGAACTACTCAAGTAGGTCCAGAAGAGGCTATGGAAATGATCTGAGGTCTGGAGTACCTTTCCTCTAAAGAAAGGCTGAGAGCATTAGGATCGTGCAGCCTGGAGAAGAGAATGCTCTGGGAGATCTTATTGCAGTCTCAATTCCTAAAGGGGGCCTATGAGAAAGATGGGGACAAACTTTTTTGTAGGGCCTATTGTGACAGGACAAGGGCTAACGGTTTTAAACTAAAAGAGGGTAGTTTTAGACTAGATATAAAGAAGACATTTTTTACAATGGAAGTGGTGAACCACCAACCAAGGTTGCCCAGAGATGCTGTATCCTTGGAAACTCAAGGTCAGGCTGAACAGGGCTCTCAGGAACCTGGTCCTGTTGAAGAAGTCCCTGCTCACTGACCTTTAAAGGTTCCTTCCAACCCAGCTATTCTATGATTCTAAATTTCCTTAAATGTATCCAAATGTCTTATAACCTGTCTTGTCTCAAGAAAATAAAAGATAGTAGTGCATGCCACAAGGTATCGAGTGCACAACAGAGTAATTATTTCCTCCACTCTTTTCCTCCATTTCTAAATGGAGGGTTGTTTTTGTTTTGTTGTTTGGTTTTGGTTTTTTTTTTTTTTGGGGGGGGGAGGGGTTTTTGTTTGTTTGTTTGTTTGTTTTTTCTTTTAAAATCACAAAATAATGTAATAACTTATCAGAATTTATATCTTAGAATTACCGTAACTTCAAATGGCCATTTTTCTACCTCTCTTGCATGCACTTCTAGTCTGCTTTAGCACTGGAGGAAAGCACATCCCAAGAAAGAGTACTTAAAAATGTTCAAAGTCCATCTTTGTTAAATAAGATCGGGTCTAGCATCATCAGATTTGCTTCTAGCATGGACTGCCTTTTAGTATTCCTTCTCTGTCAGTAGGAGGCATTTTCTTATGGTGATACTAGGATCTTGTTTCCCATTCATTGGGCCATGTGGTAAATCTGATCCAAAACCAAGATGACGTTGCAAGTGCCAATTCCAGTCTGATTGCATCTCCCTTATGATGAGAAACATGTGATGACTGCTCAAGCAAATGGGTGTATTTCAAATGCTCTTTCCTTAAGCCTGTCATCATCTATTCTTCTTGATGTGGGAACCTCTTTAAGTATACTTCAATACTTTCTGCTCTTTTAACTACATTTTGCCCTATCCTCGTGATGAGTTTTAAGAGCACAGAAAAGACTCTTATCTCGAGCTTCTTTAGGCTTTTTATTTTCCTGTGATCTTGTTTAAACAATCAAGTTAGCGTTATTCTGAATTACTACAGAGAAAAAAAAAGGTGTTTGAATGCTCTTTTTAAATAGGATACTTTATGTTGGTTTCTTTACCAATCCATGTATATTTTCAAATGTCCCTACTGGTGAAGAGAAGATGCCTTCTAGTCATCAGTTTGCTTAGGTGGGGCCCTTGACGTGAAGCACAGTGAGACTACTGCCTTTAATAAATAACTCTGACCTGCAGATACTCTGTATGGGCGTTTTAGCGCGTAATAGTTTAGAGCATTCTAAAGCAAACACAAGTCTTAACCCTCTCGTAACGGAACCCTGATTCTTCACACATACGCTACAAACCCGGCCCTCTGCGGACGCCTCGATGCCGTGCGCCGGTTGCTCCCCTTATCTGCTTCCCAGCTCTAACACTTTTTCGCAGCCTTGTGGTTGAACAAACACAGCCCTGTCTCCCCCTCCCCGCCAGTGCTCAGCGACCACAGCGCGTCTCCGTCCCCAGGGGCCACCTACGTCCCCGGCTGGGGCGGAGCCTAAGAAGGGAGGTGCACCACACCAGGGGCGGGGCTGGGTGCCCGCCGGCCACGCCCCCACCCATTCCGCCATGTTGTTTCTTCCTTCCCCAGCGCCCAGCGGCGACTTCGGGCGACGGTGCAGCCCGGGCTCGGGACCGGCGGCACTTCCCTTCCCGCGGGCAGGTATCGGCTGGTGTGGCGGAATCGCGTTCTCCTTTTTTCCGCAGTAATGGCCGCTGGCTCCGGGGCTAGTGTCCTGGGGATGGCGGCCCGGACGAAGGCTTTCTCTTCGCTCGCCATTGGGGTCTGAGGGGGTCGCTCTCTTCGGCGCCGCGCAGCTACCCCGGGAGCCTTGGCGGGGGAGGGGGGAAGCGGTGTTTTGCTGACTGGGGTTTTGTTATTTTCTTCCTCTTCACTCACCGCTTATTGCTGCCTTCCCTGCTCCACCCCCTTCCGCTGTCTGAGCTTTGCCGGCTCCCGGGCTAGCTCCCCGGTGCTTGTTCGGTAGCTGCCGGCTGCAAGCAGGAAGCAGCCGGGGAGTAGGAAGGGAGACCCCGCCGTTGCCCCCGCCGCAGCGGAGCGCCCCTCGTTGGGGCCGCTGTGGGGTGGGAGAGGGCCGCGGGCGCTCCTCAAAGCCCGTGCGGGCGGGCGGCAAAGTGTGGCGTGATCGGGGATCCCGTGACTTCGGGGCAGGCGGTGGCTGCTTTGGAAAACTGCTCCTGCCAGGCCATCCCCAGCCGGCGCATGGGCAGTCTCCTTCCCCATAGTGCTGATAGTAGTAGTAGTATGTGATCTATTTGGTTGAAACTTGGTTTCCTACCTGTACCCTCAACACCTTTCAAACCAGAAGCCCTTATCGCCTTTTCATGTTGCTGTCTGCTGAAGAAGGACCCTGAGCGGTGTAGTTTTTAGTTCTTCGTTTTTAAACCAATGACTTGATTTAGCTCTGCTCGGCAACGGCCGGTTGATTCTTTAATCATAGCAGATGGGTGTGCAAACTCAGATGTGGTGATAGCTGGAGAACCAAAAGGATTAGGTTAGGATTGTAGAACTGCTTACGTCCGAGTGGTTAATGAGTCGTTAATGAGTAGTTTTCAGTGTAAGTATTCCATGTTAAATGTAAATTGTGCAAAATAACTGAAGGAATAACAGAAGAGTGCAATAAAACTAGTGTTAAAACCCCACTATACTAGTGGCCTTTATAGCAAGGTCACACGTAACTAGATACATGGAGAGCACTTAATTTTATTGACTTGAGTGGGATAGGCAAGGAGAGAACTCCTTGGCTAGATTTTGGAATTAAAATGTTTTCATGTTTCCAAAAACTGTACTGCAGTTTGCCACTTTGTGTGTTCCCTCTTTCCTTCTTGTCCACAGTAATTTACAGCTCTACTAAATAAGCATGTGGGGCTTATTTGTTTTTTACTTTTAAACTGTTGTACAACACTGAAGTTGGCAGTGCTTCCTGTTTTTAGAGCAAGGGTGGTTGTGTGTAGCTGAGGTTTTGGGAGTTTTGTTTTTTTTTTGGTGACTACTTAGTAACTTGTAAGGTAACAAGCTGTAATGGCAGTTAGGAGACACAGCTGTTTCTCAGACATACCCAGAATAAATTAAAACCTTTTCTAGAGAAATCTAATCAAAGGATGGTGCAGCTATATGTGTTTCAGTATCATTGCAGAATTTATAACGAATGTTGTTTTTCTTTGTGTTCGCGCTAATGTTAGTAAAGACTTTTTTGTTATGCTGAAAATAGGGAATGTGTAGTTTAAAACAAACAAAAATGCTCTCAGTTCTTCTTTTGCTTTTGAGTGCTCAAAAAACCCAGTTTCCTTAAATTGAAAATATATGGAAAAAATTGTAGAGGGTCAAAGAAGGTATTTAGATGTCAAGTTGTGTTCTGTGTCAATTTAGTAATCATAGAATGGTAGAGGTTGTAAGGAACCTCTGGAGATCATCTAGTCCAACCCCTCTGCCAGAACAGGAGCACCTAGGAGAGACCACACAGGAATGCTTCCTGGTGGGTTTTGAGAGCCTCTAGAGGGGACTCCACAACCTCTCTGGGCAAATAATGAGAGGAATAATGAATCACGAGAAACAAATACTTCAGTTCCTTGGGATTGTAATTTTACATAAATGTTTCACACTGATTAAAAAATTCCCAGTAAAGAAGCTAGTAAGAATTCTTTAATTTTTGTTTGTTTGGTTTAAGTTTGTTTTTCATTATCAATGATGTTCTGGTTTTTGTTTTCATTCTTTAATAGTGTAGACAGTCTGTTGGCCTGGTACAGTGTAACCCACTTAATCCCTTAGGGATGGGCTTTGATCACATAGTCACATTGGGAGAATATGAATGCACAATGTAGCTTGACCAATAGACACTGTTATCGCTGAGTCCCTGGAGGAAAAATGCAACTGATGAAAGGGAGAAAGATGAAAACATGTGAGCAGAAATAATTGCTTGATAAGTTATTGAAAGAGTGGAAGCAGTAGCAGAAGTAGATTGCAAGGATAATGTCAGTTAACTTATGAATTGTTAGAAATGTTGGTCCAAAAGCAGCAGCACCTAAGAAATTGGCTGAAAATAATAGAATATTTAAGGTGAGAAATGCTTAACTATTAGCTGCTGAGAAATGTCAACTTTGATTAAATCAGCGTAACTAATAGTTGGAGATGGAAAGTGAGGGCCAGGTCTCTGCAAGATTAAACTAGCAGACTTGTAGATATTTCTCCGGAAAAGTTTTGTTGATTGAGTTTGTGGCTAGATATATTAGAATAAATGAAGTGATTCTGGCAGTTGGTACTGGAATGATTTCATGATTATGCAGACTTAAGGATTCCTTCCCTTGGCTGCTGCTACTTTCATAGTCCTGAGTCATGCCAGGGAACTGTTTGAATTAGAGCCCTGAACTATGTAGGTGTTATAAATGTATAAAGGAAATTACAAACCACAACTTTCTGGTACACAAATGAGTGGCAGCAGCTGCGTGTCAGTTCAGTTTGGGTTGTGTTCATACTACAAATTAATAAACTAGTGATATTCTGGTGCTAGATGCTAGGCAAAGTGTGTCTAAGCTGCTTGCTACTGGAGACAATTTTCAGACAACCGGTCATCAAGCTATCAAAGATCTATCCCAACAGAAAACACAAACTACCCTCACAGTGCAATGATGAAATCATAGGTAAAGGGAGGAAGACTTACAAGATGATTAGGATCTCAGCAGCTTGAACCATATGATTGAAGGGCTTCCAGGCTTCTGTGGAACTATGCAGTTCGCAGATGGCTGTCAGTAAAGGGGTGTTCTTAACCCGTAACTCTTGTCAGTACCCCATGGAGGGGAGAGTCAGTTTGAAGGCTGATTAAAGTCCAAGCTTGTACTGCGCTTAAGTACAAAGCATGTAGCATCTTGACTCAGTATCTCTATGTTTCTTTTTGAATCGAGAGCAAAATCTTTAAAGGTCAAATAAGCTTGTGGCCTCTTATGAACAAAAAAGTAATTTTTTTGTGCCACTTAATTGGCCAGAGTGTAAACCAGTACCTTCTAAATACACAAACGAGGATTGGCTAAGCAGAGAAAAGGGAGAATATCTGCACCTGTCCCTCCTTTTCAGATTTCTGGAAACTTGGCAGTTCTGCTCTAGGTGACATTTACAACAACTCTGTAGTGATGGAAGGCTGAGACATGTAACAACTCAACAAACAGTAAGTTTAAGTGTTCAGATCTACATAGTTCTGAATTGTGCCTTTTGTTCTGCAACTTTGATAGTTTGGGGAACCCCTTTTTCAAATATCTTACAGAGAAGCTGTTTACATCACTTTTTGATGAGCCGCTGTGTGATGGTTTTAAGACTATCTTTTTAATTTTTTCTTTGCAAAGTTCAAGCAGAGAAGGTGAAGGAATGTAAATAAGTCACTATTGGGTGAAAGAAAGCAAAATAATGATTATTCTAAACACTTCCATTGGAGAGATAGAAATGTTTAAGAACTATTACTCAAAACAAGGTTGGGGAGTTTGGGCAGTCTGGGACTCGGCTTGCTTGGTCAGTTTCTGTCTGGCTGCTGCTTCTTTTCTGGCTGAAGATAACACACTGACCTTGACAAGCTAAGTCTAACAGCCTCTCTGCTTCTTGACTCTCTGCCTTCTGCCAGAGGGGCCTGGGGGGATTCCTTCTGGCTGGGGGGGGAGACCCCTTGGGGGAAGCAAAGAGAGCTTGGTTGTGCTTTTCTGTTGATTGTATATATTTGTAAATGTTGTGAATAATGTATATTTGTACATATTAATTGCATTTCATCATAGATTGTAGATTTGCTTGTAAATACAGCTTTCATACTGAGCTAGCCTGGTCATTGTCTGTGTGGAGGGATTTCAGCTCTCACACTGTTACACACTGCAACACAGGAAACAATATTTTTCTATGGTAGCCTGCTAAATATTGTTAAATGCTTTGTTGGTATTAAGAAAAAAATACTTATCAGAGAGTAAATTTACATTGTTATTGAAAGGCCAGTGTTTTTGTCAGACAAAATATTAGAAGTGTTTGTGTGCCTTTTAAAACTGTGAATGTCTGGTACCTGTGGTTTAACAAAATAAGATGGTTTAGCAAAAATTAAAAAAAACATGAGTAGGCTTCATAGCTGAATTGGATGTGTTGTGTATGTACATTTGAAGATAGGAAGTTACAAAACATGGTCAGTGTTACTGTTAGGCTCGTTATGGAACTAATAATTTTGCTTGTCAGAAACTTACTTGTTGGGTTTTTTTCTTAAATCTTCAACAAAAGTGGCCTCTCTTTTTAACAAAGTCTTGGCTGAAAACATGTTAGTCCACAAATGGATGTGATTAGTTGGAACAGACCTGAATCTGCTTTACCTTGGATTTTTTTCCTTCTCCAGGTCAGTGGTTTGAGAGCTTGAGCCCTCAAGGAAATTCAGAGGTGGTTATCAAAGTGGGCCATTGAGGAGCTGCTTTTTATTTGCTCCAAGTTTCTTTGAATATTGAAATATTAAAGGGATGTGAGGGAAAAACTCTTTTCTTTGCAGACTCCTCTATGTACTACGTTGAGAGTACTCTATGGTGCTGCACAATTAGTTTTAATGTAAGAAATAACTGGAGCAAATAGTTATATGTATTTCTCTGGTGTCTTGCAGTTCCTGATGTTGGTTAAAACAATCAGATGCATACTGGAAGTTAAGTTTTTGCTTTGTTTTTAGATGCTGTGTGGTGATATAAATTGAACTGTTAAGGTAATAAATTTGAGAAATATTATATCATAGATTCACAGATAGCATGGCATTGGATGGGACCTTCAAAGGTCATTTTGTTCAACCCCCTCTGCAGTCAGCAGGGACACCTCCAACTAGGTCAGGCTGCCCAGTGCCAGCCTGATCTTGAATGTCTCCAGGGACTGGGCCTCAACTACATCGCTGGGCAACCTGTTCCAGTATTTTACTACTCTAGTTATAACGAACTTCCTCCTTATGTCCAACATAAATCTACCCTGCTCTGGTTTTAAACCATTGCCTCTTGTCCTGTTATAAACAGTCCTTCCTCATCGTTCCTGTAGGTCCCCTTCAGATACAGAAATGGTGCTATAAGGTTTCCCTGGAGCCTTCTTTTCTCCAGGCTGAACAGCCCAAACTCTTAACCCTCTAATCATCTTTGTGGCCCTCCTCTGAATCTGTTCCAGCAGGTCCATGTCCCTCTTGTTTTGGGGGTTCCATAGCTGGGCACAATACTTGAAATGAGGTCTCACCAGAGCCAGAATAGAGGGTAAGAATCACCTCCCTGTCTGCTGGCCATGCTTCTTTTGATGGAGCCCACGATGCCATTTGCCTTCTGGGCTGCAAGTGCGCATTGTCGGCTCATGTCCAGCAACATATTGACTGTTCCTTTCAAAATCATTGTCAAAAAGTACATTACATAGGTAAGTTCAAAGTATGTAATAGGAGATACAACATTAATTCTCCAGGCGTCTTAAGGATTTTATTGTTACTCTATTGTTGAAGTGTTAAGGCTTCATAACTTAGAGGGAAAACCAAAACAATTACAAAAACTGTTCTCTTTAAATAAGGTAAGATTTTTTTTTTTATGATGTGCAACTGGAAAAAACCCAGCAGCCTACTGTTGAAAGCTACCATCCTGATTCTGCAGATACTCTAAACTGCTTAATCAGTGGGGCTACAGATGAGTCCCTTATATAATCAGGAAAACTAATTGTATACAAGACTCAGCTGCTTCCAAACAAAAATGCTTCTTAATGCCTTTAAACACAGTTTCTTGCTGTTTCAGTTCCAGCTTGTAAGTAACTATATTTTGGATAAGAAAGTTTACAGAAAAATTAACTGCTAGCTAAGCATGACAGCTTCTGTTATGGAAACTTAATGTCCTGAAGAGTGATGTTGCCTGCAACACCACACTGAGATACTTGCTTATCAGTCTTGGAAGACTGTTTCTGTAGCCTTTGTGTAGAAGGACAAGTTTGGTTCTAGTGGAAAATGGTTTGCAGCTGATCTAATATTGTCCATCCAGTGAAAGTATTTTTATGGTCATCAGTCTCCTAGACCTTACTGTAATGGTCCACATAGTTGAAATTTTATGAATTAACTTTTTAGGTTCTGGATGCTCAAAAGTGCAAGATAGTATCAACAGAGTTTCCTTGTATTTTGTTTAAAATGTGGCTTCTTGGAGAGTTCCGTGATAACTGCAGTTCTTCCAACTGCAGAAGATAATGAAACAAATATAGCTTAGATCCCCTGCATTTAATAAATGTACTTAAGTCAGTTTTTTCAATTCATATTGTCTTCTAGGGAACTTGTGATTTCAGTAGGACAGAAAAAAATAAATTGTAACTTGTTGCAACACTGCAGTGGAAGAACAAGGAAAAACTTGGTACTCTCTGTTCTCATGAATGCATTTATTAAGAAGATGCTGCTATCTAATGATGTAGCTCAAATAACTTATTTATTACCCAATAGTAGGAATTAGGGAGGTAAGTGAAGACACTGGACCATTTAAAATATGTCAGCATTAACCTGAAAATCATGTGCAGGGTGGCTGGTGACTCTAAGACTTTCCATGTACGTAAGGAGGTGTATGTGCATATTCTGAGCTATAGCAAGTATCTGATAGCTCTGTGAAAACTAAGTGAACAATCCACTTGTAGCTCCTAAGCAGTTGTAATGTTGTTGTGATATAAACCTGTAGAGATATTAAGGATTTATAAATATTGGTTTCGGTTACTTAGTATGAATGGATTGGGTTTTTTTCTGAAGAAATTTTTAATAGAAGCAGCTGATCTTGCTTTTAATTTTTAGATTTCTTTGTGTTGAGGCTTCAGTTGTAGATTGTCTAACAAATGAGCATTCAAAGATGGAAAGCTGAAGACAAAAAATTCCTGAAATTTTCTGTTTCCGCTGTAGGCTTTGATTCTAAGGCAGCACAGGAGTCATATGATTCTCACACCAGTTTGTATCAGGTGTTAATTCCATAACCATACTCTGTGGGTGATGTATATGCCAGTAATGCTAATTACAACTAGAAAGACAGCATTCCTGCCTTCGGAGAAAGAGACAGACTAGGCAACCTATGACCCATTTCCATTTTAAATAGGTGCTATTTTCAGAGAAGCCTGTTTTGGCTGAGTACTTCGAGCTCTTTCAGTAACGGGTAGGTATAGGAACCACAGTTTTCCTCATACAGAAACATAAGTTTGGGCTCTTTTAAGAGCATTACCCCCAAGTAAGTAAAACACTTTTTCTACAGTATTAGATGGCATTACTCTAAGGAGGGGGACCTTGGGCTGGCACAAAGCACTAATGAGCTAACTCTTAAAAAAAAAAAAAAAAGAAGAAAGAAAAGAATGCTTTAACACTAAATTCTGACAGTTTAAAAGGTTCATTAATGCCACTAATTCACCATCCCTGTGCTGGCAGCCAGGCTCTTCACTGGCACTTCCAAGCTTTTTGACAGTTTTACCACGGGAAGTTGACACCTACTAAGTGTAGGCTTGGCACTGGTGTTTGGCATCTTGAGTGCCATTTGAAGTAGCAACAGTGAATTTTCTTTTGTGGTAATTGTAAAAGTATTCCATCCATCATGGCTGTTCTGCAAAGAGTAAACTGTAAAATACCGAATGTTTGTGTACCAACACCTAGTCATTTGACTTTTAAAATAAAATTACAGCATTTACATTTGTTCTGTACGTAAGTCTGTTCCCTCTTGAGTTGATTTGAAATACATTGTCTGGTTGCAAGTTTTAGTGAAGTTCTGCAGTTACTCCAGTGTAATCAATAGTGTCCTGCTTTATTCCTAAATCTTCCTTTTCAAGTTTGCATGTTAAATAATTTTGCTAAAGAAATATGGCATAAGCATGACTAGTTCAAGGCATGTGCTCTGTAGCATTGTCTTGCTCCACTTTCTTCCGTGGATCGCTTCAGTGACCACAAATGAATTACTGTCCCCACTGAACGTGATACGATCCTTCTTCTGCACAAACATTGAAGGGTTTTAGGTGTTACAAGAGGCAGACTAGTAATTCATGCAGTGTACTGCTTAGACTGCAGTCTGTGGCAGAGGCACCTCTTAAACACACGATATTCTTGGGTGGGTGTTCTTACTGTGAATATCTGCTTCACCTGTTTAACATAGTCTTACTGCTTTTGTAACCTGAGCTTCAACACTTTCTGGATATTTGTGTGTAAAATTTTCTGCTTACAGCTCTTTCCTTTTTAAGTGATTTTTCTTCATCTTTACAGGTCTGGGAAGCCAGGAGGATTTATTCCTATAAAAATGGCAGCAAAGTCATCGCTCCTTAAAGTAATACTGCTAGGAGATGGTGGAGTTGGTAAAAGTTCTCTTATGAACAGATACGTCACCAACAAGTTCGATGCACAGCTATTTCATACTATAGGTGTGGAATTCTTAAATAAAGAGCTGGAAGTGGATGGACATTTTGTTACAATGCAGATATGGGACACAGCAGGTCAGGAACGTTTTAGGAGCTTGCGGACTCCTTTCTATAGAGGTTCTGACTGCTGCCTGCTAACCTTCAGCGTGGATGACTCTCAAAGCTTCCAAAACTTAAGCAACTGGAAGAAAGAATTCATTTATTATGCAGATGTCAAGGAGCCTGAAAATTTTCCATTTGTGATACTGGGTAACAAAGTTGATATCGACGAAAGGCAAGTGTCTACAGAAGAAGCCCAAGACTGGTGCAGGAATAATGGCAACCACCCATATTTTGAAACCAGTGCAAAAGATGCCACTAACGTTGCAGCAGCCTTTGAAGAAGCAGTTAGAAGAGTTCTAGCCTCTGAAGATAGATCAGATCATTTTATTCAAACAGATACAGTAAACCTTCATCGGAAACCGAAACCCAGTTCATCATGTTGTTGACTTAATGGTGTTTTTTGGGCCAAATTACCTTTGACTAGCTTGCTCTATTAAAAGGATGAGGAAAGTGTAGTAGAAAAAAATAACAGATGGGTTTCACTCTAATATTAAAATTGTAACAATTCCGCTGCTTTCTTGGGAGAGCAAAAGAAAAATTTCCATTCTTGAGTGATCCATTACTGAATTAGTGACACTTTCTATTTAGGAAGGTGTCAAGTGAAAACATTAATATAAGAATGTAATTTGCCAACTTTACTCAAATGATAAATACTTTGAATATAATTAAAACTTGAAAGTTCTAGAAGCACTACTTTGGAGAAACTGTTCTGGAATTCAGGCACAAAGATTACTTTATATATGTATATTTTTATGAAATCAGCATTCCATTTCTGTTTCTCTAGAAGTCAGTTTCTTAATGCTAGATATTAAACTTCAGTCTCACTACATTCCTTTTGCTGTGAGTGGTACTTCATCTCTAATGTGTTAAATTAATATAAATAACTTGCAGGACTTCTTTGCCTAATGTTGTTACAATTTGTGTAGGTTTTTAAGTAGGAAATAAATTTCCTACTTCTTTGAAGTCCGTTTTCCTTTCACTTACTATTCTAATGCAGTAATAATTTTTTCCAGTAGTTTGATGCAAGACACTCATGATTATCGTTTTGTTAAGTTAATGCGTCTTTGCCTTAAGTCCTGTAATTACCCACAAGATTAAAAAAAAAATCTGACTACCTGAAGTATAACTATTTTTAGTTATGAAAAAGATATATTTTATTCAGTCAGCTTTAATAGCACTTGAAGGGATCCACAATATGACAAATGTGTAGAAGAACTTTTAGTATACAGCCTTAAAGTTCCAAACTTCTTGTTACTATTAACCTGAGCTATGAATGTGTTTACCAGTAATCTCTGCACTGTGAAACTAAGGACTGGCAATACGTAGAGAACTCAGGAAGCTCTTGACTTGCGATAGTTTTCTGCCCTAATACAAGTAAATACCTACAGCTAGTGTTTGACCTGAATTTGATCCTTAAATTACTCTCTTAGGATGCGGACTTAGACATTCAAGACAATGTCTTTTTATATTATTGTACTCGTTACGTGGTCATGAACAGAAGCAAATTCTGTATTTAATGGGCGGTCTTTCTGTGTAATGCAGGTGAAACCACAGGTGGGGTATTTGAGGCTCTTCATTGCAGTTAAATAGGAGACTACTTGTATGAGAAGCTGCTGAACTCTCAGAGTACCCACTGTCCTTGTAACAGCAAACTTGATAGTGCTATTGCTTCAATGTGTAATCTGACTGCTAACACAGGCATGCACGTGCACACCTTGTGGACTTCAAAAGGGAGTCTGAGGACAGGGCATGTTACTAAACTATGCAGACTCAGTTTTCTGTACAGCAGCTCTTTCGTTTCAATAGAATGGTCCTTCCTAAGGGTACAGTAACAGAAAGTTTTTAATGCATCTGTTCAGTCTGTACCAGGTGTAATTATTTGGAAGTAAAGCTTGCAAAACAAACCTCTTGTTGCTCTTGATACATTTTTCTGAATGTGTTGTGTTCTTGCTTGAACCTGTCCAGGACAACTTTACTCCACTGATCTGCTGCTCCTGCTTACAAGTCATATCTCTTTACCTTTTGTACATTCCTTAGTCTAATGCAGTCTTGCAGTGCTGCATATACAGCAACGGAACTGCATTCAGTGACTTCAGTCACCTAACAGCTAAATACAGGTTGAGCTGCTACTTCTGTTGATTTTTAGCCAATGACTGAAGATATCTGTGAAGCTAAAGTTTTAGTTAAATTCCTCTTGAGAGAGCAAAAAATCTTTAAAGATTGCTTGAGTTGGGGCCTACTAAGCTAGCGGCATGAAGTTGTAAAACTACCACCTTACTATTTAGTTTCCTTTAATGTTCACTTTAGCAGAGGTTAAGGTGGAAACAAAATGAGATGCAATGACTGTGAGTAGAATACTATAGACACAATCCAAGTAAGATTGCTAAAAGGAAATGAGGATGAGAACCGTTGTGGTCTTTCATGTTCCCATCTGTGTCCTTTCCATGTGATGTCCTGGTTACCAAGCCTCCATCTGAGAAGTAGGTTTAATAAATTTAAATAAAACTTAATACACTGTCTTACTTGTGCCCTGGGAGCTGCTGTACCACAATTGTATATTAATCCCAAAAGTGGCTGGTAAAGATAAAGGTGGGGGGGTTCATATGCCATTAGGGTAAATAAGACAGTTTAGGAATTGTGTTGAGGTCAGGATTTGGTCTCAGAGGTTAGATTACCAAGTATGTAAAAGAAGGCAAAAGTCCTATGACAAGAGGTTTAGATGATAGGTACAAAGAATATGATGCTTAATAACAAGCAGGCATTTCTATGCTTTGTGAAAGCTTAATATCTATCCTGCAGTATGGAGATAAGGTAGGGACTTGTGGCTTGTATTTCAACTCATTGATTCGTTTCAAGTACCTTGAGTACTAGGGTGTCCTTCTGGCACTACTTTAGAGTTCTGTACAGTGACAGAGCTTATTATGTAATATGTATGCAGAGTTCCAGATGTCTTTTAAAATGAGTAAAAAATACTGTTGGGGCAAATCAGTGGAATTTTAGAATAGACAGTAAAATGGGAAGAGGTAAAAGAAACTAGCTAGGACAGCTAACACCTCATAGAATCATTAAGGATGGAAAAAACCTCTAAGATCAAATCCAACCTCCTCCCCAGCACCTCCACGTCCACTAGACTATGTTCCCAAGTGTCACATCTACTCAGGTTTTTAACACTTCCAGGGATGGTGACTCCAGCACCACAGTATAGAGATGCGTAGTGTAAGAGCCAGGGTGCTTGCTTTAATTGTTGCTCTGTTCCTCAAACAGATCCTACTTTTAAGTCATAGGACAGGTTACCTAAACAGTAATACCTACCAACAATACCTATGAGGATGATTAGGGAACTTGAGCATCTCCCCTAGGAAGAGAGACTGAGATCTCAGGGGCTATTTAGTCTTGAGAAGACTGAGAGGGGATCTGATCAATGTCTAAATATCTGAGGTGTGGGTGTCAAGTGGAGGGGGCCAGGCTCTTTTCAGTGGTTCACAGTCTCCTTCTCTGGAGAATTTGAAAACCTACCTGGACGCGTTCCCGTGTGGACTACCCTAAGTGATCCTGCTCTGGCAGGGCGTTGGACCTGATGATCTCTTGAGGTCCCTTCCAACCTCTGATACACTATGATACTGTGAATATCAGAACCTTGCAGAAAGCTGAGTCTAAGTTGCATTTCCACGCTAGATTTATGAAGACTGGTTTATGTTCTTAGCTTGTACTAAGTCCTTACACTTGACTTTTGAAACATCTAGGGTAATTCCAGTCTATTTAACTCAAAAACTTTTGTTGCCTTTATTGCATAATACAGGTTACCTCCTGCTTTTTCATACTACAGCAGACGTCATGTGAATTCTTATTCCTAAGTCTTTGAGATGGGGCATGTACGTAATACTTGTGAAGGAGATACCTCTTCTGCCTTGTCCACTAAGGAAGTATTAATTGATGCAGGCTAGAACTGCATGTTTCAGATCTAGAGTAGATTTCTGGCCATAGTTGACCACAAGACAACTTTCCTCTTTCAGGCCAGTGTGAAAAGTCATAAACAAAAGCATGAACACGCATTCTCCTACAAACAGGGAAATCACAGCAACCTAGCAAAGGTCCTTCAGAATTCTGTCACATGACTCTGTTCCTCACTGTGCATGCTATAATGGTTAATGTAATGAGTTAGGACATAATTGTCCCTTGCCTGTGGCCAGTAAGAGTGTGTTTTCATAAAGCCTAAATGGACTCATGAGACTGCATTTCCCATTTACAATTCCTATACTGAGAAGAGGAAAGATGGATGTAGGGCATTAAGAACAGGCACCATTTGGCTGCCTTCAGAGATCAAGCAAGAGAAAAAATGCTTTCATTTGACGTGTGTTTCATTTTATTGTGTATTGGCAGAGAAGAATACAATTATTAAAAAAATCCCCCCAGTCTGTGAAAGTGGTGGAAATTCTTAGCACTAATAATTTTTGCCAAAACGCTTCTTACTGCCACATATATGATTATTTAACATAAGTATTTCCTCGAATCTTAGCAGTATTTTTCCAACTGTTGTGCTGCTGGGGAGGCAGAAAAAGACTCAATAGCTTCTTATATCGTATGAATGAGAACAGTTCACCTCAGGTGGGTTTCTGTTGCCTTCATATAGCAAAAAACCCCACCAGCTGATTTACATAAGATTAAGCAACATTATTTAATAAAATCTATACAATGGAGTTCTCATGAAATAAGTAATACCACAAAGACAAATATTCCCATCTTCACTTGCCACCCCACCAATAAAGGTAGCCTTACCATGATCAGCTAGTTTTCTTGTAATCATTTCAAGTATACTCAATGGGCATCCATACCACATCATCCCATGTTTTATTTAAGGTAAATATTGCAACTTTTATATAATGTTCTTTTTTATGGAATATGCTACAGTGACAGTTTAGCAGTAAGTGTGAATTACAGAGAATTAATACCTGACTATGCATTTAAAGCACATACACATGTGGTCCCTTTAATTATACAGACACGTAAAATGTACTTCCTAGAACAGCATGCCACTTCCTTCAGAAAAACAAGTCCCAGATTTGCTGCAAAAGGAAACCAGTTACTTCAAAGATTGTGAAACCAACCAAAATATTAGGTACAGAGATGCCAAATGACTCATTAAAAATTGCTGCTTTCAAATGATGGTAAGTTTTGCAGAAGGGTCCCCAACCACATTTTACAATGGAATAGCAGCTAGACAGGCCAAGTAATGCCTTTGTGAAACCTCAACAAAGAGAGTTCCATGGTTCAAATTACTTTAAATATTTGTTTTCAAAAATAAAATGTATGCACTTGCAGAGATAATGGAAAGAGTTTGGCTTAAAACGTGTACGTGCAGTTTGTTTTTTTCCATGTGTAAATTAAAGTCAGGGCAGACATAGCTGTTCTGGTCTACTTCATTTCATTGATGCAATAATGCAGACAAACACCTAGTGCACTAAACATCTGGTAAGTCTGAACTTTTAAGTTAAAAATGGAGCTCTGCTGATATACCCTCTTTTCTTTTTATTGAGTAATTTATAATACATACAGTACACTACTGTATAAATACAGACCTGGTTTAATACCACAACGAGTGAGGCTGGTCTGGTTACTCTGCAGAGTTCTCTAGCAAAGGATCATATGTAGAAAACTTTGTAAGAAAATTAACCGCTTTGGCCAAACAGTCCAAGAATTCCTTTCTGCTCATATTAAATCACATGACTGGAGATGTCTTTTGCATTGAGATCTGATTTCCTCCCACCTTGTATAAAAGGTTTACATTTTGCATACACATTGACATCCACATGTTAGTACCTATTCAGCCCCACATTTTAAAACTTAGTTTCATAACACATAAAAGGAAACTTAAAGTGTTTTGAGCAAAGAAGCCTGGCTGTTATCAAGAAGCTTGGCTGTTACCAATATCAGCAGGGAAAAAAAAAAAAAAAGCTTCTTCAGCATCCAATCTGTCAGTCTTCAGATGAAAATCAAACATGCCAAGAACTAACCAGAAGAACTACTGTTCAGATAATCAGGAAAGTATGGAAAAGCACTCACTCAAATGTATTTATTCAGCTTAAAAGGTGTTTCTTCCCAAGGAACTGTACTTTTCTTTCAAAGGCACTAGATCGAATAGGAGAATTGAGTTCATAAAATGGATTCATTGCAAACTGAGGAAAGGAAAAAAAAAGATCAATAAGCAAAGTGTTATTTCAGATGACAACTACTAGTTACTTTCAGCCTATTTATTGGCACTTTTTAAGAGCACCGAGCTCCTACACAGTTACTGGCTTTCCAGGCCCTCGCATTCTCCCCATATATGTGCACAGCCATCCCCTAGTACTAGCTCCAAATCCATCATGACACTAGTGAAAATACCTGGTTTGGAAATCAGCAGGCATCATTTGAGTACTTGTGGGAGGCTGAGATGGCCACCTCCCCAGCTGGTGCTGGCAAGTGCCCCATCTATACTGGAAGCATCCCCAGGCTGTGGGAACATGGGCTGCTTGCTCTGAGGCCAAGCACTTTGACCATGCTTCCGCAGAACAGTCCTTTGCTTTCATTATCATCATTAACAACATAATACTGCCCAAAAATCACCACTAAAATGAAGAATAAATTCTGACAGAGCACAGTTTATAACAATTTAGAAACATCTATTCAGTTTAATGGAAAACACAGCCTTTATGTTGCTTGTTATCTGGTTAACATGGACTGCACAGGTGCTTCTTCACTTACACAGACTCCCACAAGAAAGCATGCTAATGCAGGCATGCCTGAGCATGTGCAGCAGAACATGCTTAGAAGTACTGCAGTGAGTTCTTACCTTTATATATAAGTCATATACGTCATTAAAGAAGTTCTTAATTCCATCTTCTTGCCTTACATCATGAAGCATTATAAATCTCATATGTAAAGCAATTAAGGAAAATTTGACTGTTACAAAGGGGACAGGCCTTTAGCATATTCTGAGATAATTATTTACATCTAATTCTTCATACACTAAAAATGTTTAGCTGTACATGAAACAGCAGTGACCCTAAATAAGTAAATGAAGCAGTGAAATTTATAAAGCATTACCTTTATATTTAAAGATCCTCCTATCTAAAAATAATCACCTCTATTTAATGTTATTTTTTTAAAGCTATTCAATTCTGAATGTGAACCTGAATTTAACATTACACTCAATGTTACTTGCTATGCATAACAAACATTTCACAACAAGGACTTATAGAACTATTTGTACGTAAGATCAAGTCTTGATACTGCATTTTCAAGATGAGTGTGACTGACAGTGAGCATATTTATCTATGCTGCTCCTCTCTAGCACTATCAAAATGATAGAAAGAGTCATAGAAGCTTTTTCAGAGCCCCTCATACCTCTTTCTTCTACTCCATGTCAGCTACACATTTCATTAAGCTATTTCAGCTTCTCCAAAAGGAAAAATCCACCTTTCCAGTTGGTCCCAGTTTTAAACAACTGCCATGCCTCCCAATTTACTTCAGCCTGAGGCTGGTGACACTCTCTAGTAATAATTGTGGTGAATAGCCAAAGAAACCTGTTCCAAACTCATTTTATCCAACTTGTCCCTTTCTGGCAAAAGGCTTTTCCTATATAAGTAAAGAGGGAAGGATATGTCCAGCTGTGACAAAAGCAGAAACAAACCATTCATTAAACTTGTCCACAGTCTTCAGATACATGTTGTTAGAAAGCCACATGTTCTCATCTACTAAGTCAAGAGCAGCATGGGCAATAAACTGGTTGAGATGGCGATGGTCATCCTAGTACATTTCCAGAAGACAGTGAAAGCAGTAAAATGTAAAGCAGTAAAATAATCTGCTCAAGTTGCTAAACAACTAGTGCTCATATTATGTTAGGTTATATATACCCTTCTGCTACATTTGTGCCATTTGTGCAATGGTAATTAAATGAAACTAGGACATATTGCCACGATACTTGGTTTCAAGGAAGAAAAAAGGTCATAATAAAAAGATCATCACAAAAACAATCTTGAAAGCAGAAAAAACAATAAAGCCTATATTTATAGCTCAGGAACGAACTCAAACTTGAATTCCTTTGGGAATCACTGAGTAATTTCTCACTGCAAACTTATTCCATAACAGAGGCCTTGAAGAAGTCTTTCCCTCTGCTTTCTATTCATCTGTTTTTGTGAAATTTACAGTGATTTAGCATTTTTTGGACCATCACATTTCTGTCACATTTGGCTGAAATTGAACAATAGGTTACAATTGTAAAACTTAGGGGGAAAGATGGGGAAAGCAGAGAGATACAGAGGATAGATACACTGATAACATCATCTGAAGATTCTGTTGTGTGTTTTTTTCCAGGTTATTTGCCTAGAAAGAGGATTATTTTATAGGTTTAGGGGTTTTCTTTTTCCTAAGAGCCCAGTGCAGAAAAATATCCTGCAACCAATACTCAATATATACTTGCACATGCAAATTGTACCTCTTTCTACAACAAACATGAATGGTCTTCATAAGAATGATCACAGCACTTGCTTGGCCTCAACACTACAAGAGTTTTGCAGACAAAGGGCCATTTACTTTTTAAACAAACTAGAACACCAGAGGACATCTGCCAGGAAGAAACACAGAATTAAACCACACTGTAAGATTCTATCAGACTGGAAACATAAGTAGTCTTGCACTGTTTCTGATAATACAGGATACTATTAATTCCACTTTCACACCTCTCAGTGCACTTTGTTTTTCCCTTGAGTCAAGTTTGGCTCAGGGCATTAATAGCTTTGCAGTTTCCACTTAAACATACTGAGGAAGAGATTAAATAGTTAAGCTAAGGAGAAAAAGCTTATGATGATTTACCACATACATTATAAAATTTCTCACACGTGTATACATTTTTACAAACTGTGCAAATACTACACACTTACTTCAGGCAGCTGTGCATCTGCACTGAATTCACTCCTAAATGACATGACTCAGAAACAAAAGCGTTAGTTGCCAAAACATCAATGTCTGCTAGTTCTCCTTCACTGCACATAAAGTTTAGATTCTCTTTTAGGAGAAAATTTAGTACTTCAACCTCAGTCAGACAAGAAGCTTACTCAAGTTATTATCATTGTTAGAATGCAGAAAATTAATCTTATCCACTATCTGACACATCCTCATACTAAGTCTAGTCCAGCTAGCCTTATTTATGATCTAATAAATAGTCTGCAATACAGATGACGCCACACTGTTCAAATCAGTGACAGCATGTACTGCCATTTTTGGACATGCCCACAGACCCATGCTCTTTTAAGGAAACCATGTTTGATGATAAATTATTATGATCTGGCAAATAATTTTGAGGATTGGAGAATTCCAGAATTCTAGTTCTTATGACAAAGTTACTGTAACAAACAAACAAAAAAAAAAAAAAAAAAGTAAGGAAACTGGACACCACTCACACTTCTAATGACACGATGATGATAGTGATGCTTCTAATACACTGTAAAGTTGTCAAAGAGAATGCACCATAATTGCATCACAGAAGTATCACACGGAAAAAGCATACCTTGGACTCTACTTTTCCAGGTGGCAGAAACTCCATTTCAAATATGGGATTGTCATGATGACCAACTATCACAAAGTAGAAACTTCCAGACATTCTTCAATGTTGTGCTCCTTATGAGAAAAGATAGACAAGCTTTACTGAGGAGTCATTATACAAACTCTTAATACACCTCAAAATACTCCTAAAAATCAGTCAGCATGCTTCCTATTTATATTTACCACAGCCTAGAGAGCGAAAAACACTTTCTTAGGTATGCATATGTATACCAAAAAAAAAGGAAAAACAAACAAACAAGCCAAAAAACACAAGACCATAGAAAGTGAAACAAGACTTTAAGTGAATCGAGTTACAACTACCTAAAAACTCTTCACAAGCGACTATTTACGACCTGACAGCCCCCTCAGTGACATGGGCGGCAATGAGTTCATGGGTGTACCCGCCTGTGAAAAATCCCATCTGTCTCTCCCCGGGGATGCTACAAGTAAGCAGTAGAAAGAGAAAATGGAGCACACAGTGTGCCCCGTCCTCCCTCACACACGCGTATGTCAGGCAGGCCCACGGAGTCCCACGGCCCGGCCACATCCCTGGGGACTCCAGAGCTACCTGAGGGGTGTACACTCCCCTGCCGCACGCCAGCGCCCTGAGGCCCGCCCAGGCTCCAGGCCCTGTGCACCGCCGGCAGTGCCACCTCCAGGGGAAGGCTAGGACGCCGCGAGGGTCACCCGCGGAACAGGCACGGGAGGGAGGGAAGGAGAAAGCGCGAGTCCGCACCCGCATAGGTCTACCCCAGGCCCGCCGCCTACCCTACGACGCCAGCTCTCCAACGGCTCCCACCGGCCGCCCGGAAGCGCTCCCCTCTGCCAGCCGCAGCTTCCGGCGCTCCCGTGACGCCTCAGCCGCCGCCGGCAGCTGGTGCCGGAGTTAGGAGTCCCACGTTCCCGCTCCCGGAGCTTGGCGGCGCGGGCTGCCGGCTCCACGGAGCTCCCGCCGTCGCTCGGGAAGGGACTAGAGGGTCGAGGCGCAGCGCTGAGGCTCGGGCTGGGTCCTGCCGCCCTGCCAGCGGGTAGAAGGAGGCTGCCCTGGCAAAGCGTGGGCCTGCGTGAGGGGGAAGCTGGGGCATCGTCGCCTCGGGGGACGTGGATCGAGCTAGGAGTCAATAATGTGCTTTTAATATTTTTTATTTTTCTTTCCTGGTATCGTACGGCAGGATGGCTTCAGTGGGAAGGGAGACACTGTCCCAGGATGAACTCCGGAAAAGGCTCTATCAGACTTTTAAGAACAGAGGTGTACTGGACACACTTAAGGTGTGCTTTATTTTCAGCAGGTGCTACCTATGATTCTCTGTGCCGCTCAATACTGAAAGTAGTGACAGGCCAAATAAATGTTTTACCCGTTTTCTCCAAATGTGATGGTTTTACTACAGCCTAATTAATATTCAGTACACGTTTGGTTTTTGGTTTTGTTTTGTTTTCCCCCCAGATACCAGGTTGTTCCGATACAGAAGTGCTCTTCATTGCATTCTAATCTCAAGAGTCTTTTTAGGAAGGTTGTAGGCCTATATGAAATCTTTGAAAATTTCCATGCTTGAGAAAAAATGAGAATGGAGGACTGGAAAGTACCTTAGATTATAGAGTTTGTTTATTATTTACTGTAAGTGAACACACTATTTGAACTATCCTCCTAAAATATTCAAGTTCTGTTTTAAAACTTTGAGCAGTTAATCTCTTTGTGTCCTCATTCAGGAACATGTTACAGAATAGGGTTATGTTCAAGAGTGAAACTTTGTTCTGATTTGTAGCCAGAGTTGGTTTGTTGCTGCTCTGGCTTGTGCTGAAGGTGTTCTTTAAGTAGTTCTTGTTGCTTTTGATGATTTGTAGGCAGCAGTCACACCTTTTCTTCACCATTCTGTTCTACAATGCTAAGCAAGTCAGGGTGCAGTGGTCTCATTCATGGTCACCTCAATAGTACTCCATTTCACTTTGAAGCCTTTCCACCCACCCTTTTTAAAGGAAGTAGATTTATGTGAGCTCTCCAGGCAAAGTTTAGATTCTCTTATTTTGGGGAAAGTCTGTAGAAGGCTGCATATATGTCTTTTTGAGGCATGTTACATTTGTAGTGCTAGTCATTGTTTGACACATCCACGTCTTTTTCCAAACAATGCTTGCCCTTGTGTTATGGCAGAAATTCATATCAGGCCTTAAATGCTGAAATGTTATATTTCATGCAGTTTCAGTTTTACTACTCTAATTTATATATCATCTAATTGCATTTTTTAATGACATCTGGATCTTTCCTACACGCATCTTTATGTCATCACATTTTTTTAGCTCCTACTTTTTATGTCAAATTCGCTACAGTTAAAAAAAAAAATTAAGATCTATATTTTAAGAGTACCATTGATAATTTTATGTCCAAGAATTCCCTGTTCTGAACAACTTGTTTCTCCCTTAGTGATCTCCGAAGCTTGAAATGTTTGACCCATTTTGTCTTGTTTGACCCAGCTAATAGTTTGTCAGGTGACTTGCTGTTCATTTTCCTACTTCCTTTTCCATGTCTAGAAGATTACGTAGTGTACTAAAGATCTTGTAGCTCTTCTGAGCTGAAGAATTAATACATTTGAGTTTCTTACGGATTCTTATGAATTACATCTTTTAATGAGAATACTCTCAACTTTCTTGTCTTGTTTGACTACATCTGTTTGTAAGCAGCAGAGTGAATCTGGAGCTACAAATATGCTGAATGGCTAATATCTAACAACTGATTTTTGCCTTCCTTTCCTATAGTAGGAATGGAGATTTAGCCTTGTGTTTGCCACCTGCACATTGTCATGAGGTGTATAAGAGATCGCTGGTCTCGGTTTTCTTGAGGCATCCTCTCTGTCAAAGTTTGTTGAAACCGGACAAGCTCAGAAATTAATAAAGAAAATTATTTTTTCAGCTGTCATAATTTTTATTGTCAGGCTAGTTTCTGTAGAAAGCTGTGCTAAAGTACCAGGGTAGTCTGATGGTCTAGCTTTATGAAGGTTTGGTAAGTATTTTGTCCCATTTTTGGCAACATGCTACATGAATCAACTGTGTTGCTGTTGCATACCTTCTATTGAAAGCTTATACCACTACTTCTGTCATGGTCTTTTAGTATGCTATAGCCAAGTTTGTATATTTATGTAATGAAAACGATTACTACTTCTGTTTACAGGGAAGAGTATTACTTCTTCTCTTTACAGGAGAGGGACATTCTGATTTTAGATTACTTGTTTTTGTTATTTTTTTTCTCTGTTTCAACTATTAGAATGCAAATAAACAGTAAGTGCAATATATTACTGCCCATAGGCTCTTTTGATTAGTACTCTTTTTCTTCCCAACAAAATAATTGATATTAAAGGTGTTGACTTTCCTGTTTATTTTCCCATCTTCTTTTATGGTGATATTGGCAGCTTCTTGATATGGAACTCACAAGAAGACTAGTGAGTTTTCCAAGTACACTTGAAATGGAGGCCACATCAGGCAGGCTTTATTTAGACCAGAAAGGGGGAGAACAGGAAAGCTGGGGATACTAGAGTGGTGTTTATATAAGTTCTTAACTGAGAACAATACATCCCTTCAGTCCTGCATTTGATAAATCTTGAGGTAAAGCCACTATTAGTGTGTTTTGAAGCAAGGCACAATGTCCCAAGCATTCTTCCAAATTTATCAGTTAGTTTGCCCATTTTTGTTCTGTAGGATGTAATATGACACGTACAAGTAAAATGACACTCTCTGTGAATTTTGAAAAATAAAACCTCTTATTGAATAACCTGTAAACTGAGACTATGATGTCTTTTCTGTATCAGACACAGCTCCGAAATCAGCTAATCCATGAACTAATGCATCCAATTTTAAGTGGAGAGCTTCAGCCACACGCTGTTCCAAGTGACGACAATTCACTTTTCATCACAGCTTCCAACAGTTTGGTGGCAGATCATCTACAGAGAAGTGGCTACGAATATTCACTTTCTGTTTTCTTTCCAGAAAGTGGGTTAGAGAAGAAGAAGGTAAGTTCAGCAATTTACCTCTTCTAAGACTTCTAGGAGCTTTGCTTTCTGGGGGTTTTCAAGATTCCAACAGAACTGACAAAGGTCCCCTTTTGTGAGAGTAGAATGCAAACACAGGTACGTCTTATCATCAAGTCCATGAAAGGTTTCATTGTTCAAGGCCATTTTCATGAATACATTAAATTGGCAATAAACTAATGACGCTGTTGTGGAAAGACAGCACAAGCCTCTTCACTGCACATTTGCTTTAGCCATAACCATGATCTGGCATGACCATTAGTGAGGCTGTGTGGCAGAGCACTTGGGGAATGATCCTGATTAAAGCTAGCCTCTTGTTTGGCTGTTCAGTTCTTTGAAAGTATGGTTCATGATCAACTTAAGCTGTTTCTTCTAGAGGAGTAAATGAAGTTGTTTCAAACTGAAAATTAATTTTTTTTTTACCTGGTGAGTAGTTAGCTGTCATTTGTTGTAGTAAGCTCTTCTGATTTGTATGATAAATCAAGAAAAGAGGCAAGGAAAGTAGCAAGAGTATCCAGAGTGGGTAGGAAACAAAACTTTCTTCATAGCCTCAGTTGGTTATGAAGCTACATGCTGGCTGCTGTATGTCTTAGGTAGTGGAGATAAGTAAATACAGTACTAGAACAACAGGCTTCTGAAAATGGTTTTACAAGGAAGAATCTCTCAAATGGAAAAAAATCTACAGCTTTAAAACAGTATCTGTTACATGCTAAAATTATTTAAAATTAGTTAACTTTTTCTGACTTAATTTTTTTTTTCCTCCAAAGCTGTGGACTATGCAAGATCTTCTTCAATTAATGAGGATCAATCCAAAATCCAACCTTTACAAATCATTGGTAAAGTTTTTTTGAATTTGAAAATAAGTTTTAAATTACAATTGTGATGAAATAGACTAGCTAAAACATCTTCTATTTCTTGCAGACTATGGGAACTCAGAAGGAAAATAAAGGTATGAGATGTTTATACATGATATAGATAAGGATAATTGTGTCAGCTTCATTTCTGTTAAGATTCGAGCAATAGAAATTCAAATCTCTTGAGTGTATGTTGATACTAAGTAGTACAGGTTCAGTCAGACTTTGAAACCTGCAGTGTACCAGGCTGATGAATATTACATGTCAGGATTATCCATCTCCTGTTTGTGGTGTGGTGTTAACATTCATCTACAAAATAAATCACTTGAATGTTAGAAATAAGAAAAATCTGTAATCAATTATTAAATGTAATGCTCTTTGGAAGCTTTTCATGTTAACTTTGGCAAACTCAGGTTTTGGATTGTGCTTTTAAAGACTTAATTAACTTTCAGTTGGTTTATATAAGAGATAAATCTTATAAAACCTTGCTATACTGCATAGCTGCAAGTAGCTTGATCTTCAGAAACCACTACTGCTTGATGACCTCATAATTAAAGTAGTAATAATTTGCTTTCTCAAATGACCTTAGAAGTCAAAGAGATACAGATGAAAGGAAAAAGGTCAGCTTTGCAGAATGAGGTGGATTTGATTATGGTTATAAAAAAACCTTAATAGTTTACTAGTATTGATTTTTACTTAAATACTTAGTTCTTTCAGTAAATAGAATATGTTTTCTTTTACAGTGATAGTAGCCTCATTAATTACAGGCTCAAATTCAGCTTTGTTATGAAATCAGAACTAATATATTGGATCTTGACAGGTTTTCTTATGCAGATTTTAATAGGACTTACAGAGCATCATCTAAGTAAGGAAAGCCGTGACACACAAACTCAGACAACCTCAGTGCCTCCTTACAGAGAATCTATTGGTAAGTGCAACCTCTGCAAGCAAGCCTCCCCAGATATTTTCATATGGTAAATGGTATAGATTAACAAATCATATGAATGATACTCGTTCATCACTTAGTCAAATGCAGCCTAAAGTAATAAGTAAAGGTGATACTTATCACTAGTAGGCTTCCTAAAGCCTTTAGGCACTAAAGGCTTTCTAACCTTTATTAAAATGAGTTGTAAGTCCTATTATGATTTAATGGGGGTTTTATCACTTGGAAGTTTTCTGAGGTGTTTAGCTAAGAGCTAGAACATCTTAGATGGACTGTAAATGTTATGTGCTGAGATACGTTCTGGGAAACGTAAATGTGTGCCTTGCTTCTCTTTCTAAGATAGTATTTCAGTGAAAGATAGGCATAGACTGGGACTTGTATTATTACATATATCCTATTAGTAATGCAAAACCCCTAAAAGTTGCATGCAGAAGAATATTACATCCATGATAAATAGGATGAAAGACTATGTAATACCACAAATAGTACCTAAACAGCCAAGTCCCACCTCCTCAATACAAGTTGTGTTGCATAGAGCTGATAAATGGCCTTTTTGTGCTGCTTCTGCTTTTATACCACACAGGTCTTTCTATGGCATTGCTACTTAGGATAACTAAGGAACTTTATACAGAGATACAAGTTCCTGTGGTCCTTAGTAGGAAAACTGTGGTGACTTTCAAAATTATGATGGACATGTTGCTCTTCTTGTAGCTGAGAAACTTCAACTGATTGATGCACAGTTTGCAGACTCATATCCCCAGCATCAGAAATACGAATCTTTAGAAGTAAAACTTCATGAATATAGAAAAGAAATAGAGAAACAGCTTCAAGAAGAAATGTGTCAAAAGGTATAACTGATCATTGAATCTGAGAAGGCGCTTGTTCATTTTGAGTTTGCACGTTACTAACTTTTAATGCTTAAGGTAAATTGAAAGTAAAGATCTTTTTGTGAGTTATAACAAACACAAAAGGCTAAATTAATCCATTATCAATTATTAATTTGTTTATATAGCATCTATGTATTTTCCTTTCCCCTTTTTTGTAAAAAGTGTGAAGTATGTTAAGCTTTTTATTCTCATGTTAATTTGTAACACTTTTTATTTTAATTGTATTAATCAAATTTTAGGTATGTACAAGTGATATTTTGCTGTCTCACTGTTTCTTTAATTTTTCACAAAATTTATGCCCACAGGCATATTCTTCATCACATTCTTCAATCAGACATTGCTACTGTACTTTCTTCCTCTCTTTAACCTTCTTTTCTCCAGTCTCACAATTGTGCTATCATTCTTCTTATTCTTTTGCTCATTTTTCCTCACATTTTTTTTATTTCTATGCTTGATTTCCATTTTCTTGTAAATTTTTATTCTTTATATCCCTCTTTGTTCTTGAATGTGTTGCACTTCACACCCTGTATGGAGGCATATTCCCTACGATTCTCCTGTGCACTTGCAAGATGCACACTTTGTGTGCATATATGTTTTTTCCCCCATCTGTGCTAAGAAGTTTGTGAATTGGGATTTCTGTTTCTGTAACCCTTTTTATGTGGAGTTACATGTTCTGCTTTTTTTTTTTTTTCTTATATATCCAGGTGAATTTCTGTTCTTCCTGAGCAATTCAGGACAGGTCTGCTTTAGCCCTTTGTTGCATCCTTGGTCAGAAGTGGTTCTTTGGGAAAGGGACAAGAGCAAAGAAAGTGTCAGAGAAAGAATTAAAAGGGTGTGACCAATGCTTAATTCAAAGGACAGTATTACTCCTGCAGTGTGTTTTTTTTTTTCTTCATGGGCCTCTGTTTTGCACTCATCTAAAGCTACTAGTTTTATCGAAGATCTACTTTGGGATGCATGATAAATGCATGAAAACTATGTGAGACAGGCAGATAGTATGTGCTGCTAAGATACTTCTGGCACAGTAACTTATTTTCTTCTAGTTACCACTTCCTAACAAAAATGTCTGGATAAAATTTCAGAATTGTGTAAGGAGGGACTGTCTTTGTTGATTTGAAGGTGACCTAACATAAGCTTCTCTCCATCTTTTACTTAAAAGCTAGAACATTTTAAAGAAGTTGAAATAGCAAAGATTAAAATGGAGGAGAAAGCACAGACCCAGAAAGAAATCTCTGAGCTGCGTCATGAGTTAGAGAGGACACATCAGGCAAAGTCTGAAGCCTTGATTTCTCGTGAGAGGAATGCTATTGAGAGGCTTCAAAAACAACAAGAGGTAAAGTTTTAAATATTTTTTCTTAATCCAGAACAAAATCATTGTGTGAGATGACTAAACTTTTTTTCTGTAATGGATTGAGTTGAATCTGCTGCTGCAGTCATGCCATCTTCAAAAAAATGAAAGTGCAACTGGAACAAAGTATTTTGGGGCTTGAAGTTCTGATTGCAACATGGGAAGCTTCCTGTTCCAGTTGCTGCTTCTGGGTTCTGGGTTCTTTGGTGTTGATCTTTTCCACTGGGATGGTGGTGGGACAAGGAGGGATGGGAGAGTAATTTTCCGTCTTGGGCTTTTGGCTCACTGGCTGCTGCTTTGTGCTGTGCTTTTTCTGCAAATAGGCTAGGGTAATTATGCATCTTGTACTATGTTTATCTGATTTTGATCAGTAAACTTTGTTCTTATCTCACTTCTTTTTTGTGTCAATCCCAAATTCTATCAGTTGCTAAGAAGGGCTCTAAGTGGAAGATCCAGTCCTTATGTTATGGGTGTGCCATTTCTATATGTTATTAACTGAACTGCATTCAGTTTTGGGCTCCCCAGTTTAGGAGGGACAGGGACCTGCTGGAGAGGGTCCAGCAGAGAGCTATGAGGATGATTAGGGGACTGGAGCATGTGCTTTATGAGGAGAGGCTGAGGGACCTGGGGCTTTTTAGTCTGGAAAAGAGAAGACTTAGAGGGGATTTAATAAATGCGTATAAATATCTGAGGGCTGGGTGTCAGGAGGGAGGGGACAGGCTCTTCTCACTTGCTCCCTGTGATAGGACAAGGAGCAATGGATGTAAACTGCAGCACAGGAGGTTCCACCTCAATACAAGGGGGAACTTCTTTACTGTAAGGACCACTGGAACAGGCTCCCCAGAGAGGTTGTGGAGTCTCCTTCTCTGGAGACTTTCAAGGCCCATCTGGGTGCATTCCTCTGTGACCTGAGCTAGATTGTATGGTCCTGCTCTGGCAGGGGAGTTGGACTCGATCTATTTGTATCCTTTCCAACCTCTGAAATCCTGTGATTATGTTCAATATTATTAATAGCCACTGTCTACTGTAAGCTAGCGTCTTGTTTCTTTGATTATTTTGTTGATGAATTACTCCTTTGGGCTGTTTACTTGTGGTGTTTTGTCAGAATAGTAACTGTTACTGCGACACACTAAACTGCTTCTCCCAATCTCTATTAAATGCTTTTCAGCTTTCAAAAGAATAGTTTACTTGCTGTTATGTTGCTTGTTTGCCTAGCCACTCTCCCACTGTCTGCAGTAGACCTTCCTATCCAAATAATAGTTATTCACAAATGCTAATGACATTCTTACTCTGCTGTAGTGGTTGGTTTTGTTCTTTTTTTCAGTTTTGAGAGTTTTTTTCCCCTCTGAGAGCAGCACGTGGTGTTGGTTAACAAAACAATCATACCTACCAGTCACAACTATTGACATCCTTCCGATCTGAATTTTTTTTTCACTGATCTATGAATTTCTTTCATGATTATGTCCTTAGAAGGAAACCATCTATTTGATGCTCTCAGTCTTCTGCGGACACGAAATTAATTCAGTAATGTGTTCAACATATTCATCATTCAGTATGATCAACATATTCATCAAATATTGTGTATGAATATCAGATTGCTATTGTCAGTGTCTGTACTCACTGAAAAGGATATGCTTTGTTTATCTGCAGACTCTTAACAGAAACCAGGAGCTCTACTGAGTAGGAGCTGGAGTATATTTACATTAAAGGTAGAAGGTCATTTAGGGCTTTACTAATATGCCTTTATGCCCAGGAAATACAGCTTGACAAACTGCTCTATTCTTAGCACTAAGCAGAGCAGCTAAGTCTTTCAGCGCTGTCAAGTACATATGACTTGAAAACTTGATACGAGCGTCTGTAAGGCAAAATCAGAGTATTAGGCAATTGCTTTTTCTTCAGAGAAATAATGCCTGTGTGCTTAAGGAAAAGAAAAGCTATTTTTTATTAATAGGAAGATATGTGACTTTCGGAATTAGTGTTTTCATCACTTGGAAGATCTCTTTTACAATTTGTTTGATTTCTATAAACTACAGAAACTGAAAGACTGCTGATAGACTCAGTTTTAAATCATGCTTTATCAGGAGGGTTCGGCATTAGTTTTTCCAATTTTGTTTTTATGAAGAACCTGCAAAAACTATTTAAAACATACAAATGTTTGAACATGTTTATTCTGTAATTTTTTTAAAACCATTTTCCCCTTTGCATAAGTTTTAATCAGTGACGTTTCTTAAAAGTGTTTACAGGTAGCCAGTAGTGACTCCATCTAAAGCATTTTTACTCAAAGGAAAAAGGGAATTAAAAAAAAAAATTGCAATCAATTCTGGGTGTTATTTAAAATTCTGACTATATAACTATTATTTATTGGTGTAAGACTAGTTCCTGAAGAAGATCCTTGAAAGTTTGAATATGTTAAACTGTAGATACCTGTATTAAGTGTGAAGTAACACCAGAGATAATATTTTGTCATTCAGATAGAAGCAAAGGAAGTATACACTCAGAGACAAGGTCTACTGAAAGATATTGAAGTCATAAGGACCAGAGAGGCAGAACTGAAGCAAAGAATTGAGGCATTTGAAGTGTAAGTTGCTGAAGGGCATGTATAATATGTTATTGTCCTTTTTCTGGAAAGCTTACTTTAAGGTATTGCTGCCTATGTGGCACTGGGATAGATTATATACCCCAGAAGTTGTGTTTTACAGTTTTTGCAGTGTTGTATACTGTCTCTGTTAGCTGGGAAACCTCATACAAAAATATGTTGTGGATTTTTTTCTATTCCTCCTCATCCAAACAAAACAGTGAAGCATCATGTTGGAGACAAGGAGCCAGATGTTTGCTTTGAAGTGGTTAAATTAAATCCAAAACACCATGCAACACAGTATGTAATTGTAATACTCATGAGACATGATTATGCTATTTTGTTTCTTTAATCTGAAGTGTTTTTTTCTTTTGTTTTTTTTTGTTTTTTTTTTTTAACTTATCCTTAGAAGATTTGGGTTTCTTTGGTTAAATACAAAAGCTAAAGCACTTTTGGCGATGTTCTCATTGCTACGTAATGTCATTACTTTTCATGTTTTTGACAGCAAAATGAATATCCCAATAACAAAAACTTTTTTTTTTTTTAACAACCCAGCAGAGGGTGCTGATAGAATAGCATCCTTAGCACTATCTCCCCTGAAGCCTTTCTGGTGTGGGAAACTGAGCTAAGGTTAATCTGGGATAGCTGCATAATTGATTGGTACTGGATTTTAAGTAGCACAGTTTAGTTTGTGCCACTTCTACTTGTTCTTAATGAATTTCAGTGACATATTCTGATGATGATTTTAAATTGCTGCAGTGCTCCAAGCAAGCACAGCAGCCTTTGATGTCTGTAAATGTTGTTTAAAACAAAAACAGATACAAACTAAAGTTTTGGCTTTATAACTGGTCATTGTCTGTATCTTTATGGATATTTCAGCGCTCAGAAACTTCAGGAAGAGAAAAATAAAGCTATTGATGATGCACTTCGACGTCGGGAGGTTGCTGTGAGGAGTATAGAGGAGACATATGACCAAAAGCTTAAGATGGAACTCTTAAAGTAATTTTTTTTCTCTAATAGAATGCATGTTACTTCCTATGCAAATGGAATAATAAATTGTTTAAGATTTCTTTGGAAAAGCATAACAAAGCAAAGACTCTGGAAATGTGCACTCATTGTTTTGATTTAATTGACTTTAATTCTTTATGTTATTGCTTAGCTGTTTGCTAGTAAGATAGCATATTCTGTCAGTTTCAGGAAAGCTTGCTTGCTATAGAAAACAGTTGCCTTTTGATTATAGGTTATGTTATTGCTGTAGTTTAAGTTCTGTGTTGTTATCTGAGAAAGAAATGTGGCATTAGGTTTGTGTTTAGACAACAGTACTTGAAGCAGTATTAGTGACTTCCTTTGACCACAGTTAAAAGAACTGATGATTTTATGAATGCAGGAAAGGCATGCAGAGGAAATTAGCATTAAAGAGCACACTAGCCCAATATACAGATGGATTGGCTCTTACCTTAACCTCTCCCCCATTTTGGAGAGGGATTCTCTGATATAACTCACCCTCTTTCCTTCAGGACCATCTGCTTGAATATCATTTCAAACAATTTGCGTAGAAAGCCTCTTTGAAGGCATAAGGTGTAAGATGTGACTACTTTTGGGCTGTTGCAGTGGGTATATACAAAATTTGCTGCTGTACTTTCTTGAAATGTCTTGGCAAATTGAAGAGTTACTTGATGCTTCAGTGCAGGCTTGTGCTGTCAACACATTACTCGTGTTCAATGGCATGAACAGTTAGGCAGTTAGACCAAATGACTGATACATCATTACTCTTTATGCAAGTCAGTGAACAATAGGTATCATCCGTGGTAATGTGTCTTTACTTAAATTGCAGAGGAAAAGTATAAGGAGTAGATTTTGATAAGAATGATGCATCAGCTGAAACTGGGTAGATTTGGGGGTTTTGTCTGAGAACAGTGAAATGCAACTGTTGGACTCACTTTGGTATCTACCACTAGTTGCAAATAATGCTTGTAAAGTGCTTTTGATCAATGAGGAAGAGCGCATTATTTTAAGGATGAACTGCTGTTTAACTTGTTTTATCATCAGACAAAATATTTTAGATATGCTGCAAATGCTTAGAAAGATAAAATGAGTGTCATTTTGTCACAAATCTTTGATGAGCAGTAGCAAAAAACTAATATTTGCTGTATAGAAATAATGATGCTTGTCAGAAAAGATTTTTTTTTTCTATGACAAAGATTTAATGTCACAATTGGGAGAAGGATCTGAGTGGTCTGGACCATTTGCAAAAATGTAGGAGAGTATGGGTATAGCAATATCTGAAAACATTCCTGTCCCAGTCATGCAAGATGCTGAGCTTTCTTGGCTACTGTAAATTCCAGTAAAACTGTTAAAGTTGGATGACTGCTAGGCTGTGAATAGTGGTGTACCTGGGCAGTGCTGAGTGTCTAGCTGGTTCCCAGTTATGAGCAGAGGGTCCTTTGGGTCAGTGCTGGGACCCATACTGTCCAAAACTTTGATCCACCATCTGGATGTTGACACAGGGAATTCTCAACAACTTTGAACATAAGGCTTAAGGGGAATGTCTTCCACAATGAATGGCAGAATTTCAGTTCAGACAGATTTTGATAAACTTGGGGGTTGTGCCAACATAAATCTTAGGAATTTTAACAACGAGAGCTGCAAAGCTGTGTGCTCAGGGCAGAATATCCCTATGAAGTAGTATAAATAAGGAAAAGGAATTGACTGAGGAGTTGTGTATCCAAGGACAAGATGGGAATTATAGTGAATGCCAGGTTGACTGTGAGCCAGCAGCATGTTCTGGCAAATAAGGCAAACAGCATGATGGGTGACATGAGAAGCAGCATGGCCAGCAGACTGAGGGAAGTTATTATGTCCTTCAGGTACTGGTGAAGGTTGTGCTAGGAATACTATGCCCAAGTTTGGGCTCACCAATTCAAGGAAATCACAAGGAAACTGGAGATGGCCTAGTAAAGATCTGTCAGAATAGGTATGGCACCAGCACATGTGACCTCTGAGTTCATATAGGCTGTGAATCGTGGCTTGGAAGATTCAACTCAAACATACAGAAAAAAAAATATGGAGAAGGTAGTGCTGTATTGGCACAGGTCATCCAGGGAAGTTGTGGAATATACAGCTCTATGGTTTTCAAGACTTAGCTAGGAAGTCCCACTCTAGAAGTGGCAGTAGTCTTGCCTTTTGAGCAGGTAGTTGAATGAAGTGGTTGGCAGGACCCTTTCCAATTGTTTCAGTAGCTCTGCAATAACTAATTTTGTCAATAAATAGTTGTTTGATTATAGGGTAGTCCGGGAAAGACTAGAATGTACACTTGTGCACACATATACGTTGTGAATATATAATTCTTTTTTACTTCTAGATATCAGCTTGAATTAAAAGAAGAATACATAGCCAGAACCTATAAAGTTACTGAAGATGAGAAAAAATATAAAGGTAACCGTCTCTGAGATTAATAACAAAGTAGCTGCTTATCTTTAGAATTTTTACTAGCAGGTATGAAAATGCTGTAACTAAACAGTTAGTGTTCAGTAGCAGTGGTGTAAGTGACAGAAAGTCATCAAAATAGATTTTTGAAAACATGTAGTAGGATCTGGTGACAGGTCAGCAGTTCCTTGCTGTTCAGAATGCAGTGGGAACTGTGACCTGCTGCTTTCCACAGAAGCTGCAAAGCATTTTGCTTTTTCAGTTTCCCATCTCTTTCTGAAGTTCTACTAGCTTATTCATTCTCTAATTGAACTCTGGTACAGTCTGGTACCATACCCTTGAATGGTTGCCAGTTTCTACATTTATTGTGCACAAGATGTTTAATTGGAGGTTGAAGAAGAGAGCTGGGACAGATGACATATTTAGACTTCTAAGTGAGTGGCATATGAAAGAAATTATTGATCATGTGTATATGGATTTAATTTTCTTAATTTGAAAGAAGTATATGCATATGTGTATATACACACAGTATGCTTTATTTCATTCTGAAGTACTCATTTTTATGTCCTGAATTAAACTGGATGTTGAGGTTAGCAGCTTAAACTGGTTTTGCTGATACATTTTTTTATTGTAACACTCTACTAATTTTAATTCATCATTTGTAATCCTCTCTGCAGAGAAAGCTGTGCTTTTGCATGAAGAAGCTGTTGCTGTTAATTCAAAAAAGGAGGAACTCAAGCAAGCTATATCACGCACAAAAGAGCTTGAGGTAATTGTAAACAGGAATTTAAAGAAGCTGTATTATAATTAGTGCATTTGAAGAAAGAAAATGTGAAATAAAAATAATTAAGTAAATAGTACTGCAGTTCATAAACTTCTAAACTGTTCTTTACCTGCAGCTGGAGTTGGAGTCAGTGAAGGCCCAGGTTCTGTTGGTAAATAAGCAGAATCAGTTGTTGACAGAAAAACTGAAAGAGGTATCAGACTATCCTTTGCTAAAGGAGGAAAAATTGGAGCTTCAAGTGCAGAATAAACTTCTTAGGCAACAGTTGGATGAGACACGCAGTGAAAACCAACATCTTCGAGACAGTCAGTGTGATTGATTTAGTAATTTTCTTGTTTGTTTCTCTACAAGTACTTGTTTAGAAATACTTTTTCATTAAAATGCATTCTTTATATTATGTTTACTAGTAGTTTGCAAGAAACTCCAAGTGTTGTTTGTGTAAAATGAAACAGCCCTTGACATGATAAGTTTTATTTTCTTTAATATGTCTGTATAGTAGAAGTCATGAATTAGGTGGTAGCTATAACAACATGACCCTGTTGCCCTTTGAAAAAAGCAGTGCAGTACTTCTAACCGTAACGTTAGTGTGGTTACTAATGGTGAAAGAACATTACATTATTATTTGTAAGTGCTTGCCTGCCTGTGGTTATAAAACACCATGTATTTTTAGTGTGCACTTGAGATTAAGAAAGAGTAATTACATAAGGATATGTATTTTTTTCCCAGAGTAGCACAGTCCAGGTCTACTGCTTAAACAACTGCGACAACAAAATTTCCTGACCTTTGTGAAAGGAAGGAAAACATCCCTGAGTACTCATTTTAAACAAAGCCTTGTTACGTTCCTGAAAACAAATTAGCTTTATGTTTTGAAGGGGTATAATGTAGAAAAGTGCACACTTGTTATTCTGAGTGTTTAGTATTTATCTTTCTGGGTAGAGCTGTCACAGCCTTCTGCAGAGTACCTGGCCTGCCAAGTGGAACTGCGGAGAATGGAACATTCTAGGAAGCTGGCACTGGATGAATTTGAAAGTCAGAGGCAGATATTGGAAAAGCAGCTACAAAGTGAGGTAAATTATTCTTTCTAAATAATTTAAATCCTTTGTTCTTCCTTTTTTTTTTTTTTTTTTTGTTCACATTTATCTATGTCCAGGCAATTTAGTGTGTAGTTACAGGAATAGTTTGTACTCTGCTTGGTTTTATGAAAACAAAAAACAACACCAAATAAACCAACAAAACCCCTCACCAGTCCAATTTAACTGAAGTACATCTTTCCAAGTCATTACCTTGTTAGCACTGACTTTCGGTAGGATACGATGCATATGTGGTTTGACTGGCCTTGGGAAATATTTAGAAAAAAGTATTCATCCAGTTGAGGTTACTCTTTTTGTTCAAATTATTCTATTTTTTTGGTTTTTTCGACCTATAGGTTGAACGTGGTGCCCAGTTAAAGACCCAACTTTTAGACTCTGAAGCTACCATCAGGAAGTTAAATGTGCAGGTTGAAGAACTGAAACTGCAGGTGAAACAAACACAGGCAGGTTTGTATCTTGTACCAAAGCATTTTTTTTGTTTATGAAATTCACTTAGCTAACTATTCTAAGAATTTCCATCAGCTTAAGAAAACTGCAGTTATGTAGAATATACTACCAGTGAGTAACTTTTAAGTTTGAAATCAAAATCTATTAAATAGCTGACTCACTTCAACTTTCCTTCTATTAAGAAAACAAACATATAGGAGGAAGGGAAGACGTTCCTCCCTGAATACTAGCATGTTTTTATTGTCTGGTTTTCTTCAATATGAAGACATAGCTATTTGGTGATAACACAAATAGCTATTTAATGTATTTTGATTCCTGTAGGTTGCAATTTGGAATTGCATTGCATACCTCACAAATTTAATTCTTAACTTTTAAAGAAATGCTGTCAAGGCTAATAACTTATGCACCTTCTATGGGCATTAGAAAGAGAGGGGGACATTGGAAAGAGAGAGACACTTGAGTAAAACATTCAGCCTGCTGAAGAAATGTGGTTCTAAAGAGGCAAATTTGTCAAATTGTTGCTATCTAATAGGATAAATATAAGTTTTGGGATGTATATTTATCTGAAAATGTGGATTTGAATTCTACAGTAATTATACATTAAATATAGCATGTGTTGCACCATAGTTCAGTGTATTACTTGATATTATTCATAGATCAATATGTATATTTTCAGTATGATGCAAGTATTGGTACCATTTAGAATTGGAAATTTGTTGATGTTAAAAGAGCAAATACATATTTTAATTAAATGACTGAAAGCACTGCAGGGACTTATATTTTGCATCAGAGTTAAGGATGTCCATGAAGAACAATTTAGATAGAATAGAAACAAGGTTCTCATTTTGCTGAGAAAGTTACATCTCCATAGACTGGTGTTTTGGGCTTGCCAAAGTATAACAGTGCAAGCCAGGAAGAGAACAGCCCCAAAACATTTGATTTAATTGACGATTTTGGAGAATTACTTTTTAAAAAAAAATAAGCATTATCTGTGTGCTATGTTATTTTCCTCCTAATTTATTTTCTCATCTAAACAGAAAGAAATGGTTAAGACTTCTGGCCTGCTGTGTATCACTCATCTTTTAACATTATGGTTCAATACAATGTGTCCAAAGTGGTGACATTTTCGTTTTGCTTATTTATTTCTTTAACATAATTTGAAGAAATAACATTGTAGTGTGCATACTTTAGGTAGTTTTATGTGGAAGGAATATGTATTTAAAAAATAACATCAGTGTTAGTTTAAAGCTGTACAGCTACATTAAAAATACATTTAAATCAACCCACTAAATTCTCAAAGTTTAAATGAATTCTATGTCAAAATAATTTTCATGAATTGGAATTTAAGCACCATGCTTTGCTGTCACTCTTCACCATCACTCATTTTCTCTTGCTATCATTTAGCCCTAGAAAATGAAGTATATCGGAATCCAAAGCCTTCGCTTGTCGATCGCTCTGTCCTTAACTTCACTGCTGACAGAATTCTACCTCCTGATATATATGTGGATAGTGTATTTCTGAAGAATCAGGTTATGACAGATGTGATGAAGGTAAATGCTGTACCAAGAGTGGGCTATCATCAGCAGGTACAACCACGCAATGCTTCTCCGGACTCTGATCTGGAGTGTATGGCACAAACCCGGGCTAGAATAAAAGAGCTAGAACAAGAGGCAGAGTATTTGGAAGAAGCCTACAGGAATTATCAACACAGAGTCATACTGGATGTAGCTGCAAACAGAACGCCACCAAGAAAGATTCAGTCTCCTTTACTTCAACAACATGCTATTAGTAGACCTCCCTTGACTACGCAGCATGGAGTTCTAGAGGATAAACCCAGCTCCCAGCATTCCCCTCTGAGCAGTCCAAGAGGTGAAAAATATACCAAAAGAACTGGGCAGGTTGATGTCTTCAAAAATCCCTCGACACCACCACACAAAGGAGGATCTTCTTCAAGACGCCTTTCTTCTACTCCCATTTCCAAAGTGGAAAGACATCTCAGTAACAGGAAGATTTCGGATGGTAAATAACAATTGTCAATGTGCTGTGGTGATGGGGTCATACTTACTTTATTATTTACTTATGGGAAGAGGGAGATTTAAGTCTGTTATTTGTTATTTGCTAAGAGGCAGAAGAAGTCAGACAAAATAGGCTAGCTGCTTGAAGTATTGCTTCTTCACGGAAACAAGTACTGGTGAAGTACACTGAGGGAGACTGAACATACTGCACTTAAGCCAGGTAGCTTTGAATTGAAGATCATGCCATATAATTCACTACAGATATAACCTTATGGTGTGCAGAATTTCATTCAAAGGTTGCTATTAAGTATAACTACTTGGTAACATTAATTGTATGTTCCTAGTTTTAATCACCCTTACTCTATTCCTATCCTATCATTTAGCTATTAGAGCTAACTTGTGTGCAGCAGAAGACTGCTTCATCTGGCATGTCTTAAATTGAGTTTTCCAATCTGAAAGGTCCAGATTGCTTTTTTTTTTTTTTGTTTGTTTGTTTTTCTTCCTTCCTTCCTGCTGTGACATCTTTATCAAATATTCCTGAGAAGTTATGAGACGGAGGGGATTAGTGTTTGGTCGTGTGTGAAAAATTGTAATTTGCTGTTCATTTCACAGTCTTTTTATTCTTTTTAAAGGGGCAGTACTCAGAAAAGCAAGGAAAATAGAAAAAAAGTAAAATTTTTAAATCATTATATTCTTTCAAATCTGCAGTACATCTGCTTCATGAGTCATGCAATTCTTGTCACCCTAGCTCAAAATGGACTTAATAGGATGAAAAAAGAAATAGTATGCAAAAAAAAAAAGTCAGCTTTTGTGTGAAGGAAGGCTGATTACAAGAAGGGTAGCTCAGTTTGGAAAATTGTTGGCTGAGATGGGCTGTGGGAAATCTGCAAAGCAGTGAGTAATGTGAAAAACCTGAAAAGGGATCCATTAATCACTGCTTCATAGACCCCAGATTCCTGTGGAATTAAAAAGAAAGAGAAGGAAGTACTTTTTCATACCATGACTAAGTTAGGGAATTTATTGCTTGTGTTGCAACAGGTATAGATGCAGGAATGAAACTTCTCTGCTAGAAGGACCTAAAAAAGTATTGACTGGGGAAAGGTGGGGGTGGGTGTTGCTAGAAGTGAAATACAAGCATTGTCCTTTCTGAATTTTTGTTTAGTTTTGTTTACTTTTTAGGGTGTCAGGTAGTGATAGGACTAGGCGGAATGGATCCAAGCTAGAGGAGGGGAGGTTTAGATTAGACTTTAGGAAGAAGTTTTTCACCGTGAGGGTGATAAGACAGTGGAACAGGTTGCCCAGGAATGTGGTGGAAGTGCCATCCCTGGAGGTTTTTAAGGCTAGGCTGGATGTGGCTGTGAGCAACCTGATCTAGTGGAGGGTGTCCCTGCCCATAGCAGGGGGTTCGAACTAGATGATCCTTGACGTCTTTTCCAACCCTGACAATTCTGTGATTCTGTGTAAATTGCCTAATGAAGAATATCCTTTGTGAGACCTCAAGCAGTATCTGTTGCTGGCTAGTAAGCACACCTCTAGTCCAGGTCTGTAACTGCTGCTTCTAATGCCCAGCATGGGAGAAATAATTTGGACTTTGGCAGATGGGCTGCAGTTTGTGGGGAATATGGGTGTATTATGGGGAGATGATAACAGGCTTTGTGAAGAGTAAGTTTATGATGGTGAAGGCTTGTAGAGGAGAAATCCTATACATGAGAGGTTAAAAAAAATAAAGAATGAACAAGTACAAGACAGTTCATGTTAGATCTGGATGTTAGTCATCCTATAGTGGTGGTGCATATACAGTCCAATTATGCATGTGCTATAAAAACCAGCCTTGTCTGAGAAATGGTAGGACAGATAACTGACTAATACAAATGGTGGAATTTTTATTCTGCAGATGTTAGTGGCTCTTACCTCATCTCTTCACAGCAGAGTGTTGACCAGGTGCTTTCTCCTATTTCAAAGCCATGTCCACCTTCATCTTCTGAGTCTGTTGCTTCCTCACCATCCAGTCACGGCCGGAAAATCAGGTAACATTCTTTACAAAGCAACATTTTTAACCCGATTTTTACAGAAACATTTATCTAACTGTTCATGGTGAAAGCAGCTTTTACAATTCAAGTAAGGCATTAGTTTTGTGAGAACTTTTCTGAAGATGGATAAGGATTTCTCTTCTTGAATATCATGTCTCAAGAGTGTAACTTAGTTGTAAATAAAGCACCAAACACCCTCCTCCTCCCAAATCCAAGCATCTTTCACAAATATGGTTTGACATTTTCACCTCTCTTAAATTTGTGCTTCCTTTCAGTGCAAAGTTATATGCATGTATATACTCAAACCTCAAGTGCTTGGGATGAATGAAATCTTCTTAAAAACAAACAAAACCCCAAACAAACAAACACAATCCAAACAAACAAAAGCAATACACAAACAAACAAACCTCAAACCAAACAAGCAAACAAAACCCAAACCCCAAAACCCCGAAAAAGTTTGGTCCTTTGACAAAGTAAAACTTGATTGATTTACATAGTATTCTGTATAGTCTGTTGTAGTTGAGCAAGTATGAAAGGACATTCCAAAGATTCCCTCTATTGGGTCAAAACGTAATGACACTAGCTCCAGAGCCTAAAAATATCCACTGCCATGGAAAAGTGCTGAGCAAAGGACTAAAAAGCCTGGGGAGCAAGAACATAGGGGATCCTGAGTGCATGTTGGTTTACTGCAGATACAGCAAATTCATAAATATCCATCACTGAAACTTAGCTCAAATTCTGCTGTCCCAGAATCTTAGTTAATGTCTAGAACTGTTCTGCTCAGCACTTTCAGTTTGTGCTACATTGACAAATGTATTGCTTTGATACCCTGATGGTGGTTCATTTGGTGTGTGCTATCAACACTAAGGCATACCTGAGAGATACAAGTCAGACAAAGCTCAGATCTTCCTGGGCTTTGCTGTTTTCAGACTGCTGTAGCTACCTCCATAGACACAGCTCTAAATTTAGTAATAAGCCTTTGCTTTTACCCTTCTTTGCTCTTGCCCCTCTTTGCTTTTCTACTCTTAAGGAGTCAGTGTTCTGTTAAACTTGTAATCTCATGTTTCTGCAGTTCTTGAAATCTATTATATCAGTGTAGACCTTCCATTTCATTCATCTCCTTACACAGTAGGCCACTTTCAGACATGTGAGTGAAAGATTCATTGTTAATAAATAAACATTCCTTTAATCACTAGTTTCAGAAAAAGTGTTTTCTAACAGTTTCCTAAAAATGTAAAATCTGTTCCTAATAGTAAATCTGAGTTAAGCAAACACTGACTTAAAATCACAGAATGCACTGGATTGGAACAAACCTCAAGGGTCATCTTGTTCAACCCCCCTGCAGTCAGCAGGGACCTTTTTAACAAGATCAGGTTGCTCAGGGCTCCATCAAGTTTGACACTGAATGTCTCCAGGGATGGGGCCTCTGCCACCTCTCTGGGCAATCCATTCCAGTATTTCGCTACCCTCATAGTAAAGAATTTCTTCCTAATGTCCAGCCTAAATCTGCCCTGCTCCAGTTTCAAATCATTGCCCCTCACCCTATCGCTGCAAGCCCTTCTAAACGGTCCCTCCCCAGCCTTCCTGTAGGTCCCCTTCAGATACTGAAGTGCTGCAATAAAAAGGTTTCCCCAGAGCTTTTTCTTCTCTAGGCTGAACAACCCTAGCTCTCTCAGCTGGTCTTTGTAGGGAGGTGCTCCAACCCTCTGATCATCTTTGTAGCCCTCCTCTGGACCAGCTCCAACAGGTCCATGTCTTTTTATGCTGAGGACCCCAGTGCTGGACACAGTACTCCAGGTGAGGTCTCACCAAAGCATAGTGACTGAATCACCTCTCTCAACCTGCTGGTCATGCTTTTGATTCAGCCTAGGATGTGTTGGCTCGTGTTCAGCTTCTCATCCATCATAAAAGCCCTAAATAAAAGAAAACTTACACAATTTGCTAATGACGTGAGCAAAGCCATGTCTCTTTTAGTGTGCCTCTATGTTTTACATCCATGACTTGACTGATGAGCTTTTGCTGATTGAATCTCGGTAGTTTCTGCTGCCTATTGGTTGGAGAATTTAAATCAAGGCAGTTGTACATTCTCACTTCATTCATTAAGAAGCTGTAGTACTGTTTGTTTGGTTGTTTTGGGTTTTTTTGGTTTTTTGTTTGTTTGTTTGTTTTTTCCTCTGAAGAGCTTGTTTGTGTGTCTGTATGACTGTTTTCAGAACAGGAATCTGAACAGAACAGTCTCCTTTATGGGAATGGGATGAGTAGCAGAACTTTTCTCTTTTCCTTTGCTGTTTATTTGTTTGTTTTAAGATCTCCTGAACTCTTTTAAGTAAATGATTAACTTGGCAAAATTGAGCTGCATAAAAATGACTTCTCTTTCCCACTTGTATCTCCTGTTTCCATGTATGAAATTCTTCTGTTCTTAACTGTCACTGTGCCTCCAGTTTTGAAAACTGAGAATCCTGAGTAGATGTCTTCAGAAAAAGCTTGAGTATTTAATTGCTTCTTTCCTTAAAAGAAACACTTGAATTGGCCTTAACCTCCTAGCTATCATTCCAGATTTGATGACTGAAAAAAGACAGCATGTCATAGTGCAGCTCCAGCAGGCATTCATAGGGCTTTCTTATTTTGTTGTTACCAAGTCCTCAATACACAATTAATGTAGAGAGGGTCTCTTTTCTGGTTATATTGTGGGGAGAGCCTTTATGTTCTTACCCTTGAAAAGAAGCTGTTGAGACTTGCAGGTACTGTGAGGTTAGTTACTTTTAAGTGGCCATCTCATCTTTTCCTGCTCATTTACACTTTCTGTAGTATGTCTCAGATTTCATGTATTCCTGTGACAGGCTGTCCTAGTTTAGAGAGGGACAGATGCTCTATTACCCCCAAAGGGGCAAAAGAATGACACTCACACAAATGGATTGGATAATCATGGAAAGTTTAGATGGAAAAGCAATTAACATTCTATAAAAATGACAAAGCCTTAGTAGTGAGCACATATCCAAAGCATACAGAATTCCTTTACACCACACCAAAAAGCCCAGTGCTTCCCTTCTCCCCACCTGGGATGCACCTAAAACCACCAGGGCTCTTTCTTCCCACTACCCCATTGCTAGGCTGGTCTCAGGCTGGCCAGGCCTGAAGCTGCCCCCCTGTTTTTATCCTGGCATTAGGCCAAAGAGGCCTGAGATACTCCCACACCGTTACCTGATAAGAAAGCATCTCCCACAGGAGCAGAGAGGGGAAAAAAAAGAAAGGCAATGGCTTTGCAACCAGATTTATAAGGGTGCAGGATTTATGGGTAGAAATACGTGATTTCCTGTGTTCACCCACTAGGCTGGACACTCTGGACACTGGAGGTGTAACTCTGTGGCTTCAGTTTAGGAGGAACGCAGAGTGAAGGTTGAATGTTAACCTGCATGTCAAGGTGATAGAGGGAAATGTTATACTACCATGAGGGACTGCACTGCTTTGAAGGATGTTGTAGTGTCCATGCTGCCAGAAGAGTGAACGGTATGAGCAAGTTGTGTTGCAGAGAACAGGGCAGGCAGCCATGAGTTGTGGTTGCCTTCTTGGGTTCCTTGTGACAAAGCAAGGGTATGAGGTCCAAATAATTTTCTTGAACTTGGTGCTTTCCAAAGATTTTCTTGAAGGGAAAATGTTCTTTTGTTGAGTGTTGGTTTTTTTTATTATTTATTGTGCTTTGAACTGTTTTCTGTTACATAAAATATTTGAGAAATGTATGTGTGGGCCTTTCCAGTTATTTACTCATGTTTTTAGACAAATGCCACATCATTGATGTGTATTGTGAAGTTAGTTTATGGCTTGTGGATTCTTAAGTGGCAAGGGGAACATCCTTGAGAAAAAGAAAAGAAAAGAAAAGAAAAGAGGTGATACTGTAACACTAGTAAGCCATTACATGTTAGACCTCTCTCAGTGGGAAACAACAATTGCTTCTGTGACTAGAGGAGCTCCTTGTTTATTTATGTTTCAAGATATGAGAGGTATGAAGGAAGCCAATAAACACAGACAGGAAGACTAGAATTATAAGCACACTACTATCTAAATCATTCCCTGTTTTTTTGTGTAGGCCTGAAGAAACGGATTGAGAGGGCTGTTACTAGTTTTAGGCTATGAAAATAATTTCAGACAGTAAGAAAATTATTTAGATGGTGGTGGTTGTTGGTTTTATTTAAGCCTTTGTGGTGATTTTAAGCGTAATTTTAAGTATTTCATGTTGATTGTTAGACCCATACTGTTTTATGGACTGTTGACATGAGATCAGGCCAGGGTTTGTTTGCCAGCTTTGTATGATGGAATGAATTTTGGAAACTCTGTTGAAATATATGTGCTCACTCATCTTTATTCGTGGGGCAGACCTCTTCAGTTTGCTGAATCTGAGGAAGTGTACTGACTGTCTTTTTAGCAGTGTTGGTGGGACACAGTACTGAAGAACGTGGTATGCATGCCTCCTTAAGAATTATTTCACACTTAAACCGTTTCTGTGAAGGAAAGACTGAAAACATGAAGTATATGTCCAAAAATGTGCTTTCATTTACTCTGTCATATTTACTGGGTATTTTTCCCTACTGGTGTTACTGAACTGTCCTTTTGATGAGGCAGGTATTGGTCTCCACATTTACTTATTTTTAATTTTTATTGAACATATCTCATTGTAGGGGTGTGTTTTGTTTGTTCTCTACTTGTGCCCCACAAAACCCCTGGATTCCTTAGAAATTGTAAGCACAGACATGTGTATGTCATGGTGAAGAGCAGCAGCTGGTGTGAAGCAAGCACTTCCTTTAAGAAGTGCTGCTGCCAAATTTCATTAATGACCTGCACTGCTTTGGCTGTTCTGGTCAGGGTCTAGTAGTGGGCCACATGGGAGATGTTGTTCTATCACATTATCTTTCTGATGAGATAAACAGGGATTTAGAATGAGGTCACTAACCCCATTTTTCATAGAGTGCAGCTATTCATGCCTGCATAGATGTTTTGCCAGCAACTAATCCTAATACATTTCAAACACATCTGTTAAGATGACATCAAAATGGGAATTAGACTGTTACACCACCTAAAAAGGCAAATTTCTTAATTCCAATTGACTAAGTGTCACAGTTTGTTGTATTTCTCCCTTTTTTTTTCTTTTCTTTTTCCTTACTTCTTTTTATATCTTTTGACAGTGTAGTTTGTTTTAATGTAATGTCTTTATGTCATATGTGGGCCTTGGGGAAAGGCTGCAGGGAGATGGCTGTCAGAGAGATGAAGCTGACTTTTTGGTAGAAGTTAGAGAACTGGGTTTAAATACCTTAACTTGAGTCAGACAGTGACTGTATTTTGGTCACATGTTTTTTACATTGGGTTTTGTCTGTTGCTAAGCATGTGAGTAATCCTTGTATTTAAATTGCAGACTACTATTTGCTTAAAAACTCAGCATCTGTATTTATTAAATTATTTCTATTCTTCCTTCTTCTTTCAGACTTCATACTCAAGGAACAGATAAACAAGATTTCAGTGATACCCTCAAACCAGAGAAACTAATGTATGAGGACCTCGAAGAACACATTTCTTCTTTTGAATGTAAGTTTTAGTGCGTTTTAGACAGTTTAACACCTTAGGGCTTAATAGTTGTGAGACAATTAATGTCTTAATAGTTAAAGGCTGTAGTTGGTGAGAAAGTTTTCTGATTGATGTTGGAAATAAGAATATCAAACTGTCACAGGCAATGAGGGATTAATTTTCTCCATATTTGCATCTTTAGAGGAGAAAAGTCTCTAGTAATAAGTAGACACTAAAATTGAGTTGGTTTAGAAATTTGGGAATGTACTTCTTCCTCATGAATTTTGCTGAACCATAATTAATGATTAATGTATGTAGGGCTGATGGTTGTTTCAGAAAATTTTAGATTTGTGTGTGTTTTTGTTTGGAAAAAAAAACAACACAGCAGTAAAGTGTGCTAGTAGAGGAGCTAACTTGCAAGTCTGTTATATTTGCTGCACGAAGTAAAACTCCCAGGCGTGTTCATCGTGGACCAGTATCAGAGCAGTATCACCAAACTAATTCTGCAGCCATTACATACACTGTTGTTGATTTTCCTGTCAGTAACTGAGGTGCAAATAGTATTATGAATCAGCAATTACTTTAGAAGTGCTTGTAAATGTGTGAAAAACACTTGCAATTATGCTATAATTATGAGCATCTCTGAGTAGTTTAGGAACATATGATTCATTTACTAAAACATAAATTTTCTCTCCTTTCTTTATTCTTTGAGGTCAGCATTTTATTTATTTACATTGCTGCTCTCTGTTGATTGCAGACAGAACTTTCTCATTATGTGGTGTTTTGCATTGCATGCTGTGAGACATTTCCTTCTCTGTGTAGGCTGCAGTCAAACCTGCAGTTTTAAAAAAAAATTTGATATAACTAAGGTACTGCAGAAAAAGAAGGATAATAAAAGTTAATGTACTTCATAGCCATTTGTATATAGAGAAATAGATGCAGAGTGTCACTGGCTTTTTTCCCTAGATTTTCAGCACTGAGTGATATCTTAATGATGGACCCAAGCAGCCTTATCTTCTATGAAATTGTGGCTTTAAAGTAGGTGAACTTTTCAGTGAGAAAGATGTGAACAGTAAGCCAAACACCATTCACATTTCCAAAGTTTGGTAGGTCTGTAAAGTCTGGAGACTGGTGGAGGTAACGTCATTGGGTGGTATAACTCAGTTCACAGTTGGTGAAGAGATTGTAATTTGTTGATTTCAGAGAAAGTATTGCTAACTGGTGTTAGTGTTTTCCTGTACCCAAGACTGGCTTACTCTTTTGGTTGTGACTGAGTCGCATAGAAGATGGAGTGATGTCCTTGCTCACTCTCCTGCACCTGTGAGAACATGGTATTTTAAAAGCCAACCAACCACATGTGCTGATAGGTTCTAGTGATAATTAGCAGAAGCTGATGACTCATCTTTGAATTTCTCTGTGAAATTTTACTCGGTACATTTGTTGGAATTTGATCTCACTGCATTTTCTTTTTATAAGCTTTAAATCCATTATTTGAAGGTGAACCCAGCCCGTAGCCACTAATGGTTTCTACTTATCTTGTATTTTAGTTAGATTTAGATGTATTTCTTTAATTTCTATCAGAAATCGGTTTTAGCAATACATTACATATTTCACTTTTATCACATAAGAGAACAGGTTGGCATTTCCTTGGCAATTAGGCCTGAGTAGATGCTGTGCCCAAGTAAGTTATTACTGATTCATGTACTGACCTGTGGTAGTCAAAAGAGTAAGAGTTTGCATACAGTGATGGCTTCTCAATCAGCAGAACTGAAGTTGGGTCAATCTGCATCAAAAGACAATCTCAGTATGTGGAAGGAAATCGGAATGGCTAAACAAGGGCAGAAGGTAATCCACGAGCGATTGGAGGGAGAATAAAAATGTAAAGTCTATAAAGTGAACATAGAATAAGATATAATGAAGGAAGAAGTTCATGAGAGCAGAATAAACCAATGGTGTGAAGGAGATAACAGAAAATGTGGAAGCCTTTAATTTTACTGTCAGTGAGCTGTAGCAAGAGAAGATTGAAATTCTGTTGGCAGTAATTGCTTAAGGAAATAATCTATCTCATGCTGTCCACCCAGCAGCATAAAGGAATGTAGGTGTTCCAAGAGTGTTAACTTTTTTCCTTTGCACCATGGTTAATGTAAAGGTGATTTGTGCTGCATTGCTTGGGGTTTGGGTTCCTTTTCATATGGTTAGCAGACCTTTTTAGAAGTGAAATATAATATTTACTAGGAACCTATTTGTGAAAGGAATTATTTTAGTATTTAAAAATTATATAAACTGAAACATACTGATGTCTCATATGGAAGTAATGTTGTTGTTAATTACATTTTAGTTTAAACCTAAAGAGAGAATTGGAAAAACAAAAAGACAGGATAGATTTTCTTTTGAGTGTGATAGCCATTATTTTGGTCTTACATAAAACATATGGATTTTAATTTCCTAGGTGGAAAATTTACCTAGGAATTTTTCTAAGAAACAGAAAGCATTCTCATAACTAGACTGGTACTCTTTGAATGAATTTTAATTTAAAGAGATTCAGACCATTTGGAGAGAGAGGCTGATCAATTTGTGTACCTTGATTTTCTTCATCCAGAAAGTTTTATTGTAATGTGGAAAGGAAAAATGCTTGGAACTTTGACAGTGTTTCAAGGCTGGGAAATGGATTTTTCCTAAACCTTTACCCAAAACTTAAGGAGATATATAAAGTATTTGCACTGTGTTAAGGTAAATGTTTGGAAAAACGGTCCTATGTATGACAGGTTGACTACTTAGATATAATAACTGCAGCTGACTTCTTATGTCTTTTTGCTTTCTTCCCTAAAACTGAGATAATAGCAGTCTGCATACTTTGCAAATAATTAAGCAGCAGTTGAGAATCAGAGTCACAGAATCAACCAGGTTGGAAGAGACCTCCAGGATCATCCAGTCCAAGCGATACCCAACCCTAACTAATCAACTAGACCATGGCACCAAGTGCCTCATCCAGTCCCTTCTTAAACACCTCCAGGGACGCTGACCTCACCACCTCCCTGGGCAGCCCATTCCAATGGGCAATCTCTCTTTCTGTGAAGAACTAATTTCTAAGATCAAGCCTAAACTTCCCCCTGCACAGCTTGAGACTGTGTCCTCTGTTGCTGGTTGCCTGGGAGAAGAGACCAACCCCCACCTGGCTACAACCACCCTTCAGGTAGTTGTAAACGGCAGTAAGGTCTCCCGTGAGCCTCCTCTTCTCCAGGCTAAACAACCCCAGCTCCCTCAGCCTCTCCTCACAGGGCTTGTGCTCTATAGCAATGGTCACAGAGGAAGTACAGTAGTTGTGCAGAGATACATTGTGCAGGGAGAAGAAAAAATAATGGAGAGTATCTGAGTTAGCAGTACCCATCCTGTGCACTGAAATGTGATCACATAATTAAAGGTTGTTTCATGTGCATGGAAAGGATAAGCTAAGCTTGGACATGGAATTTTTCTCTGACCTGTATCTTGATTATGTAAAGAAATGAAAATGTTTTGGTTTTCTGTTGTATATTTATTCATGAATCTGTTTTGGCTTTGTAAACAGATGTGTTCCAAGAGCTAATTTCAAAACTAACAATTCTGTAATTACAGAAGCAAGTACAGCCTATAGTAATTCTTCATCCTCGGGGAAAGGGTGAAGCTGAAGGGAAAATGCTCAATTAGTGCTGATATTTATGTGTCCTGTTTCAGCTATTCCCACACTTTGAGTCCATCGCTGTGCTTCACTATTGTTATTGCAAAATAATGAACCCATTGTTCAAATTTCTTCTCTAGATCAGGGGGACATTCCAGAGCAGTGTGAAAGTGATGCCTCGCATCCGTCTGGGGACATCATCAATGGAAATTATGCCACAGCCGCTGCACCAGCAACAGCCACTTTGCTGCAAGACTTAAGTGAGTTCTCAGCTCAGAAACAAAGCTAAAGATTCTTTTAAAATGTCAAACGTACAACCCAAACCCCCAAATATTTAAGGTTCTGTAGGTATGTGTAGGTAGGCATGATTAAAATATATTTCCTAAAGTGCTGATTAGGTAAGAAAAAGGATGGAATGTTTTCTTTTGGTGTGCTGTATAAGGATGATTTTTTCACCCTGGTTTTGGTTAAGTTTATTTTTCAGTTAAACATTATTGCTACCCATCCAACCACCCCCTTCTCTAGCTTCTGGAGAGATAGTTTTGTTTTTTCCTTTCCTCTTTAGGATATTTATTAAATATTATTTCTGCTCTTTAGAGAAATAAGACTTGAAAGGTTTGGGTTTGTTTTGTTTTGTTTTGAAGTATTTAATGTACTGCTTGCCTGGATTTTTTTCATTGTGTCATGACTTTTCTGGCAGGCTGTGTTATCTCATAGGGCTGCTTTAATTCTTTGGGTAGACACAAATGGTTTCAGTGCCATGTATGCTGCTCTCCAAACTGTTCTGGATATAAGCAATATGATTATTGTTTAGAGAAGAGCTTTCCAGCAATTCCCAGTATTTAGTTTACCCATCTAATTTCTTTCTGAATGCTGTTCTACTTACACAGCTTTTTTAATATACTGGTCACACCAGCACTGTGTCCTGCAATAATTTTCAAAGGTTTTTAAAGTACTTTGCTTTATAAATACAAAGAATTGTATCTAACTGTATTGCAGAGAGAGAAAGAATATTGCAATGAACTTCAGAATAACAGAGATTTGATGAGAAGGTCCATGATAGAAATAAGAAGTGCCTCAAGAGATTTGTTCAGCTCTCTGGCCCTTACTTGGAACTACTGCTTAACCCTTAGAGAGTCATGGTATCAGATGAAAAATATTTAGAGGTTGGAATAAACATTACCAAACACCTAAGAGTAACTTTGGTATATGTATAAACAATGTATCCAGTTGGTTTCCATTCACTCTTACTGTTACACAGGAACCTGTTACCGATTTGTATGCTGCTATAATAGATTGCTGAGCTACACAAATTGAATGTATTGAAATTATTTTTCACAGCGGTGGTGGATCAAAGACAGTTTGAAGAAAGGAACAGAGAAGTTGAGAAAAACGTAGAAGAAAGGGAAGCAAGAGAAGAAAGGAGAGAGACAGAACAAGGGGAAGCATTGGAAAGAGAGCAAAACGAAGTGGAAAAGCTTAACAAAGAAGAGGTGATTTAGTATTTTAATTTCTGACAGTAATGCAGCTTTGTAGTGTCATGTACTTTAGGATTGCTGCGTGTGTTGCTTGGTTCAATTTTATTTTGTAAGTGAAGGTCATAGAGGCCAAGTTATTTTCTGTACTTGTGTGATTAACCAAGAGTTTTGCTAGAAGTTCTCCTTACACCAAGTAACTTTGCACTGGAAACAATGAAACACTGCTCTTTCTTCCATGCTTCATGTAACTGGAAGCTAGTTTTATGGTCAGAACTTAGAAGGCAGCCATCACTATGCTATCAGAACAAGCTGTCTTGCTGTTCTGGAGTGCTGCTGGTGGGACACCAACAGAACATATTAAAGTCCATCTGTTCATTAGACTTTGTCAAGGTATCTAGGGTACTTTTCTTGGAAGCAGAAGTTATAAGGAGACCTGAAAGAGCTTGCTAAACCCATATGTAGCATGTGTTGAAATAGCTTTCTGGGCTTCTAGGACTTGTATAAAATTTAGGAGTTTTGTTGCCTTTTGTTGTCTTCCTCCTCCCACCCTTAAACCCTGTTTAATTTGATTTAGTGTAGTGGTACTGATTAGACATGCTCACTCTACTCTTCAGACCAGCAAACTAGGCCCCTCAAGACACCTGCGTATCTTTGTCAGCTCATCTTCTTCAATTCACACATAGATGTCATACATAGGAGCCTCAGCCATCCAGACAGGGTCAGACTGGGATTTCTTGAGTGACACCTTTTGAATTGAAGCAATACCTTAACCTTTCATTTTGAACTGCATATAGCAGCTTTAATGCTGTTTAGACTGGCATGTTTTACTGACCTCAACATGAAACCTTGCATGTAGCACAGGTATGAAGGTGTAACAGTATTTTTCTTGACCTGATTGGTATTTCATTTTGATTTTCTGTCTTTAAGTGGAGGCAAGACTTGTTGAAAACAGGTGAAGAAAATGAACATAAGGAGGCAGCAATAGCTGAAAACAGTAATTCTGCTGTGGAAGATAATGTAAAGAAACCTACTCCAAATCCCTTAGAAAAATACATGAGAATAATTCAGCAGAGCAGAGAGCAGGAACTGGCAAACAAGGTGACTATTCTCAAAACTGGGTCCCCAAAAAATATTGAATTTCTGTCTTGCTAAGTGTGCTCACAATGAAAACAATATTCTTACTTTTTTCCCCTTTTTGTCTTTCCCATAAGCATTATCTAACAACCTGCAGAGATGAGAGTTTGGATTTGTATTTCAAAAATGTGTTGAGAAACTCTTCTCTATAAGGGTTTTTATTCTGGTATCCTGGGGAGGAAAGTTGTTTGTTTTTTTAATACTAGGACAATATTTGAAGATAAATGTCCTCAATTTTTAGTTTAAATTGTTTTAAATACAGCTTGAATCCACTCAGGTCAGTTGGTGTTCTACTAACACAACTGATAGAATTTATTCTGGCAAAACGTAAAACTTGACCTTGAAGAAGAGGTTAGGTACATAGGGCGAACACTGCTGAGCTGGACTGCAGCACATTTGTTCAGACGTTATCCGAGGCATCATTCTAGACACCATGCAGCATTCGTGCAACTATGGTGGCTCCTTCAGAAGATTTTTATTTTTGGTTAGTTGTCTTAAAATACAGACACTAGTAGGAGAGTCACTTGAACTAGACTTATGCTTTCTCTGACTCGTTCTTATTTTCCTTTTTGTTGCCAGGATTCAAAAAAAGAAGAAATAGGAGAAGTATCACTTACAGGAGGACTTGGATCTAGTGAGAAGGATGACAGGTAAGGCTCATTGGTTATTATTAATGACTTCTATCACTTCATATTAATACATAGTTAGATTATTAATTAAGAAATATCTGCCTCCTTAAAAAGCAAATGTGTTGGAAAAATTGAGAATTATTCCAGTCCTTACACAAGCAAGCAAGCAATGTGCTGTATAAAACCATGAGCTGGGAACTACATTCAATGTTGTTTCAGTAGCTGTGGCAATTAGCTGCATCTTGGTTCCTTCAGCGAGCTGAAATATGGAGGGATTCTTCTTGCATTGTGACCCTGTGAAAGTTTGTGCTGCACCTCACAGACCTCTGTTATTAGCATTGACTTATCAGTCAGCAGCATCACAGACTTTTAATGATCTAGTTCACGCACGTTTTTCAGAGAGTTTGGTAACTCATTGCAGGCAGCCACAGCTAGGTACTTCCTCTGGTTCTCTCTAGTTATTGATAAATAAGGAGATGTAGGTTTTAGTTGCTGGATTGAAAAACAAAACCAACAAAACCCACCATCAAACTGTGAAATCCTTCCATTTATTTGAAGATGTAGAATTGAATATTGAGCAGTTCAAGAAAACCCTAAACGCTCACCATAACCATAGTAATGTTTCAGTATTCTCTGTGCCTGTATAGTATTATTTTCCATGTCAGACCCTACCATGGTGCTCCTCTCAGCTGGTGTTCTTTTCACTGGGTCAGCACTTCAGAAGTAGTGGAGGGAGTGCTGCTGTTCCATAGTTATGAGATGGCTTTCTGTTAACCAAGGCCCAAATCCTTACCCTTAAAGGCTTGCTTAGTTTGTCAGTTTGCTGAAACATCAAGAGAATGGCAGCATCAGCAGTCTTGTAACTTTGTTTTTAAAACAAGTATTCATATTTAAGGTTTAAGGTATGAAACTTTGGTCTCATACCACCTTCCTTCCCTCCCTCCTATCCTTAATACAGCTCTGCAGGCATTTCTCTTGGAGACGTGGATGAAGAAAACTTCTGGTGAATAATAGCCATCGATTGTCTTTTTAATGTTTTAATTATTTTTTTAAAATACAAATATTTTTAAAGCATATTTCTGCCTGTAAGAAGTTGTATAAATGTTAGGCACCAAGTTTGCAGGCTGTTATCATCTATAAATTAATAAAGCTGACTTTGTGCTGTCTCATCATTTTTGTCATTGACTTCAAATAGTGAGCCCAGACCTGTTAGTAATCCAGAAGGAGGCCCTTGAGTGGTGTGACAAAGGTGCAAAGAAATGAAAAATTATGTTCAGGTCAATTATAGCCAAACTTTTATCAACTTGTCAAGTGGTGGCCCCACCCACCCCAACCCCTTCCCCTCCAACCATTACAAACTGCAGGTAAAAGGTTTAGTCATCATCACCCATTTTTAAAGGTGTCCCATGGAGGCCCTTGGCTTGTGTGACAGACCCAAGCTGACACCTGCTCCTTTTACTGCTGTGGCAAGGGAAGTGAACACTTTTAAAAGCAGCCTTACCTCAATGTATCACTTGTTGGTATTAACCAGCCCAGGACGGAGAGATTCAAATGAAAATGCTATTTAACTCATCTTTATTTAAGCTTTGTATTTTGTAGGTAATTATAGGCAAGATCATTAAACTTTATTTACAGTATAAAATACAGTATTTTTTTTTAAATCAATGACGTAGTTTTGGGTGGCAGCATAGATTACAACTTGCACTGCCTTTGAGGCTGCTCTTCTTGACCTAACTACAAGAACATGAAGCCAAGTTTGACAGAATTTAGGGGCAAAAATCGAAGCTCTGTCTTGAATTCATTTGATGTTGAAACAGGCTCTACCAAAAGTGTGACAAAAATAAGCTCTGCTCTTAGCAGTTAGGCTAGAACGTGATTCAGTGGCCGGTCTAATTTTACATGCTGCTTAATTTGGCCTTGCAGCAGTGCTGCCTTTCACCCAATTTCTGAGAGAGTCCTCCTTATCGGTGTCCGGAATGGGATGGAGAGTGCTTGTTGCACTATGCTGGCCTGGAACAACTACCAATACTTCATGCTAGGAACACTCGATGACTTACCATGCGGAAGCGTTACACCTACAGGGCCTCCCTCCCCGTACAGGAGCAAGTGGGGTAGGCACTACTGAGCAAAACGTGTTGAACTAAGTCTTTCAGAGACATAAAGCACAGAGATGAGCTAGTACGGAGTAGCTGTAGGTCTGGTTTCAAATAAGCATACACAAGTGTTGTCTATTATCTACAAATATTTATTTTAACACTTGGATGTAACTACAGGAAGCCCTTGGCACTGATAGAAAATATTGATTCACTGTTAGGTTACAAAAATTTATACATAGCAAAATTTAATGCTCTTTACATAAAAATATTAGGACTACTTAAACAAAACTTCAAAAACTTCCAGTCATAGCTACACTGAATTAGAAAAGAATTAGTCTTTAAGACACTGCCTCCATTATACCCCTATGCAAACACTGGGCTAGAACGTCACCTGCATTGCTGTAGAAATGTCTCCTTCATGCAACAGGTAAGAACATACACTAGGCTATTTTTGTCATATTTGCTCTATGTTGATCAACTTTGCCCCTTTTGTGAAACTGTCAAATTAGACTTCAATATTTAACAAAAAAAAAAGTTGTTAATACCCACCCTTAATGCCTTTTAATACTGTCTTGAAGAAATTTGTGCTTCCTTCAATTTGTATTCAGCCAACAGTCAAAACTATCAAACCACACGTCAGCTTAACATGGGTATGACTCCAATATTTAATTTTGTTAAAAGACTGATGTGTTTTGCTTCCCCCCTCAACATTTATATATATATATATATATCATATAGAACAAACACCAAATATACCATCACTAATACTCAAGATATCACTGAATGCTTCTGAAAAAAAACAAAACCATTAATTAGAAGGCAGACTTCTATGGGAAATTATTTTTAAAATGGCACCAGTTTGTTCATTACTTTTTGTGTCTGAACACCACGTTTTCTTAATGCTCTAGTTAATTTGTAAAACGGAAAACACATAAGCACTGACTATAAATTTGCTAAGCACCAAGATAGAGAAAGGTGGACATCCTGTATTCTGCTTTATGGCTGTAATTTCTATTGTTTGTGTAAAACTCTGCAAACTTTCCCGTCCGCTCATTTGGAATAGTCAGATCAGTGTCATTTTAATAAGGTAACACTTTCCACTTAAAACGTAGGATAATGGTCTCCTGCCACTATATAAATGCTAAAGACATTTATAGAAAATAAATATTAAGGCAAAGCTGACATTTATTTTCAAAGAAGGGGATCATTATCCAAGATCCAGGGATCTACATTCCATCACATGGTTGTTACTAAAAAGATTAAAACTTGGGACGTCTGCTCCACGCTCCCGCAAGCACAGGAGTCTGGCTGTTTCATCATAGAAAAGTGTGGCACAAAAGCAGAGGGCTGCTCCCGTGGCCCACGGAAAGAGCGAGTTCAAAGAGGGCCCTGCTGCAACTTGGGACGTGCTGCAGCTGTGCTGCGGCACAAGCTGGTGCTGTCAGAAAGCCTGGGCGGAGAGTTTCGTTTGGTGACTGGACTGAGAGGCTCAGTCACACGCCCCACGCATGCCTCTGCCTAAGGCCTGTACAGAGATTTGCTCACTGCCTGCTGGTTTGTTTGGAGCACCTGCCACCATTTTGTGCAGGACGTCAAGCTGTAGGACGTGTCAAATACTAAACACCGAGAGTCTCAGAGAAGAAGAATTTGGTCACTGATTGTGAAGTGTTGCCTTTTAAAATGCCTGGAATAAAGCCTCCATTCTCTGTGTGAAAGGATGGAAGATTACCCATTCCCTATGAGTGTGTTCCAGGATCTGGAATGTGAAGTTTTTGCACTTCTCTCTAATTTTGTTTGGTAGACACACATCTGTACTGCAGAGCAGCTATTTGTTGATTTGTCAGAGCTACTGAATTCTTCTGCTGAATTACTGTGGCAACCATTTATGTGTAAGAATTGAGTTGCTCTTTTGACCGAGACTGGATATCCTGAAGCTCCTGCTCTTCTTTTGCTTTGATATCTTGGTAGGCCTGCATTTTGCTGGCATCCTTTAAGTAGGCCCAGTTAGAAGACAGTATCATGAGGAAGTGGATCTGGAAGAGAAGGGTGAGCATGATGGCTAGTGAGCATGTCAAGAGGCAAAGCAAGCTGCTAGTTAGATTAATAGACGCTCTTTAAAATAATGACCAAAAAAACAAACAAACAAACAAAAGTTATTCTACGTTAATAAAGCATCCAGTTATTAAAACAAGCACAGAGGCTATTTTCAAGGATCTCTAGAATTCGGCATGCTAATATTTCAGTTGGTTATTCACAATTTAGAGAAAGTTAGTGTAACAGTAATAAAATGAGCTGCAGAGTTTTACGGATCCATTAAAATGCAGAAGGTGGGGAAGCGGGAATAAAGTTTTGTACGTGGCAACGTGTACTCTGTAAACTATGAGGTGCCCAGAAGAACCAACAGCTCTCTTAAGGTTCTGGTGTTTAAGCAAATCCAAGCCCAGGTCCTGGCAATTCTTTTCCCCCAACAAGCAGATGAGAATTCCACCCTCCCCCTGGAAAAAGCCTGAAACTGTAAACAGTTTTATTTATGTGAACAAGGCTACATTAACATAGTGAAAAATTAAACAACAAAACACAAGTCCAAAACTAATCAAAAGCATGCAGTATGGGGGTTAAGAAGTCTTAATAATATATTTTTATAACTACATTTTAAGCTTCCATTGTCCAAGCTCAGGTGAAGAGTTTTACATCACATGTAGCAACTGGTTGTTTTCCTTACTATTATTATTATTGTGTGGATTTTTTCTGGTTTGTGCATTCATCTCTTCCCAACTTCTTTTCACCATGCTTCATGCCCAAAACTCTTACATCTGAAAACACTGATTCACTTCTCTCCTTTTTTTTTTTTTTTTTTTTTTTTTTAATCCCAGTAGTGTAAAGAGGTCTCTATGATCTATGCATCGTTTTGCTTCCTGTGCAGTCATACTTACAGTTTTGAGATCTGGCTACTGAGAAATCAGTTACTAAAGTGCAAGCCATACAAGAGCAGAAGCCATTTATAAGCTGCTTCTTACTAGTTCAGGGTCCAAAAGAAAGAGTGTGATTGTTTTACGCAGAGCTAACGCAAGGATGCATTTCCTTCCAGAGAGAGTGTGATTTGGCAGCTGCTTAGAAATGAAGTAAATCAGTCAACTTTTATCATTCATGCACTGGAAACAAAAGCCAAGAACTAATTCGTAATCACTGGGCTTCTGATTTCTGCCACAAGATTTCTTTTGTATCACGTTTTGTATGCTTGGGAGGGGGGTTGTATTTGGTGTTCAGAAGGAAAAATAAATTAGTAATTCTGACCCTGAACCATTCCAGTATTTGTTTGAGAGATGACTGTTGGAAAGCAAATGGAAACCTCCCATCTTCAGAAGGATGATTATAAACACCCCTACAGTAACTGAATCCTCTCGACATGCAAGAATAGCCAGATCTCATCCACATCATAGTTCATATACAAGAAGTCATTTTATTAATCTGATCAGCTAAATGATGCTTACTGAAGCTATTTACAATTACTGTAACAAAATTCAGAAAGCTAGACTTTTAGCTTAGGGTGTCAGTGGTATTTCAAGCTACGCAATGCAGCTCTTTACTGGGCTTATACAATTTAGAATTTAGTGCAGCAATCTTCCCGACTCTTAAACTTCAAAACAGCATAGTTATATGTAGTAGCCATCATGTAGATCAGCTGGTGGAAGAGAACAAAATACAGGAGAGTAAGATACAAGGTGACGGCTCAAGCCCGTTTGGGCAACTGTCGATACTTTCACAACAGATGTTATTCTGAGCTTCTTCCAGGGTGAAGATGCAAGGTAAAGAACTTGTAATTTAGAATAGGATAGAATAGAATGGTAGAATAGAATCATTCAGGTTGGAAAAGACCTTTAAGATCATTGAGTCCAACCGTAACCCAACTACCATGACCACTAAACCGTGTCCTGAAGTGTCATGTCTACACCTTTCTTGAACGCCTTCAGGGACGGCAATTTATCCAGAGACAGTAACCTACGTACAGACCTACAGACCTAAGGCTGCTTTGTCACCAAATACTGAGTATTAAACCTGCATTTGGGTGACAGGAGGTTAGAAGACAGAGGACACAAGGCATCTTGTCCAATGTCTGTTTTTCTAGCTACTACCTGTAACTGTCATTGCAGAGTAGGACTAGTCAAACTGCCTGGGTACAGACAAAAAATTCCAAGTGATTGATCAAGTAAACTAGAAAAATGAGAAGAAATAGCGGACATAAAATCAGAAATAGTGGGTAGAAGTAGGGTTTTTCAAAGGAGATGCCAAGAATTTAAAGATGATGGTGGTGGGTTAAGATGACTTCTTAAAGCAAAAGTTTTGGACCTGCTGACTTGTAATGACCAACCAGAGCAGCAAATAATGGCAACTACAGCTTGCCCTCCTTAATGTCTGCTGTTACTGTTTTTAAAGTACATAAAATTTAATCTTAAAGCATCTTAAGCCTGAAAGGAACACATTACTCAATAAAACAACAGAAAAATGTTACCCACCAATGCTATGACAGTGGCACCAGCTCCAGCACAAGCCACAATGAACAGGTGGTAAGACATGTAGAACTAGAGAAAAAACATGTCAGAAATATTGAAGCAGTTGAGGAGAGTATAAAATGCATTTCAGCTGTTCTAGAGATTAAAGGTAATAAATCCATCTTTGTAGCAAGGTATTCAAAGCTTTAGAAAAAAGAGAATGCTCTAAAGTAATTGTCATTTTCTGAATGATCTAACACAGAACAATTACAGTGTTATTGTGCTTAAATTGATCTCTTTATACTATTAGCATTAGCTTTCTCCAAAAAATTTTGATCAAGTTATTTATTATGCAGTGCCCAAGTGGCTTGGAAGCAAAAGCTGCACACAAGTTATCTGTCTGTACCTCATTTGTGTTGCAGATGTTCTCTAAAATCGGCCCACAGGCTTTGCCAGGTACAGCATTCCAAGGGATAATACCTGAAACACCACAGCAAAAGAAATCACTGATTTTAGCAATCGACACACACTTTGTGTTCCTCACTCATCTATTCCACCCACTTGCCAGTTGTGTTCCCATTCTGGGCATCCGTGTGTTGACCAGTACAGACTTCGGCTGGCAGGAGGAATTCAAACAACTCACTCAAGTTGCTTTCTCCTTATACCAAGGCTTGCTGCCAAGGCATGTTCTCAGATGTGGTTTTCCCATATGGCAGCCAAATGGTTGTTGGGATTTTGCACTTCAGGTCCAGTCACACACTACCTACTCCTCTATTCAGCATGGAAAGGGTAATCAGCATCTCAGAGGTACTTGGCACCTTTCAGGATAACACTTCCTTACAAGATGAAGTTCTACTTGAAAAAGTAACTACTGTAGAAGAGTGTGAATATGGAGCTAGAGGGAAGAATTACAAAAGGGTTTTTAGTTCCTGTAGGTAAAAAGGCATTAAGTGAATCTGCTACAAGAAAATTCAGTCTGATGTACCTCACGTACTCCCAATTGCTTTTCTTACACGACTGAAAATCTGAAAACTTGACAGGATCGAGAAGGTTTAAAATAACCTGAACTTTCATAACAGATGTAGAGCTTAAGCAAAAGCCATTTGAAACAGGAGCAAACCAGTTTGTCTTCCCCATACAACTTGCAATTCAAACTCAGCTGGTTGGAATTAGCACCTCTGTAATAGACAGGACATTGAAATTATCTCAGGATGGTACGGCTTTCAAAAAGATTTTATAGGATTTACTTTAAAGCCATCTTCTCTGCAACTGTACTATACACTTGAAGCCTTTTAGCTACCACTTCCACCCAAAAATGTGAGGACAGTTCAGTGACACAAGTTTCCCGTTACGGAGCTGTTCCCTCACATCACTCATTGAAACCCAAATGATTTTACTGATGAGAGGAACAGTGCAGCCCCATGTGGTGCTCATACAGCTGTGAAACAACCAGGAGAAGCTGAAAGGCAGAGGAGCACATCTTCTCCCTGCACTCCTAGGCTTTGCTGAAGAAAATGTCTTCCCAACCTCTTGCTGTCAGTTTCTAAAACAGGATACAAACATGAAACTGATTCGGGACTTCATGCTTTTAAAATTAGTGTATCTTATCTTTTCCTACTGGACTTACAGCCAGGATATGAAAGGAAAACCAAGCCATCTTACTTTTACAACACCGAATCCCAATTTCTCAGCTTCGAGTGCCTTAGTCCAAAGGGAAAGAAAAAACAACTTCCTAGAAAACATCAGCTAAAATGAAGCCATAGTAACAGTGACAAAAGCTCTTTTGCACAAGGGAAGCTGGAAAGATTTAGCTTCAGAAAATATTCACCTTAAAGAATGGACTACTTGAAAAGCCTATTTTAAGCCATTGTCCCCACTCCCCTGCTACCTGCTGCCCCCTTGGATTTCTGTCTGTTATCAGGAAGTAGTATTAATTCTTTAATAGTTAAGACATGCTCTTAATAGCAGCTTTTTGGTCTTTTAACTGAAAGTAATTGTTAGAGCGAAGTTCAGGTGTTAATTTCACATTTAAATGTTACACCAGCTTTTTGAGAGCAAAGAATATTAAGCACGGGGGTTTGAAAAGCAGATCCGGTTGTCTGTTTCTCAGTGCTGTTTCTGAGCAGTTTATTTTGAGGCTGATCCATCTTTGAACCTAATATTGTAGTATTGGAAACTGCTACAAAAATCATTGTAGATAAATGACTTGCCAGTTCAGTTTAACTGATTGCATCTGGAAAGAGATCAGAACGATCTGGAATTAATTAGAAAAGTACCAGCACATTCAGAGACAGGAGATGGTTTTGCATTTGGTTCTTCTGATAAGGTTGAGACGAAACTACTGAAGACAGACCAAGGAGAAAGGATGAAGCATTTAATCAGGATTAAAATAAGTACCGTATTGCCTGATGTCCACACAGATCTGGTCCCCAGGAACTGTCACATTTGTCTGAAGAGATTTGATGACTTCGCAGGTTGACCATATGTTATAGAACATAAAGACAGGCACGGCTGAGAAGCCAAAGACTCCAAGCCAGGCCACTCCAAGCACATAGGTAAGAAAAACAAACTGGGCAGAGAAAACACAAACACTTCATGTTTATTCTTTGAAAACAGTACTTGAATTTTCCTTTAAAATGCTTCAAACTAACCTTCAGGCATACTTGCAGAAATTCAGTAATAAAACACTGGGTCTCCTAGCACAGATAAAAATCAGCATTCGCCCTGCTTACAAATACTTTGGTAGTTTAAGTGCGGCTGAGAAAGTAATTCAGACATTTCCTTTTTCATCAGCTTCCCTGAGCAAACAGCCTGCCCTCCTGAAAGAGCAGTCCATTAATTTCTCAAGATTCTCAGATAAGCAGGGATGCTGATTGTAGGCTAAACCAAATAAAACTCCAAGAAAAATCAATTTAAGAATTTTTTTTTTAACTGTGACAAACTCTGCATTTCTATACGACTTGTAAATCAAACTAGTAGAGTGAATTGATGTTCACAGAGGTCTCCCATACTGCCTGATTCATTAAAATCAGTTTTGAATGTAACATCTCAGGATATTTATTTTTGAAAACAGACCCCAACCATTAGAGCAGATCAGAAAGATTCAACTGATCTGACATGTTGCCAAGAAGAAAATCAGTTACTTCATTTCAGAGAATCAAGGATTTTCCACTGGTATTTGCTGGTTTGGGTTTGCTGTTTAAAAAAAAAAATAATTACATGCACTTTCTGTGGTAAGATTACAAAGTACAGCACTCATTGCTTTGGATATCTCCATCTTCACCTCCACTCCTCCAACTGGATCTCTTCCCTTTCTCCTACTCTTCTAAGTTCTACGGTGAAACAGTAGCTCTGGCATGACTCCTCAGCTCTTCTCTTCCTGGTGAGTCTAGGATTTGGATCCTGCTTGGAAAGCAGGGGCAGGGGCATGCTGTTCCATCTTGTGCCTGCAGCCACTCAACTGCACAAGCAATTGTCTGCACTAATGAGACTCACTGTATTTTGGATCTTTGGAAAATGCTGCTTTAGATCTAAATTGTTTTAATCCTCCTGAAAATAAACATGCATCTCTTTTGTATTTAACTAGCTGAAAGTACATATTTTTAAAGTACAGGCTATAGCTTGTATATTAAAATGCAACAATCACATCAAAAGCCTCTTCTCTTTTCACCCACGCTTTCCCGTGGGCGATCTGTCATACTGCTTAGCTTCCTCCAAAACTATGAGCTTTGAATTCAGATTTTCAGAAATAGCTTTGAAATCCTCTCTCAGAAACACAGTTACGATGCTGTTCTTGCAGAGTGTGCCCTAGGGGGACAATGTGGGAGAGAATCTGAAGTTTTATTTTTAGTTAAATTTTCTTTAAAATGTTGTTCTGATACAGAAGTGTACTGAAGGAAAGATGGATGGCTTGCAACTGTATGGCTTCAGCTTTGCAGAAAAGGCTCACTGTTATATATGTGTGCCTTTTGCCATCTGCAAGAGCAGGGCAGCAATACTTGATTCATCAAGTGCAAAGATGTTGTGAAGCTTCATTCACTATGCTTTAGTCTGAAGGATCCAGACATCCTCAAGCAGCACTGACTATGGAAGTCAGAGGCACTGCAGTTTGTTATTGAAATAGCTCTGCAAGCCACAGCCATTTTACAGTCTGCCTTTACGCATCACTGGTGTGCTCCATGTTGAAAAGCACAAATTTTATTTTGACTTGCGTTGAGTGTTTTAAAATCAGCAGTCTCCAACAGGGTAGTTTAGATCAGCAGGACCAGCTTTAGGACAGAGGAGGCCGCAGTAGCATGCCGACACTCCGTCTGCAGAAACTCGATTTGGATTTGACCAAGCATCCTCGAAGTTCAGAAGACGAGCAACAGGGATTGACTCTCAGCACCCATGAAGAGTTAAAGAAGACAGCTTTTGTTGTTCAAAACCACAGGAGTCAGACAGAGCCCAGCAGGTTTTAGAAAACAAAGACTACTGTTCCCATTTCTGATGCTACTCACCATTCCACTGATGCAGCGACCACAGGCTGTTGTTTTGAACTCTCCATGCAGCTCCTTCACTGCACTTGTTGTATAAAAGCCTTCTGCCAAGAGGATTATTCCATATAAGAAGAAAAACGATGCAATGCCATAGATTACATACTGCATCAGCTGTATTCTGAAGTGGAAAAGAGAAAAGATACAATTAGGTTTCAGTCCTATAAATACAAAGTCAGCCCTCCCAAATCCTAATAGGTATGAGATAGCTCCTTTTCTAGAAGAACAGCTGAAGGCTCCTTCATGCAGTTTAAGCAAGCAGGCTGCAGGAGAGCACTGGTATGACTGTCTTGCTTCCACAGGTAAGCAACACTGATGTGCGTTAAGCCTTGCTCGAGCATGCCCGGTTTGTGCTGCAGTTCTTACGCTGACTGTTATTAGTCACCAGCTTGAAGACACAATTTCATGCCTCCAGTATGGAGGTTTCTTTTTTCCTGCCATTGATCCTGACACCTAACTCAGGAAATGTCTGGCAGGGACAACACAGGGCTCTGAAATGACAAAGGCTGAACTACCAGGCTCCATGGCAAGTCCTTTGGCTTAGGAAAAAGAAGCACTCCCTGAAATTCACTGGGCTCTGGGCAGCCTGATCTAGTTGAGGATGCCCCTGCTTACCGCAGAAGGGTTTGGACTAGATGACCTTTGGAGGTCCCTTCCAACCCAGACCGTTCTATGATTCACCTTTTCCACCTGTAAAATCCAGTAATGCATGTTTGCAAAATTTGCAAACTCAGTGATACGTATCTGATAAAAAATTCAGCAAGCAAGCAGTGACTTCTCCTGAGGAGGAAAGGTTTGCTCTAAATCCAGGAGGGTACTTCCAAGAGAGCAAAGTAGTTTCAGTGCCTTAAGTCACAACAGTTTTCCGCTCCCCAGAGTGTAAATTTTTTTTTTTAATTGAATGAAATATTCAGGAAATGCTTCCTTTTGAGGTACTCTGGAAGTATCCAGAGGAAGATGATACCAGAATGTGGTATAAGCACTTCCCTTGAATACTGAGGAAGTTCTCAATTCCTTAAAAAAAAAAAAAAAAATCTGCCATCTGAAATGACACTGTGGCTAGTATAGATAAACAGAATAATTTCTAAATATTATCAATCAGATTCGGTATCTGAAGCTAATAGTTTTGGATGACCAGAAGGCCAGATCTTCCATACAACACTTCTTCTGGTCTCCAAAAGTCACACTTGGTTATTAGAACAACTTCTCTAAAACTTACAGCTTCTTAAAAGTAATTTGATTGCTGGGGTGGTTATTTTGGATGAAGCTATTCACGGAGCAGAGCGGCTAATTTTATACATCCATACTGCCAGTTTTGTAAGGATAAATATATTTTTTCCCAAATCTTACCACTCTCCACTAAGTAGCTGCTGGCATACATCTCCAAGGAGCATCTGCATGTTTTAGCTTAATTTAAAGAAAATTGATGACTACCATTTATACAGTTAAATGTTATCCAGACAGATAGCATGTCTCTTGTATCGAAATAGGATATTGCTCATTTTAAATTATATGTGGGAAGTGTTACGTTTGTTTTCCAAACTGATTAAAAATAACAGGATAAATCTGTTGCACCTGTGCTGTAAAGCATGAAAAAAATAAGATTTGAGAGAGTATAGAAGAATTCATTTCATCATCATTAATAGTCTAGGAGAGACTCAATGCATGTTACTAGAAATTAGTAATATGAAACTGAGATACATTAAAAAAAATCTATTCCAAATGGTGCCTTATTTGCATATTTTTCATTTATATTATGTCTCAGTGGCCTTAAAGTATTTGTCCCTTTCGAGCACCTCTTCTCCCTTGCCTTTCTTCTTAGGCCTCCAAAGAGTCTGAGACCTCAGTTGCTTCAGTAGGAATTATGCATTTTCTCAGCTGCTGATGCTGACTTAACAAGGAACCTTGCCAACAATTCTCCAAAATTTAAAACTTGATGCTGTTACAGCTGCTTTTGCCATTTCTTCTGTTTTGCACAAATGAAGACCTATACAAGGGTAGGGTAGTTTGCTACTCAGTTACTGATGCACACCTGCTTACAGTTTCTTGCTAAATTTTGTGGCTAACTGCAAGGTCCTCACATCCCATGCACTGGAACTGGGGACGCATGCCCAGCCACAGCCAGGGTGTGAGGGTGGGTGGTGCTGGTGTGGGAGTTCCCAGCAGGGTACAGTCTCAGAGAATGTGGCAGATCTGGGCACAGAAGGTCTCCTGCAAGGGGGAAAAGCTCTGGAACAGTGCTACAGAACTGACGCCAGTGATCCTGGAGGATGGAAAGGGGTCAGTTCTGCAGGCAAACTGGCACATCTATGTCTGCAAGCATATAAAGGGGGTCAGCAATGAAGGAAAAGTAAAAAAGGAGAAGTAAGTGTGTCAAGTTGGACCATGATAATGTCCTAAAGACTGGGACTTAGGGGCAGGTAAGCAAAACACATGTGCCTTGTTCAATGCCAGCACACCTCTGTGTGTGCAACACCCACAAGCACACATGCCACATGGAACCCCTCACCCCTCTTCCCAGCCATGCGGCCTGCACCGGGACCCCTCCAAGAGACCTCAGGTTGCAGCAGGTTTCAGGTACCCTTCCTCATGCTATCCCACCCGCCCTGGGATGGAGACAGCCTCAGGGCCCAGCCATGTGCTGTGCCCGTGGCTTGTGCTGACATGTGCGAAGCAGCAGGCAGGAAGCCAAACTCTGTCCCAGACAGCATCCTGACACCGGTGCGCCGTCACCGAGCATCGCAGCTTGAGCACAATTCCTGGCTGCCGCTGGACACAGCCTTGTCAAGGCCTGGCGGTCCAGCTGCAGGGGCCGCATAAAGCTCCATATGTTCAGACCACAGCCTACAGCCTGGGACCTATGTGCCCCTTAGTGTCAAGGGGAACGAGAGGCTTATGCCAGTGGGGCTGGACGCTGAGGATGGGCCCTGACACAGGCCTCCAGGTCTTCCCCTGGTGTCTCGGCGAAGCCTCTGGAACACGAAAGCCCCGAATATTTCACCTGTGGTTATTTACAAAGGCTGTGGTTGCAGAGACAAACATTTACCCTCTTTTCTCATTTGTACAATACCAACCCACCTTCTTCTGAGGGAGGATGGACAGAACAACACTTTCCTGTTATTCCTGTCATCCCTTCAAAATATTGTGCCACCAACAAACAGTAAATCCACCCTCTTTCAAATTAAAATCGTTACCCCTTGCTTTGTCACTACATGCCCTAGTGAAAAGTGTTTCTCCATCTTCCTTATAGCCCTCCTTTAAGTAGTGAAAGGCTGCAATAAGGTCTTCCTAGAGCATTCTTTTTTCCAGGCTCAACAACCCCAACACTGTCAGCCTTTCTTCACAGGAGAGGTGTTCCATCCCTTTGATCATTTTTGTGGCTCTCTGGACCTTCTCCAACAGGTCCATGTCTTTCCTGTGCTCAGGGCCTCAGAGCTGGATGCAGTACTCTAGGTGAAATCTTACCAGAGACGACAGGCAGAATCACCTCCCTTGGCCTGCTAGCCACATTGCTTTTGATGCTACCCAGGATATGGTTGGTCTTCTGCACTGCAAGCACACATTGCCAGCTCACATCCAGCTTTTCATCAACTAGCAACATCAAGCCCTTCTCTGCAGGGCTGCTCTCAATCCCTCATTGTATTGATACTGGAGGTTACGCTGACTGAAGTGCAGGACCTTACCCTTGGTCTTGTTGAACTTCATAAGGCTCACAGGGACCTACTCCTCAAGGTTGTCAAGGTCCCTCTGGATGGCATCCTGTCCCTCAGGTGAACCAACTTCACTACTCAGGTTGGTGTTGTCAGCAAACCTGCTAAGGGTGCACTCAATCCTACTGTCTTTGGCACTGACAAAAATATTAAATAGTATCGGTCCCAAACAGGTTAAGCAAGGTATGCAATCTGGTTCTTTGTGCCTTGAGAACACCAAAAAACCCACCAAGTGCTGCTGGACAAGCAAGGAACCTAATGCTCAGGGACGAAGACTGAGGTTTGAATCCATCTCTATTCATTTAGCATGAAGATGTTACGAGGAAATGGGAAGCATACTTACACTTCACTCAGCAAAGCATGGTCACTGGCAGTCGTGGAGAAGTGCTGCTCCAGGATAGACACAGTTCCCGTGAGCGCCACGTGGCCGCAGCCGCAAAACAACGCTACCCCCGAGAAGCAGAGAATGGTAGCCACGAGCGAAGCATATGGCACTCCTCCTAGGCACTTAATGCAACATTCAAAGCAACCTAAGCAAAAGAGAGAAAAGTAAAAGAAATGTAATGAGCAAAAAAGCAAATTATGAGGAAGAGACTAATCTGTCCTCCACTTGGTAAAAGCCAGAGGGACTAAAAGGCCCAGGCATTGACATGCTAAACAAAAATCCATAGGCGGTGTAAGACAGCATTGTCCTCTAAAGCAGTGACCTACAGATCTGTTGGTATGGACTCCAAGCCCAGAAAGTGGGCTGAGTGCTCCTGTCTTTGCAGGATGAAGAGATCAATGAGACGGTCTGTGAAATGGAAAAAGGAAAAAAAAAAAAACAGACCACTTGTCTAAAGTGATCCATTGCAATTCAGCTGCTCATACAGTGCTCACCACGTTTGATCATTACTAAAGGCAGGAGCACCACTATGCTGGCACCGCTCTGGAAGCCAGGGAAGCAAACAGTCAAGACAATGAAGCCTTTTGGAAAAGTAAAAGATACTTTGCACTTTCATTGTAAGAGGAACACATCTAAGTCTGCACAACTTAACTATCTTAACACAGTCCTATAGCTCTCCAGTTTCTTTTTTGTATAGATCAGTCTGAGGTTATAGGGATATAGATATTTTAACAAGAGAAAAACTGAATGGGGGTCAGGGAGAACTAATTTTTTCAGAGAGCAGTGAGATGAAGCTGCATTAACGGCAATACATTTCCAGCTTCATAAGAATACACTGGATTTCCAGTGATGCCTGAATACAGTCTGCAGTAGCATAATCATAGTTTTAATGAAATGTATCACTTAAGTAGTCTGAGTTAACAAAATACCCCTTTAGAACTGCTGTTCTACAAACACTGTAATAATGAGGTTGCAGCTGAATTTCCAGGTTCCTCCCGACCACGCGGCCTGAAAACCCATCTGCTTGCAGAGCTGGGAAATGTAAATTGGAAACAAACACAGCTTTTAACTGCACTATAATGGTAATGGCAATCCATACCAATTCATTACTTCAGGGCGATGGCATTAAGCTGTCTCCATTAATGTGCATTTCATACAACTGCGCAAAACAGAAGCCATTAAGGCAGTGCTTAATGGAGCAACCGGCGTTGCACTTTGCAGGAACAGCCCCGCTGCTTCTACTGGAAGGTGCTAAATGGACAAAGCATTTGAAAGCAGGAAGGCAGCTGGCAAGTACGTCACATCTTCTCACCCCAAAAATCCCTCACAAAGATCAGCAAGTCTCCATCCACCACATGAGGCTGGTTTATTTTTATCCCACTCTCTTTCCCACTGATGAATGAGTTGCAGAGCAGGCACTTCCGTAGGGCACTGGGGAATAATATGCATCTGATAATTGAAAGCTTTCCCATTCCATAACTGGAAACTCCTCTTTTAGAGAGTCACCAGCAGTGTCCCAGTCAGGCTTAAGTAGCTACCACCACCGAAATGACTTATGAAATGCCACTTTGCTAACAGCAGACAAGACTTAATTGTACAGAAACAAGCCTGGGAAGCATTTACAGTCAAGCCCGCAGCTGGAGTCCACTCAGTAGGAACTATCTTCATGACAAAAATATCACTGAATGAACAAACACTGCAGCTGAGCAGTGATGGGGCAAACAAAACCCAAATGTGCGCTCAATCAGAGAAAATCACCTCCGGTTTTCATCTTATCACAGAGGTCCAGAGCCGAGTTCAGACACTAGACCTTGCAGAGCAATCTTCTGCTTTGGGGAATCTGCCTGAATGCAGTTCACAAGCAACATGCCAGATGCAATGGCAGTTGTACATAGGAGGCTGGCTCGCCTCCGCAGCATCTGTTCCAGGGTCAGACCCAAACACCAAGAGTTAATCCAAGAAATGTTTGCACCTGGTGCGGAATTAGCAGTGAAGGATTATCTAGGAGTAACCATGCTCTGATCCACTGGGCAACACTCAACATGCATGTCTACAGCACAGCACAGCACAAAATAAGCAGTCTTTTGGGCTGCACTCCTGAAGAAGAAGGTGACTAAACTTAGATCATTGCTTGGTGTGGAGGAGATTGATCACCTAATTGTGTTGGTACAAAGAGTGTTTCACAGGAGGATCCCAAAGGCAGGAAATAAAAACAGCTGGAAGCAAAACCAAGGGACTGACAAGACTCAAAAGCTAAGCTGCTGGTCTGAGAAAGTGGAAGCAGCCTGCTTGACAAAACCAAAAACTGGTGTAGACCCAGGACCGACGATTAACACTTCCCAACTAGGTACTGGTACTTAGTACCCCACAGCTGGCTTTCCAGGCCACTGGCAGAGCATTCACCCAGGACAGTCCATCAGATCCTGTACTCAAACACAGGACAGTATCTGCCAGTAATCCACAGACTCTCAAACACAAGCCAACAGCCCAACAATTTGCCTCCTCTCACCTCCCAGCACATAGCATCTTTGTGGTCATAATCTTTATTTCTTCCTCTACAGCCCAAGTAAAAAAATTATTGCAATGCTTAGGTGGCTTTCATTTTATCAGTGCAGATGACAACAGGAAAGGCATACCCCAAGAGGTGTCTAAACCAACCACGCTACTTTGAGCAAGGCCGAGAAAACTGCCCAAGTGTGGAACTGCAGAAACTACTTGTCCTTGCAACAAGACTAAAGCAGGAAGTGGAGAGACTTCAGTTCAGAGAGAAACAACACACTGCCAGCTTGCAAGTGCAGGAAGTGTCCCAAGCCAGCATGTTTCTAAGAGACAGCATCCATCCACAGATAGTCATTCTGCACCCAAATTGGCAGCAGAGCTGCACAGCCTTCAGCTAGAGGGTAAATAACTGCAGGACACAACCTCATCACAGTGCTGGGGCTGTCAGACTCCCCCCACAGATGCCATTGTGAATACTCTTTATGAGCAGTTTAAATCCGTGCCTAGCCTGAGCAATACAGTTTGTTGCATAATCTTGTTTTAAAGCAAGCTTAAAACAGTACCAACTAGAGCAGCTTTCAAAACTACCTAAAATCTGAACCTTATCACCTACTATAATATGTTTGCTAAGCTTCCTAAACCAGGAAGGTTTCCAGGAAACCTCCTTTAGGATCTCTCTCAGTACCCCCAAGTCACCAAGTGTCTTCATACAGTTCAACTGAAAACCCACAATGATGCTTGCTTAGTTTAAGTTCACAAAATAACTTGCTAACATACTGATGACAAGTGCAGGCTGAAGGCCTGTGAACTTGAAGCTGATAATTTAACTACTAAAACTAAACCAAGTTTAGTTACAATTGTCTGCTAGGTTTCTTTTTTTTTTTTTTTTGTGGCCAACACACTGAACTTTTCAGCTGGATATCCAGTTCCAACACAACTGTGTAAAACGATTTAAATATGAAACTGTACAGCACAAACACATCACTGCATTTCCCATTTCAATGGCCATTTTGTGCAAAGCATCACTAGAACCTTTTGTGCAACTCAGCAGAATAAAAACATTTTTTGTCCTCAGGCTGGCAAGCAGCAGTTGCCATGGAGGCAGGTTAATAACAGCCCAATGATTTGCCCAGAGCTGCCTGTGATCTTGGCTACAGATTTAACACACTCTCAGAAGGAGGCCAGCTAAAACAAGGACTGAGATTATTCTCTAGGGAATGAATGCTATTAAATACACACACCCCCCAATATTCTTGCTACAGGAAAAAAATAAAGATAATAGAAAAACCAGGAACCAGCTATTCTTTTAATCTCCTGGAAACTATCAGTCACAGGAAATTGGTAAAGGATGAACCTACATATGTACACAAATAAGCAATTGGTTGCCTAATGCATGAAGAACAGTTATACAATCTACCCAGCAGCATACAGACTATGACACACATGCAGGGGCTTAGCCATTCAACTTCCCGTGTCTAACAGCAATTGTGTGGCTAAACCTTCCTTGGTACTTTAAGTATGGCTTTAAGATTCAAACTCAGAAAAGCAAGGCAAAGCAGAACTAATAGAGTCTTAAAACAAAACAGAACAAAAACCCCAGTTCTCAGACTCTAACTCATCCTACCATGGTCAAGATGGAATGGAATGTCAAAATCTGTGCTTCAGAAATGACAAAACACGATGCAATGGATCAGGTAGCTGTCTTGAGTATTCCCAGGGCTTGCTCTAGGAAGTTCACACATCAGCACTTAGAAGTGCACACTTGAGAAGATGTTCACAGAGCTATCCCTCAAAGCCAAGTTTGGAAAATGTGATGTAAGGAAAGAGTGTTGACACCTCCTGGACAGAAAACCAGCCTGTCCTCGAAGGTTCCAAACTCCTCCTAGTTGAGCTAGTGCCTCAATGTATCTCAGATATGAACCATTGATCCCCCAGTCAAGGTCACTATGGAACAAAACCACAAGGAACAAAGACGACCTGAAAGGAGGTTTGCAAAGCTCTCCATTTCAGGGAGCTAAACCTCCAGGCTCCTGTGGCCATTTTCAGAGTTACTTCTCACTCTCTTTTCCTTAGAAGTTTCACTTCTTCCCCTCCCATAAATCTGTCTTGCTGTTCTGGAAGATAAAGCGATGGGCACCATTTATTTGTCTCATCATTTACTTTCTGTAACTGAACAGTGCATTTTTAGAAATTCTGGCACGTTAAATACCTGCTCAGCTTTTAATATGTAGTAGAAATTACATGGTATGCTCCACCACATAACCACATTGGTTTCAGCAACACAGCTCAGGAAGCACATGTGGAGGAATTATTTAACAAATAGGAGGTTGCAAGACACCCAAGGAAAGAAAAAGCACCAGGTAAGATATTAAATGTAAGCACTATGTACATCTTAAATGCAGCCACTGCATGCAAGTCAGGCTCATTGTTACACATACATTGGAGCATTAATCCCAATTCACAAATATATGCAAGGAGAGAGCTCAGTCCTTTAAGTTTACCTGTTTCCCCAGTGCTGAAGAGTACCCAATACCAAGCATGCACAATACCACTGGAATCCTAAACCACCATGGATCTTTGTCAGAAAATGACCTTTATGCCAATGAAAGCAAATGCCCATTTTACTTTCTGCCACCTCCTGTATTTTTTTAAATCTCCATTCTGAATGGCTTATGCATGCTACATTTTCACACCTTACAGCATGACTGACAACCACAAGGGAAGCAGTGAGGGATGCAGGAATACACTAATACTAAATTCAGAAGCAAAAATGGAATTTACCTCCTTCTCTGTGTGAGAATAAGCCAGTAGTTGGTAGTGAGGTAACTTTAATTCTCACATTCATCACCTACATCAGCATTCAAAGGTCACTGGCAACAGTATAATATGATAAAAATTTAATCTAACAAGGGTGAGTTTAAAGCATGTGACAAATTTCTCTCCACACTTTAATAGGGGCACTAAAGTAAAAAGGCTGTGTTAAATCATTTGGAATCCTCTGTTGAAACTCTATGCTTACCTGTTCTTGTTCATCTTAAATTTTGCTGATTTACAAAACTTGACATAAAATTTGCTAGTAATTACAATAAATTCTCACTCACCATGATTTTGAAGTACATTAAACAGACTAAATAAGTGATGAAGATAAAATCCTTTCTTTTTCTCTAACAAATCTCTTAAACCTCTTCCACTGAAAGCTTCCTCAAGTTAAACCTTAGTTTTATCTCTTTGTCCTGCCCAAATCAGAAGTTCTGAAATTAGCTTATACTCTTCATGAGAGACAGCAAGCTTAATGCAAGGGTAAAGGCCTAGCTAGATCAATAATCTTCCCCTATATTTGCACCCCCCTCTCTTCCAGAGTTGTTAATCAATAAGTACTCCTTCCTAGCCACCCGAGTATCTCCAAGGGAGATGACATGACCTTTGGAGACCACAGACATCAGGGCTGCCTCAAGGGATCAGACCTGAAATCCAGCAAGATCACCACTCTCATTTTTCACAGTGGCTAGCACAAGATGCTTCATTCAAGTGAAGCACAGTGAGATCTGGGATAGTCTGATCCATCCTGCAAATCTCATCCAAATCTCTACTATTTAAAATCTACTTGAAGAACATGCAGGTCCTTTCTGAAGGTTAGCAGCATTAAATGCAACTTTTCCAGGTATTTTGGATACAAACATGAAGTATTTCGTTTCACCACTCTCATTCAACTAGTTACCCACTTCTGAGAATGTACTTATTTTCTGTTACCAGTTTTAAGCCTGTCACTTCTAAACTACATTAGATGCTTCCATATTCTTGTGGATCAGAGAACTAAAAATCCTTGCTTGTGTCTCATGTGCTGGAACTAACAGAGAGAAACCAAAAGAACTGGTGCACATGATGAGCCAGCATCTCACTGACTGGACATACCATTAGCAGACCCCTTTTGAAATCTACAAAACACCAAGTATCTCTATGGCTCTCTGTATGAGTAATAATAATAAGCTGCTTCTAATACTCCAGAAAAAAATAGATTAAGCACAGGTGTAAAATCAAATGCATTCTTTTTCTAACATGATTAACAAAAAAAAAAGCCTTTGCAGGTATTATGAATGTTCACCCACAGCAAAAGGCAGATTTCTTTGTTTGCACTAAAGGAAACACAGGGTTCAAATCGCAGAAAAGGCTGTACTACCACAGCAAGATTTGTCTCTTCTGGATGTTGTCAAATGACACAGAGAAAGGCTCTAAGAACAGATGGCAGCAAACATAATCCCTTTTTTTAATTTGAATCTCAGGCCCAAAACAGCACTTCTTAAAGAAAAAAAAAAAGTTAAAAAAAAAGAAGTTGTACTCCCACCGCAGGAATCAAACTTGTTTAATGTGAGGACAGATGATCTAAATGGTCTTTTCCAGGCCTTATCTAATTTATCTTCCTAAAATTTCTTGAAATATACCCACTCCCCATCTATATCTCTCCCAGCCTTTGCAGAGCTCATTAAGCTCACAGGTGTTCTGAAGGCGTCCTCTTCAGACAGTGCAATCTACGAAACATGAATCACTGCATCCATGCCTATTGCAGCCGCCCATCCCAGGCGTTTGCTTTGTGAAAGCAAGGAGTCAGACCTGCATGGGAAGAACACTGCTGCCCCATGAGACAGCAGGACAAAAGACTTGCTCTTCTCCAGCCTTATTGCTCTTGAACAAAGGTCAGAACTTCGTTCATTTTAATTCACGCCTGTGCTGTTTTACTTTTGGCCTATGAAACAGTGCAAACCACAGCAGAAGACAAATACCTAATTTATACTTTGGAAAAGGTCTTACTTCAAACAGGTTTATGTGGGAATCCTTGAGAATGGATATTGTTTAGCTGTATGCTACTTCTGCAGAAAAAGGAGGCTTCTCACATACAAGATAGCTGAAGCAGTACTGATACAAGCTTTGGCATTATTCCTCCTGGAGACATGTTCTAGTGCTTTATTATCCAAAATAACCCTTGGGACTTTTGCACAGCCTCAGCATGTGGAAGGGCTCATTGACATGCAGAGCTCAAAGTTCAAACACATTGCACCAGCAAGGGAAGCTGCTGGCCCAAACTGTGGCTATAGCTCTCAGCTGACATGCACAATTCACTGCTCAGCGTGCCTGAAAAGAATCCTCTTTTCTGCCCTCATCCTGACCTCCCTCCTCTTGCTTCACCTACTTTTACCTTCTTGGAGAAAAACTCAGTAGGTCAACCTGCAAGAACTGCCGCTTCAGTATGTGCCAGCTTAGGTGACCGTATTTTGGACAAACTCAACCCAAAGAGGTAAATGTGATGAAGCAACAGGCAGACTGCCAAAGATACTCAAATGTCTGAAGGTCAAGACAAGCTCACTGAGGGAAGTACAAAAATACCTAACCGTTTCATAGGCACCTAGGCCCGTTCCCATGAGCTACTCCAGTAGTTCTGTGAAATCTTCTGTAAAGACATCGAGGTTTCTTTGATTCAGCCATCCTCCAGACCCACTTGTACTTAACTGACATAACTTTTAAAGCTGATTTTAATCAAAGCTCAGTGTCTTGCCTCGAAGACTGAAGTTGAGATCCTTAGCTTCACCTTTCCAGCAGCTATAATTCACCTTACTCTCCATCAGCCTTCAGTATTCAAGAGACTTTTGTCACACTGGATTTCAGCCTCAGCTACCAGCAGCTTCCCCAGTTAACTCCTCCCTAGCTACAAAGAGGCAAACAGAAACACCACCTCTTTCTCCCTAGAGCTGAGGGCCAAAACCAGCGTGTGAGGATTTCAGACTAGCAGATCTAAGATTCGGAAAGTAAATCCTCCGTTTCAGAGACAACTGAAGATGCCAATATCTTCCCACACATTTGTCCAACTATGAGCTTACTCAACTATGGAACAAGAGGAATGGTGTGAAACCTGAACCGAAACTGCTGAAACCCTTTGCTTCACAACAGCTTTCCTGCAGGTATTTTCCCAGTTGAGTCTCCCCACATCATTTTCAAAACGTAAGCTTGCTTCAGGAAAGGAGCAGGCTGTTTCAGTGCTATGCTCCATATATTGCATGTACTTCTGTGCTCACACAGCATCTGGGGAAGCAAGTTAGACCAAAAAAACCACGACAAAACAAAAAAGCCCATTCCATAAAGCAAACAACACCCACCCAGTCTGGAAGAGTGCCTACAGCTAAGCTCCTGTTAAACAACCATTGCTAAGTTCCTCTTACTAAAGAAAAAGATGGGGCTTTACTTCCTGGGGAAAAATGATTTGGACATTATGAAAGGCTCATTAAGCTTGCAGGTGTTTTGGCTACAGCACTGCAGTGAATATTCCACACTGACTCTCCCCTTGTTCTTCAAGTGTTAGACAAAAGCTTAAAATGGAGAGATCATGTCATACATGGAGACCCTGGAAGAGGTAGTGGATGCCACGATGACTGCACAGAGGTAGCCTCCTAGTGATGTCCATTCCAGTATTGACAGAGAAGGTACTACAAAGGCACCCAAATATTAACGTGGCTTGTTAAAGAAACATAGTTTCTCTCAGCACAGAAGCCAATGCCATCCAGCAGAAGGGAGCTGTGTGCTGGTACTGAAGGGAGGCATGTTACAGCTGTGCCTTGTGTTGTGACTGAAGTGACATTTTTCCTCCAATCTAAGGGAAAGGAGCAAAACCCAGTATTTTCACTGTGGCTAATCCATCACTGGCAGATAGGTCTCACTCGAGACCATCTCAGAGAAGCTTCACTGCTGCCTGTAAGTCTCTTAAGTTCTTTAAGTGCAGCCATTTAAAGCACCTTCCCCTGAACTGGCATTTCTGGGCTTTGTTGGCAGAAGGTTTTTTATCCCCACCATCAAGAACCCTTTCATCTTCAAGTTCTCTATGACAGGCATCACGTTTACCTGTATGTTATTTCAGGATGATTCCCAAGACAGCCTGAATAGGGTTCAGTCTCTTAAACAAGGGTTTCTAGCACCATTTCAGGTGCCAGACTCCCAGCTGCTGCAGCAGAAGGCTGTGCATTTCCTTTGCATCCTGGCTCATCTGTGCCAGCACATACAGACACACCTCATCATCGGGGACAGCTGAAGAGGCACAGAACTGATAACCAGGCACGTGGCCTGCTCCCTCCATGTCTTCCACAGTTTAGGACAGCTGTGTTCATAACCTATTGCTCCTTCTTGAAGCATTTCTTCCATGTATAAAATATCCCACATGCCCTGATCAGAAGTCTGGGAACGTCTTCTGGCAGCCCCAAGTCTATCACCTAGGTCATTTGTCATAAAACGTGGCTGAAGTTAATATTGACATTGAAGATTGAGATCATGATTTGCAGCCTAAGTATTTGCAAAAAAAAACCCAACAAACCCCAAACAATCCAAAGACACACAAAAAGCCAACATTCTGAAATACATAAACACCTGAATCCTACAGAATAAGTGTGTGTGAAAATCTACTGGAAAAGGGAAGGATTAGGCAGCAAGCTTTGGTGAATATTTCCCCACAGTTGCTGTTGAAGTCTCTGAAGTGGAGGCAGGCATCTCCAGCAAACAAGCTGTCAAGTAGGCTTCAGTCAATCAGCTCCATAAGGACAAAAGGATTGCGGGATAGAGCTAGCTGCAAATGCTCTCTCTGAGCATTTATATCCTTCACTGTGTTAACCCTCAGTCAGAACAGAATTTTCCAATGCAATCAATCACGTGCTCGATTTCAGGTGTATCTCTGAGATACTTCAAAACTAAATTCCCCACAAACTCTTAAAGCTTCAGAAAAACAAATTAGGATGCTTTTGAAGTCTCAAGTCAGATATCGAAAGGACAGGTATATGGAATCACCAAACCCTTTTTAAAGGCTCATCTGAAATCCTCTTTAGACTCTGACATACACATTTACTTCCTCTAGCAAGAGAAAAATGCAAACAAAACCACAGAATACTGTCTAGGAAGCATCGTGTAGGGGACAAGTCAGGTGTTCTGTCACTGCTTTAGTGTCAATTACTGCACTTGTGGATGATCAGTTTGATAGATTCATCTGTATACAAACCCCAAACCACACGATCTCATCTGTAAACAATTTTGAAGCAACTGGGCAGCACAGTTAAAAGTGAGGCGTCCCTCATCACACAATATTGTCTTTCAAGCATTAACAAGAAAATTTAAATTTATGTCAACTATTCATACGAAAGGACTGGACTCCTTACAGCCTTAACAAACAAAGCATGAAAAATAGCAGAACGTTTCTCTTAAACTGTTAGGACTAGTGCAAAGCATTAGATTTATGCTACTACCATTTCTCAACTCTCCATTTCCCAGCCCTTTATTTACCTTGAATCCCCAAAGGACTAATATTGCCTCTCACTGCTGGCACATGATGGTACCGGTGTGGCCTTGAACTCCTGTACATCCAGTGGTACCTGCCAATTTCCATTTCTGGTCTGGTGATCACTGCCAATTTTAGGTGGTAAAAAGTCAGTGTCACCAGCAAGTTTTAGGTCAGTACTTTAGTCATTTAACTTTAAAAATAAGAGCCCAGAAAAACAGCTGTAGTTTCAGAACTGGAACAACCAAGAGAAGGGGTGAGAGGCATGATCGACAGGAAAATGCTCACACAAGTGTTAAGAAAGGCTGAATAGCTAAAATTCTACATAGGATTTTAATTAAACACATAAAGAAGGACTCTCTCTTCCTTTCCCCCACCCACTCTCACATTTATTTCTCTTTGTCCATGGAAAAGAGCTCTACTCCAGAAGCAAAGGAAGGCAAAGTAACGGAAAACCACATTACCTGTTTTTTTTTTTTTAAAGACCCAAAATCTGCCAAAGAAAACAGTTATTGTCATTCATGTGTAGAGGTAGGGCAAATACAGGAGTTTGCTCTATTACTTTCTTACATTTAATATAAAAAAAAAAGGTGTGTTTGGACTTTATTTCACATAGGCTCTGATCACATTCAAAACTCCAGATCAAGTATGTTAAAATAGGCTTCTTTCAGGTTTACAGTGAAGGACAGCCATTACCCTTCTCATGCTTTCAGAGGACAGATGAAGCTCAGTGCAAGGAGACCCCCCCACACCTGACTGCTCTCACATGCATCGAACCCTCACCATCACAGGCCTTACAAACCTCCTGCAAGAAGCCACTGGCAAAAGCCCCGCTTCGGGGCTGACATGTTCCCCTCAGCACCACTACAGCTTTGTGAAGGCTATCAGGGGGAGACAGATCTTTATATAAAATGCACTGGAGCCCCACTCAGCAGTGGCTAAATGGCAAAGTGATCGTCGTCTCTGGCCAAAACAAATCCTATTCAGCATCATTTGGGCTTGTGGAGGGCTTGAAGGCTACAACACTGAAAGCTCATCTAATGCAGACCAGATCAGAGGCAAATTTTGGGGGCCAGGGGGAGTATGAATGCCATAAATTTCTGGCCTGTGAGAAGCTAGGAAGGTCCTGGACCTGGTCCCTCTCTCATGTGGTTCTGATGCTGGTGCAACGAGGAGTTCGGCACAGTCATGTCTGCATATGTCAAGACAAGAAAAAAATTCTTGGCTTCAAATCCAAATGCTGGATCTAGAAATTTGAAACAAGAATCCTACATCAGAAAATGAACTCCAATATTAAGCCAGTCTTCTGGGTTTGGGATGCAAAATTGGTATCAATGGCTCTCTTAAAGGGTACTTTGTGGCTCGGTATCTCTCCTCCCTCTGTGACACACACAAATCAGAAAGCAGGTATCAGGTAGTGTATTTTTCCTAGAAGACATCAGTCCTTTTTTGTACAGCTTAACCTTCCTTTTAAGGAAAGGCAAATTCCCCATCTTATGAGCATAACAGATTTCAAAATGCGTTGAAAGTATTGTTCCAAAATGACTGTGTACCCTCAGGATGATATAATCTCCTTCTGCTTACACAGGAACACTCTTGTTTATGAGATCAAAAGGGATGCCATAATAACTGACTTGGACACAAAATGGAAAATAGCAGAATTCCTTGCCAGTACTGCATATTGTCTCCCTGCTCCCTCCCAACTGTCTGCTCCCTGCCTTTCTGAAGCTACTTACTGGGCATTGATAACAGATTCTGATTTTAAAATAAGTTAAGTTAGAAACAACCAGCTGCAAAGACTTCTGGGAAGGAATAAAAAAAAAAAAAATCTTCTTTTGCACTGCAGCAGCATCTACACCAAACCTTTGGCACCAAACGAATTTTACCCTACCAGGCCTGAACCCACAATTCAAGATTTCTCCTGCAGTGGCTAGAAGACCTACTTGCTCAGAGAACAGCAGGCAGCTGGCTTTCTCCCTTAGCCTGAAGGGACACTGGTGAAGTCACCACTGTCTGTTGTGGAACAAACATCAAACCCTGAAATGTAGAGATAGCATGTGAACTTTGTAACATAATTTCTGTAACTGAAAATATTCTATGAAGTTGGGGTTTATTAATTGGCTATTTCTGGTTTTGCAGTAACAGGGCTCTTTTCATCAGGAGCTGGTTCAAACTCCAAAACGGAATCTGTTTTTCCACTGCTCTGCAAAAAGCCACTTAGCAATGGCTGCTTGGTAGCCCTTAGTACATGCCTGGCATGACCTCTAAAGAATCTTTTGGGGATGTCACAGGGACCCACCCAACTCCACTCAAGAAAAATCACAACTAGGTTAAAAGCCCCATCAGGCTTCAGTGGTATAACTACTGCACACAGTACACATATGTACCCTGAGCAGTTAGGGAGGAATAGGTTTAAATGCCTTATCTTCTGCTTTTTGAGGAACTAATAATACTGACTGTATTCCCAGGTCTAGGTTACAATACTCTCAGTGCACAGCAAGCTCATGCAGCTTGAGGCCTCCTGTCAGAACCAGGTTTTACTCAATCCCACACAGAGGCAGCAGCTACAGAACTGACAGTGTTTCATGTCACACCACACAGGCACACTGATGGCAACTGTGGTGTTCAATATTCATTTGGGATGAATCATCTTGCATGCCTGTAATAAAATGCCCAGTGCCCAACATCTTCACACTTGCTGCCCTTAGCATATGGGTTTAGAGGAAACAAACAGTTATGACATTCATCTGTTGCAGCTGACGAAGTGGTCCACAGGAGCAAAGAGAGGATTGTTGTTTGGTTGTTTATGATCTGGCTATCTGATGATGAATACTGCATTAGGAGCAAGGCTGGCAAGAAAATGGGGAAGGGTGAGAGCAACCAAACAGGTTCCTTCTATCTCTCTTTGCTCCCTTCTTTAGCCCCTTTGCTCCCACTGCAGAATCTATTGTGCATGTAAAGTGCCATCTGGGTTTCCCCCTCCCCCTTGTCACCATATCATGTGGCACATATGTCTAGGTTTTGTGTTTTCATGAGGTCACTCAGACCAGCATGAGTACGTTCTTCGACTGTTTTTCAAAGCCCCCCTATTTAGAAACCAAATCCTATTCATTAAAACCTAAATCACTAAGCCTGACAAATTATTATCCCTGGAATATCGCGTGTCCCAGATTCTCCCTGGGCTGGACCTCTCTTCCTACAGTCGTATTCTTCAGGGTCTTACTGTTTTCAGGGGATCTGAAACAGCAATAAATTGCTTGAAATAGGAAAAAATACATATCCCACTAAAAATCTTTAAACAGCCTAACAGCCCTGATATGACTGTGTGAGTCTAATGTTTGAAAAATTTGGTTATATAAGAAAAGGACTTTTTTTCAATTAGTTGTAATGAAAAATACATTAATCTGTGATGCATCAAATGTTGTAAGTTCACTGTGTAAAATGAACTTCACTAAAAGTTGAATAAACTGCACATTAATTCACTCCTCGCATTGCACTTGAGCAGCTTAATTTACACCATCGCACACAGCTGTGTTTTAAGAGAAGTATTTTCCTTCTATTTTGGATTATCGTATTCTTGTCTGTTTAGAGTTTAAAAGAAATCACTTTTAATTGCTTCATATATGATGAAAATAACAAAGCCCACTGCCTTTCCTGAGCATGAGGTCTTCTTTCATTGAGAGCACATTAGTAGAGAAGAGCCAATTAAAAGGAACCTTTAGTGCAGCTGCTCAGGCTGGTTTTCATTATTCCTCGGCTCAGCACATGCAATCTGAACGTCGTATGTATTCATATAAGGAAACTATATCCCACTGTAAAGGCTTTCTTCCATCCTCCCATGTGTAACTGGTGAATTCACCGTGGCCATCAGCAGTTTGGGTTGGGTTTTTTAGGGAGGGGTGGTGGTTGTTGGGGCTTTGTTTTGTTTTGTTGGTGGGGGGATGGTTGTGTTGTTTTGGTGGGTTTTTTCCCCCCTTTTTTTTTTATTTTGCAACTTAGTAATATTTCTCATCGTTAAATAAAAAGGGAAACTTCTTGTCTCTGTTAACATGCATCAGGATCTATATCCTTCACTGCTGATGGAAAACGGCATTTCGTTTTTCTTATTTATTCCACCTCAGTAAATCTGCCTGCCCAGTCCTCACATTTTGATTTAATTTAATGCCTGCAAGATAAACCCTGTCATTTGCAATAATTTGTAAACCTTCATCTTTAAAATGCATCCAATCTGTCCTGCAGCCCTGTAAAGTAGCTGTTAAACATTTTCCTTGAGCTTGCTCATGGTGCTCTCCTCTGATAAGGCCTGCTGATACACAGAATAAAGCTGACTTATTTCTTATCTCCATCGACATGGATGTTGTTCCATTTCCAATTAAAAAAACTGGGGCAGCAGCCACTCATCTGGGTGCAGAGAAACAAATGTCTGATAAACACTGAACCCATCAGATGGGCAGCATAAGTGCCTGAATCAGGCTAGGGATTCACAAAAATAGTTATTAAAATATAAAGCTGGAATTTATACACAATTTAGTGAACTTTAAAACTCATCAATAATTTTTTTTAATTAATCAGTAATTATTCATAAAACACATCAGCTCATGTCAATTGCCTCAGCTTATGCTGCAATCCAAAACATCTGGCCACCCACACTTGCCACTGTGATGGGAAAAACAAACCAGTACCTGCATGACACCACTGTTCAGATGTGATCACCTTAACTGCTTGAACTGAAAACAGATCTTGCTGCTCATCCCAAGTGCTCACATAGCATTGCTCACCAAGACTCCCAAGTACAGGGAGTCTTGTATATAAACAGCAAACAACCCTAGCCCCACTTCCTCCCAATCTGTACAATTACAGGACAACACTGAGGAGGTCCTTGCAATAAAATACATAACTCAGAAATGCATAGTTTAAAATTGTTGTAAAGGAAAAAAGTCTCTTGGCTTAAAAGTGCAATTTGCTATTAGTTAAATGCTGCCATTTCCTCCACAATTTGGCAGTGCAAAGCATGCTGTGTGTAAACCTGAATATCCAAAGTGAAACCCTCAGGATCTTCTCAACATCCCCAAACCTCTTCTCATATTAGTTTACCTCCTTGGGCTCTGTAATTAATTAATTTCTGGAATGATGAGTTAAAAGACTTTGTGATAGTACTTCAGTTACTTTGAGCTGTGGCAGCTGCCTTGCTATCAATGGATCTAGGGCACCTCATAGAGCACAGCCATTACACTAAAACCAGGTGGGATCTCAGGAGAAGAGGCAAATGTCGCAAGCCTGGCAAACATGTAAGGTAGAACAAGCAGAAGGCCCAGTCCAGACAGTAAATGGACACATTTTTGAAGGGCTCAGTTTCTGGTTTATACCCCAAAATGAAGCAACAGTATTCTCATGGAGGTTTTTTTCACATCAAGGAAAAGCTCATTTTTCTCCATGAGAGCCGCTTGGGAAAGCCCTTTTTAAAACTGCCATTTCAGAGGTACCTGCTGCTGCCCACTGACCCCATAAAAAAATCCAACTGGGCTCAACAGCCTTAGCGCTTCGGAAAATCTGCCCCCCAACTGAATATGCCTCCTACACCCCTGCTTCACAGCACTAACTTTGCAGGGGCATCTGAGCTATTTATTTTGCTGTTGAAGCTAGGAGCGAGATCGTTTCAGCTTCCTACATTTTAATTTACTGTGAAATATATTGCGAATTGAAGTGAATAGAAATAAAGAGCATAATGCGAGAGACCATGTGTTACCCTCAGAAACGAGAACTGGCAAGAACAAAGCCTTGGACTCTTACATACACATACCTGTGAAACCAACCTAAAGTATCAAATTATCACAGAAAAACAGGAAATCGTGGTAAAATTAAGATAGGCAGGTCCCCTACTTGCATCCTATGAAGGCAACAGATCAACCACATCGACTTGCTAACGGATTTACTGTTCTACATGTTGTGCTTTCATCCTTGCCAAAATAAAAGGGAAGCCATAAACTTATCATGAACACACTCAGCAACACATTTCATTTTGCACAGCTGCTAATGCATACAGATAACCTCTTTTGGTGTTTACTTTACATGAGTTCTATCAATTTAAAAGAAACTCATAAATCAGAAGAAAAGATTCCTGTAATTTTTGAAGAATGATCTATGAGTTCAAGGTGGGTTTATAGCCAAGGTATTTAGAACATTTTGTACATTAAATACTTAAAACCTGCAGTGAGGTGGGTTGTTGTCCACATACACTAATGGCTTTCAGAGTTTAATCTCTCATCAGTGGACCTCCTTTTGTGAAATCCCTAAGGGATTATGTAGTACTATGTCTAATCACTTGACAGATTTCATTTACTTGAAACTGAAGCTAGGTTTGCATCATGCAAAGTCTGTAGAAGGAATCAGATTCAAAGCAGGAAAACAAAATCTGGTACTGGACAGTACTGGGATTTATCTTTACATTCATATCTGAACTGTTTAATGGTAAATGAAATAGTTCTACTTGGGAATACATGCTAGTTGTGTATCAACTGCATATGCCTGTCAGATAAAGTGGTTATAAATGACACACAACTGGTTCAACAGTATACTGACTCACATAAAAAGGCAGTAGACATTTAAATAATTTTGTTACTGCTGTGTAATTTAGTAAAAAAATATTGCTATGATTTGTACAGCAGCCTGCTACACCAAGGAAGGACATTTAGTCAGCATAAATCATACAATGCAGAAACAAAACAGTCCTTTACTGGTTGAATTTGCCCTCTGAAGTTCAGCACTGCACCCCAAACAAATCACCTGTGAGGCTGGGATGAAGGCTGGGATGAAGGAAGCACCTCTCCTCCTGTGCCGCTGTCTCCCTACTGCAGAAGCACTACCCTGAAATCGTTCTCTCTATTAAGCAGCAATTCTCAGCGATTAACACATCCTGAAACCTAATGTTGTGAAACTCATTGCATTATTCCCTGCTATCATAGTGCAAGTGGATGTCTACATAAACAAATTTGCCAGAAGGCACCACAGAAAAAGGAATTTAAAATTAAGAGAAGCAATTGGTACCAAGCTAACTACACAAAGACTGTGTAATATTGTAATTTATCAGATGTTATTATAACCTACATCTTCCACGCTGCATTGTAAAGCCTTGCTACGCAGCCAGTCTTGATGAAAACACTGGATTATATCTCTGAGAACAACATGCAAACACACAGGCAAAGGCTACCTCTGTAAACCAAATTTACCAAAATCTGTCAAAGACACAGCAGTAACAAGACTTCTTTTGCAAACACCATTTTAGGCAGGGTTAGGACATATTCTGAGCAAATACAGACACAGACAGAAAGATTGCTGCTTTATTAATTTGTTGTCAAGCCATGCAGGAAAAGACGCCTAGAAGCCCAAAGATGCAGTAAAGATTGTTTAAGAGCTATTAGAAAAAGTGACAAAGCTAGCCTAAACCTCTTTAAACCCCCTGAATGAAAAGATTTAAACAAGCTATTGTTAGACCCCTGGGTACCTTTTTTCTCTTGGCTTTGTTCTGCATTTTCCTCCGCTGCAGTTTCCATGGCTGGCTTCATACCATCCACCAAAAATGCCGCCCCCCCTCCCCCCCCAGCAAGCACTTTTTCTCTTCGCCTTCTTTCTCACTCCCTTCCGTCTCCTATTTACGGCGGCAGTGATTGAGCGGCTCTGTTCTCCCCTACAGTAGATTACAGTCCTTTCCAAAACGCCAGAAAAGTCTTGTCAGCTTCAATTTCGCTCCGCTGACTGGTCCACGAGAAGCCGTGCCAGCGAGCGCTCAGCCATACGTCACCGCGGTCCCCAGCTATAAAATAGCCATCCTGCGCCTGACCGTGCCCCAGCTCGCCGCGTCGTGGGGACCAGCATCACCAGTTCGTGTCTCCTTTCCCTCACCCTCCATTCTCCCCCTCTTTTCCCATCTCCCAAGGCTCCCGACGAATGTTAATCAATTCTCCGGGTGGTGAATGGATTGGTGACATCGGGAGGGGAGATGCAGGCAAGAAAGAAAGGACTCCCCTGAACACCGTGGGGTGAGCCCCCCAGCCACCGTCTCCAAGGGGAGTGCACGCCAGCACACAATTGCAAGGCTCCCCTTTCCCATGGGACCTCGGTATTATGCTTCGCATTTTGATTTATTCCACATGCCCTCTGCTCTTTCAAGGGGCGGGGGGCGATGGGTCTGTTCTCTCTGTTTGCTTTCTTTGCTGAGTAAGTTCCGCTCACCCACAGCAAAAGACCGTGTGTGAAAGAAGCATGAAAGCAAAAGTGGGCATATATATATTTACACACATTAAAAAAATATAATTATTTCTCTGACTAGCAAGCACGATGGAAAAAAAAGCACAAAGAAATCCAAGCAAGCAGGAAGCGAGCAAGCTCAAGTGTCCCAAAAATGAACATGCAATACTTTGAAGGATAACATTTTTAAGAAAACACAGCTCAGATTTTAAAAAGATGTCTGCTATTACAAACCTAAAGCCATGCTTAGAACTGAGTGCAGAGTTGCTGGTAACCACATGTTTGATTGCTCCCCTAAATCCAGACTGCAGCACAATCTAACAAGCCACAACCTGGCTCTGGGAGCAACAAAACGAGGACATGTCTACACTGCACAGCATGAGGTGACTTTAGGTTTCCCCAGGTTGTTCTGAGCAGCACCATGCTGGGAAGCCACAGAGCTGGGCAACACCACGTAGGGGTATTATTCACCTTCTAAACCCCAAGATAACAGTCATATGTAAGACTGTACTGTACTGAGGCTAATTAACCTTGCCTATCACTTTGCCTGTCTCAATGGCCTCGCAGAGTGCTACACTGTACAGGGCAGACATGCCCAAAGGCACCCTTTTTGTGTGTGTAGGATGATGGAGCAACCATGGAGTAATGGCCTTTGTGGTCTGGCAGGCTTCGCTAGTCCAGGCACTGCAGCGGATTCTTCAGGCTGCAAAGACACCTCGCAGATTCAGCAAATGCTGGGGATGTTAAAACCTACACAATGCATCTTCTGTAAAACAGATTCAACCAGGAGAGTGGGAAGAGGGAAGCAGTCCAAAGACTTGTAGCTGCAATTCAGCCTCTTCTGGTTGAAGTTATTACACCCACAATTTTGCTGTGCATTTTTTATTTCTAAAGATGCCTACTGAAAAATCACAAAAAACCTCAGACCCAATCTTTTGAGAAAGTTTCCTTCTCTTCCAAGAAATCAGTGTACAAATCCTCTTCTCTCACCATGGTCACCATAGTCACTTTGTTCAGGGCATTACTGCTTAGACATGCTTCAGCCCAACTACCAAGAGGTCTTGGACTTATCCTAAGATTTCATATCACAGCATCAAAACTTGACATCTTGCAGACCAGGAAAAGTTTGCAGCTGAAGTTCCCACTTTAGCAGACCCAGTAGGATGAAGTTATTTTGTACAGGAGATGGAAGTACCCTCAGGAACTGATGTGATACAATAAGTTGGGTTCCTGAAGGTAATCAGATCAGCATCCCCAGCAGAGACCTCAACCCAGGTGCAAGACTATGTCTTCACTCTCCTTCTCCAATGCTCACACAGCAGTCTATACATGCATTGAAATGCCTGCCCAGCAAGACCATGTACTGCAAACATACTCCCTCAAGGAAGCAGCTGAAAGGTGAAACTGTAAGTGATGTAAGGCACTTGGAAGAGATGATGATGATCAGGAGCAGTCAGCATTCATTTACTAAGGGGAAACCCTGCTTGACTAACCTGATAGCCTTGTATGATGTTGTAACAGAACAAGTAGATGCAGGGAGATCAGTGGATGTAGTCTACATTGACCTTAGTAAGGCTTTAGACACTGTCTCCCACACCATCCTTGTGAGTAAGCTCAGGAAGTGTGGGATAGAAGAACAGACAGTGAGATGGATTAGGAACTGGTTACACAACAGAGTCCAAAGAGTGGTGGTCAATGGTGCAAAGTCCAGCTGGAGAGCTGTACCTAGTGGAGTCCCACAAGGATCAGTGCGGAGTCCGGTCCTGTTCAACATCTTCATCAGTGACATTGATGAGGGGACAGACAGAGTGTCTGCTCAGCAAGTTTGCTGATGATACCAAACTGGGAGGCTTGGCTGAGACACCCGAAGGCTGTGCAGCCATTCAGTGAGACCTGAACAGACTGGAGAGCTGGGCACAGAGGAACCTAATGAGAGTCCTGCACCTGGGAATGAATACTAAACTGCACCAGTTCAGGTTAGGAGGAGATCTGCTGGAGAGCAGCCCTATGGAGAAGGACCTGGGAGTCCTGGTGGACAAAAAGCTATCCATGGGACAGAAATGTGCCATTGTGGCCAAGAAGGCCAATGGGATCCCGGAGTGCATTAAGAGGAGTGGGTCCAGCAGATGAAGGGAGGTCCTCCTGCCCCTCTATTCTGCCCTGGTGAGACCTCACCCGCAATATTGTGCCCAGTTTTGGGCTCCCCAGGTCAAGAGGGACAGAGATTCACTCCAGAGTCTCCAACAGATTGCTACCAGGATGATTAAGGGACTGGAGCACATGCCCTACAAAGAGAGGCTGAGAGCCCTGGGGCTTTTTAGTCTGGAGAAGACTGAGCAGGGATTGAATAAATGTTTATAAATATCTGAGGGCTGGGTGTCAAGAGGGAGGGGATATGCTTTTCTCAGTTGCACCCTGTGATAGGACAAGGGGTAATGGATATAAACTATAGCACAAGAGGTTCCACCTCAACATGAGAAGGAACTTCTTCACTGTGAGTGTCACAGAGCACTGGAACAGGCTGCCCAGGGGGGTTGTGGAGTCTCCCTCTCTGGAGACTTTCAAGACCCATCTGGATGTGTTCCTGTGCGACCTGTGCTAGATTCTATGGCCCTGCTCTGGCAGGGGGGTTGTACTTGATGACCTTCAAAGGTCCCCTACAACCCCTAATATACTATGATTCTATGTGTTTGCCATGCTCTTTTAATCACTACTAAAAGCTGTTTGAATCTCACAGTTGAGAAAGAAAATTTCTTTACATTTGGAATAACAATTATACAAGGAAAACATTTTACAAAGAATGTTCTTTTCCCCATTTAACATCAATGAAATTGAAAATCCATAGCATGAACACCCTACTTTCTGAAAGGCACACAAATTTTAGTCATTGGTCAAAACAATTGTGCCTCTAACATTAAAATTCCCTTTGAACTTCTGATTTTTTTAAGCCAGTACTACTTCTCACAGCTGTCGTATTCTAGGTTTAAAAGGTTGAAACCTCTGTTCTGACTACTCAGAGTTACAAAAGGCTTGGCCAAAATCTAATTCAAGTGGTATAATATTAATGCACTTATCAGTAAACAGATACACAGAAAATACAAATATCACCTGGAGTTTCCTTTCTTTAAACACAAAATACATTAGACAAAACCTCTGGTTACAGACTGCCCTCAGAGGAAACCTACTAACAAAGTCATCTACTCTGTAAGACCTACTGCTTCAAACAGCTGTGAGCTTTCTTGCTGGCAAGAATATTTTCTTAGGTAGGCTCAGGACTTCAGAGCAGATATTTTACAAACACTGAACTCACAGGCTGGGAGGCTATTTCTCTTCTTTCTCCCAGGATAATCCTTTCTTTAAATGAGCAATGAAGAAGTCAGTGCACCATACCAGAATCAACTTCACAAGAGCTTGAAGTCAAGACTTCAGAAGCCATTTAATCCCAACTATTCAAAAGCATTAATTCTATGTACTAGATCATCCTCTAAAAGCTTCAAGTGATGCATGAGTGTAAAGATCTACCCTTCTCCGTTCTTACTGCTTTCAAGATTACTGTAATATATGATGAGTTTTAGGCACTTACTGTCTTGAGTAATTTCTTAATCTTCAAACTTTTGTCCCATCATTGACAACTATGGCAAACCTCCCCAAACTATATGCTATTTCTTCCAGTGCTAACATGGGTGCTGATCTTGCACTTTGAGCATTAATCTCAGCCAGCAAGTTGTCTCATCCAACACTCCCTCCCCCTTAATCAGATGCATCCTTTTCTTACTATGTGATGAGACTTGGAGACATCAAGTCTACAACTGTACAGCAAAAGACAAAGCCACAAAAGTAGAAATCACACAAAATTCTTCAAAGACTTATGTTCAGCAAAAATCTGATGTAGAGAACAGGCTGATAGAGCTAACCAGTAGCCAGGGAATATGGCTAGTTGCCTTTTCTTTGCAGACCAAAATAAAAATTAAAATCAGGAGAGGGGGCTGAGCAGTAAGAGATTCTCTGCTGCTAAAGCACTGCTCTAAGCTTACAGCCAAACCTCAGGATGAATAGCAGTGGAGCAAAGTATGTGAAGGCACTGCAGATCAAGCCACATCCACTGCAAAACAGTTTATAAAAAAAAAGGAGAGAGGTTTTAATATATTTTATCTAGGTTTTAAAAAAACATTTAATCATTTTGCTCAGTCAAGTAAATGACCACAATTGGACACATTAAAAAAGGTATTAAAAACCCAATTCTGTTTATGTGCCAATTCCTTTTGAACATCTATCTTCAATGTCGCTGAACCTAGTTTACATTCCTGAAGGCTGAGGAGCTCTATCATAAGATACAGCAAATTCTTCACAAGCTTTCAGGAGATGAATGCACACTTGCTGTTTCTACAAAGGCTCCACAGAGCTGTAAAAAAGAGCGTTCGCACATACTTCAAGAGCAATTTGAAATTAGCCTGAGATCCATGACTCAGAAATTAAAATACAGAGACTGTCCCTCAAACAAGACTGACATGTATTCCAAGCAACTTATTTTTAAAGACAACTTGTAAAAGGCTTTTTTTTTTCTTTAGGAAACATGCAAAAATATTCAAGAGAAAGAACAAATACACATGCATCCACTTAGTGTAGTTTTCTCAGCATCATTACTGATGTTCAGACCACCTTAGGACCAGTTACCTAAGACCTGAGTATAAAACCCAGTCTGAATGCTTATGCAAAAGCAGACAAATTTTCCATGTGGCTAAAATTGAAGCATGACAACAAGGCTTTCAGTTGTGCAATAGTCATATACCTGGCATGTATTTTAAAAAAACATTTTAGGGTCCATTCTTTCAGACATACTAAATTACCAGGAAAAGTAAATCCAAATTAACAACAACAACAACAAAACAGCAAAGAAACACCAAACCAAAAAACAACCAAAGAAAACAACCAACCAAAAAAGCCCCACAACCCCACTCCCCCCCTCCTGCAACAACACACAAACAAAAAGCCCCTCTACTTTTACTACAGTATAAAATATAGGCTACTAGAACCCACGAGTCTGCACTGCACTTAGTGATCTCAATCTTGAATTTCTGTAGAAAGGGTAAAACTAAAGGCTTATGTGTGGATAGTGATTATCTTTGCAACCAAAGAAAAGCACTGAGTTAACTGATGCAGGTAAGTCCAAGAAGATGAGAAGATCTTAACAGTGTGAAGGCACCAGTCCTGTGACATGAAGATGGCAACAACTGCTGCAAGCTAAATGCCTGGTGGCAAGCAGGCAGGCAAAGGAGATGTTGATCAGTTTTTGGATTTCACACATTTCTCTTGCTGGCCTGCCAGCTTCCTGATGCACCACTGTTTTAGGTCACTGGAGTCACAGCCACTGGTGAGAATCAAAGGCAATAAACAGCCTAAATCCAGAAAATACATGGATAACCTTGATTTGAAACATAAAGGTGGAAAGTTTTCGATCATGCTCCTGCACTCGTCAATGGTGAGGCCACAACTTGAATACTGGGTTCAGTTTTGGGCCCCTCACAGTGAGTTGCTGGAGAAGGGCAGCGAAGCTGTGGAAGGGTCTGGACAACAAATCTTAAGAGCAGTAGCTGAGGGAACTGGGATTGTTTAGTCTGGAGAAGAGAAGACTGAGAGGAGACCTCATTCCTCTCTACAACTATCTGAAAGGAGGTTTTAGTGAGGTGGGGGTCAGTCTCTTCTCCCTAGTATGAAGTGATAGAAAAAGAAGAAACAGCTGAAATTGCATCAAGGAACGTTTAGACTGAATATTAGGAAAAATTTGTTTACTGAAAGGATGGTCAGGCATTGGAATAGGTTAACTAGGGAGGTGGTGGAGTCACTGTCCCTGGGGGTGTTAAAAAAATGTGTAATTTGGGACACAGTTTAACAGCCTTGGTGGTGGTAGGTTCATAGTTGGACTCAGTGATCTTAGAGGTCTTTTCTAACCAAAACAATTTATGATTCTATGGAAAAAAAAAGTAAAAAATACTCCTTTACAGAGTGAATAGGTGGCTCTGTACTGCTTTTCTAGTAGTGAGGTCTCATCAAGTCCTAAGTCTCAAAATCAATTCAAACAGCTGAGATGTGATAGCTACCAAGGAAAAAAGCCTAAGGAGCTATAATCAAAGTCAAAATGAAAGCAAAAGTCGATGATGTTTTTAATCAGCTGCAAGGTCCGTTTCTGCTTAAGAGAGGCAGTCGACAGCATGGAAATAATTTTTTAAAATGCTAGATATTATTTATTTACCCTAACTAATAGATTTAACAAGAGTCTTCTGGGTGTAAAAAGCTTGTATTTAAAAAACGTAGGGAAAATAAGTCAGAACCCTGACGCATGACACAGGAACTTCGACATGCCAAAGATTTTTGAGGAAAAGCAAGAAAAAATAAACAAAACCAGGCTACATTTCAAAGAGAGCTGGAAGCAACATCACCTCTAGTACCCTTTTCATCTGAGGCTTCCTGGAGTAGCACCATGATCTTGGCAAGCCAGAAAAAAATACGCTGACAAACCGAAGCCCATTTATATAACAGCTGAAGAGAACAAAAATATAGGAAACGGAAGCAAAGACATCCTAGCATCTCCCCTAGAAGCAGCTTTCTTCAGCAAGCAATGTTCAGAGCTCTGATGGTCGCTTTCAGCACCTATTCCAGCTCAACAATTTTATGGCAACACGTATAGTATCCTACAAGTGCAAAGCATATCAGGTTTCAAATGCGTTAAATTTAAAATGAGGCAGCAAAGCAAGGCTCTCAGTTACCCAATATTATATATTTTTTCTGTTCAGCAGCAGCAACATCCTCACATATTTGATTAATATATGAAGCCCTTCAACAGCGCCTCAAATGCTCCTCCACAATTTTAAAGGCTAGATTCTTGATTTTTAGCACACAACCACATTTCTTTGCTCCCTCCATCATCTTCACCACAGAGAGATTCTCAGCTGTAGTGCTTGTGTCTCCATTCCTCTGCTTCAAGTCACACATTCAGCATCAATGCCACAGTGCAGCAGGAAAACTATATGCTCAGGACTTTTGTCTTTGTTCCCTTAACTCTGCACCTTGAGGACAATCCAGCCTACTGACCTGAAACCTCTTCTCCAATACTGGTGCCAAAGTCTACTGCCAACTCAGAAGACTAGTAAGAATCATAAAATCATTAAGGTTGCTAGCACTCAAGTAGAAGTGCCGCTTGGACTTGTAGAAGAGCTATTTCTGCCAGTTTTTGAAGGCAGCAAAGGTATCATTGTAACAGGCTCCTGCAAAATACAGCTGCTTATTCTCAAAATGCAGGACAGTTTGAGACAGAATTGGTATTGGAAGGCTACCTGTTGCCTTTTTCCCCCCTCAATCTATAAATAAATCTAAACTTCACAGAGTTGAGCCTTGACACAAACTTTTTCTTCTGCTTCACAAAGTCAGGCTTAATCAGACAATCCTGTGTTAACTTTACATCCAGTTCTGATTTTCAAAATTGCCCTCCCACTCTTCACATAGACTTTAGCACCCCACCTACAATCTCTCATCTATTCAGTGCTCGTTTTGTTCTTCAGTCTTGGCCTTGGTCCAGTCTTTTCATAAAGCGTGGAAAGACAGCAAAGAAATATAAAGAAGCAGAAAATCCTACAGCTCCCCAAAAGGAAGCTAGGGGTACTCATTATTAAAAAGTACCCTAAACTGGAGGGGCATGGGGAAACTCAGAGAGGAAGTCTCTTCCTCAGTTTCATGAGGGATTCTAAGAATAAATCATAGAATGATAGAATTGTTAGGGTTGGAAGGGACCTCAAGATCATCTAGTTCCAACCCCGCTGCCATGGGCAGGGACACCTCACACTAGATCAGGTTGCTCAGAGCCACATCCAGCCTGGTTTTAAAATCCTCCAGGGATGGAGATTCTACTACCTCCCTGGGCAACCTGTTCCACTGCTTCACCACCCTCATGGTGAAGAATTTTTTTCCTAATATCCAATCTGAATCTACCCATTTCTACTTTTTTTCCTCCATTCCCCCTAGTCCTACCATTACCTGACACCCTAAAACGTCCCTCCCCAGCTTTCTTGTAGGCCCCCTTAAGATACTGGAAGGCCACAATAAGGTCTCCTTGGAGCCTTTTCTTCTCCAGACTGAATAGCCCCAACTCTCTCAGTCTATCCTCATAGGAGAGGATCATAGATATAGATATGTGTGTATACATACACAGAAAACAAGTATGCATATGTATGTACATGAATAAAACAGGTATCTGATTATATATGCTTTTATTGAGCAGAAAAACCTTAACAGCATCATTGGAATCACAATAAGGAATGTAAACTCATTTACAGTCATGCAATAGGTATTAAGTTTAAATAGTGAATGCACAGCTAAACATCATCCCAGTGCTACAGCCTCCTTCAGCTCAGGATTTCATAGATGAGAAACCAAGTTACCCAGTGCCTGACTGGAGTTTGTGGTAGAGATAAACCACACAAGGACAGTGCTATTTCTTAGGCTCCATTATCTGCTAACCTCAATACTGGCCCACCAATGCTAGGCTCACTCATGGATTATTGGGCAGTTGTATGTCAACGTCTTGAGAAATCCATGTAATTCGGCGGTCAATATATTGACATGAAAGAAAGCATCAAATAATGACTGGTAGAAGGTACTGAAATTCACTGTTTAAGGCTTCAGCACCCTGTAAATCACCATTCCTGTAGCTGTTTCTCTGATAGCAAAAATTCTCATTCCAGTGTAATTAAACTATGTTTTGGGAAAGATCCTGGACCAGTTCTGTCGTGAAGCCCTGGTCCACCTGTTGAATTGCAAAAAACAGTTTCCGTCCACACACAAGACACTAGTCATGAAATCCCCAGTTAAGACATTAATGAAAGGGTCCCCAATTAATCATTGTATTCTCTGCAAGAGCAGATATCCTCATTAGGAAAGCAGCAGGACATTAACAAGTTCCACTTTGAGGGTATCCAATTAAATCATCGACTAAATTCGTGCCAGGCAACTTTGACCAGCCTAGCTTTTCCAATCCCCCCCTTCTAGCTCCATCAACTGGGATCTCAGTCATGTAGAAAGCAGTAGTTCTTACCATGTTCTACAATGCCTTTGAGAACGTTGGTGTTGGACAACAAACAACAGCTGCTGAAGGGTTTAATAGGTCTTTCACTAGTGCCCACCAAAAGTTAAATGCAAACTCAGGGAGTTCAGCACAACTGAAAGAAACCTCACCCTCTACCTTATAAGCCAGGAATGACTTAACCTGCCAACAGCGAGCATGGTTAGAGCTTCATTTGGATCGTGTCATACCTTGACTTTTGCCACACCTCAGCAGTGGGTGATCCTGCATGCAAAGCGAGCTTCAAGAAAAAAGCACTATAGGGTGAGTTAAGGACAGAAGTAGCAGCTTTCAGCCTAGATTCCCAGATAGGCTTTCAAGTATAATCCTTTGCCAGGGCAGGGTTATTCCACAGAATGTCTATTTCCAACACCTTGTCTCACTAACTTAAGTGTCTTAGATGAGTTTGAAGCCTTTCTCTTATTTTGCAAGAGGAGCCACTCTGCAGCCTGGCACAAAAAAAGGGCTTGCACAATGGCCAGGCCCCCACTGCAGTCAATGCAGAAGGACCAGCTTTTCCAAGAGCAGGACCTTGGCCTCCAAAATGGCCTCCAGACCAGCTGCCTGAAAACCACCCTGTTTCTCTTTTGAGTGAACTCACGCTGAAACTGCCTAGTTACATCTCCATTTCTCTGTTTCTTTCCAAAGATGACATTCACTTGTTTTAAGCAACTGAAAGGCATCATTTCTTCACTTTCATGAGTCAGAGTGAAATGCATTTAGCATCTGCTTTTCTTTGTCTATTCGTTGTATTACTCCCATCCCATTTTATTTCTTCCTGGTTTTCAGAGCATTAGTAACCACCTCCCTTCCACTCAGGGCTTTCCAAGCACTCTTCTCTAAGCACTATCACTACGTGTCGGCTCTGGAGACCCTCACATTCATTATTCAAAAGGGCACCAGGCATTTTTGCTCTCAGTAGCACATGCTCTCAGTATGCATCTTGTGTATCTATCACCACTACTCATTTCTGAAGTACCATCATGCACAATTTGGAAGGAAAAGGAAGAAGGGATGGATATATTGGAAAAATGAACAAATAAACAAAAAACAATGGAGAAAAGCACAAGGCAGAAAATATTCAAGCCACTGTCAAGCTTCCTTCTTTGGTTTGTAAGAAGAATTGTATCTCTGTAACACAAAAACTGTACTGTGTCAGCCATGTGCTCACCATCCTGGAAGTGACCAAAGGCATGTAGGTCAACATGGGATAGAGCTCCTCTCATTGCAGATCAGAGACTTGCTTACAGGTTGCTGAAAAATATCATAGCTTCTCATGCCCAGACAAAAATCAACCCATCTGATTTGCCTGTTCAAAAGTTTATTAGTACTGGGAAGAAACTCAAGACTGACCAACAGCTTTAAAAGTACTTCCAAACACTTACTTTCAGCTATGGTCCTCAGAAATATTTAAATTAATTCTGTGTTTGAGTGTAGCACATGTTCCTGCTGCAGACAGAATATCACAGATTCCAAATGCAATCAAAAGCCCATTTTCTTAGTTTAATTTGCCATTAGTACACAGCAGGTTTATAGAGCCAAACAACTACAACTAAATTCTCATTGCCATTTCAAACCATTTCCAAGTAGATACCATAGCAACATTATCAGAACCTTGAGTTCATTGAATCCCATATTCTTTACCAGAAAAACCAACACTAGCACCTACTGAAAAAGTGTAGGCCTCATGGATAAAACAAGCATCTCCCCAGCTCCAGACCAAGACAGTTAGAGTCCTAAGACAAAACCCACCATTTAAATATCTTTTCCTGACTTTAAGAAAGAGAAGGAAAAAAATAAACCCTATGTTTTTGTATATAGTTCAGCATTTTAAAAGTGCTTAGCATACTTTTAATACATACCAAACACTGCTGAATATACTTATTTCAGCCAAAAATATAATCATAAAAATGAGTGGTAACAGACTAAGTAGCATTTCACATATTCCCTTCTGTTTCACAACCATGGAGAAAAAAGCACACACCCCAACTGCAGCACTGAGTTGAAGGCACCTCTTTAGTGAAAGAGCTCAGCATGGCACAGCGGGCAAACACCACTGCCATGCAAGCATCAGCAACTTGGAAAGCAAGCAACAGAGGCCTTGTCAGGAAAAATCAGTTATTTCAGTGAACGAAAGTAGATGTCCACATTACCCAAAAAGATGTACTGGGTTACAGGGCTGTGGGATGGGTGACAGTTGCCAGTGCTTGGAAATCTTGATGGCAGCCCCTCCTCTCCTGTCCTGGTTGGCGGTGGGGTGGCTGACATGGGGAGCGCCCCCAAGGACCCCTGCCCTTGTGGCACTAAGTCTCAGTGGGGCTGCGGGCAACTGGCGCCCATGGGAACTCCTGCAGCTCTGGGGCCATGGGGCTTCACGGGTGACCAGGCTCGTCAGCCCTATTCAGCCGGCTCCCCACACACAATAACCAGCAGCCGCGTCCCATAATATGGGCCTCCTCCTTCTCCTCGCTTTTATCATCCTTCATATCTCAATGATGACAGGACTGAAAGGGCTTCTGATGGGAAATGTGCTTCAAATTAGCATATTTCCCCCTGCGTACAAAGGAGGCATTAAGCTGCTGTGTTTTGAAAGTCCAAACAAAAGCAGCCCAGGCTGTTTTTAGCAGCGCTGTTTCAAGTTTGATCCCCCCTCCCCGCCCCTTCCAAGTTGCAAGCCTATTTAACAAATTTTCACTCTTTCTGAAAGGCAGGAAGTACGACTGATAAAATCTTTTTAGTAAATTATATTATTTGATACATCTCAGAGTTTAAAAGGGAAGAAAAAAAAAAAGCACCACTCATTTGCTGTGGCAAAGAGCAACATGATGTCCATGAAGCATTTACACTAAACTGAAGGCTCTGGGTCCACCTTCCTGTTAACTTGTCTGTCTTCCCCCAGCACTTGCATGAACCATGCAATTGAGAATTTGGGAACTAAAACACATCCATAATAGCTCAACAGAAAGGGTCCTGTACCCATAGCTCAATATTCGCCCTGTATGAGGGCTACATTGCTGAAAATAGTTTTCAATTCAAAACTAAACCACTGTGCTGCAAGGAGAAATAAACCACTCCCCTCTTCTGGGATTATCCTTTGGTTTACCTTGAGGCTTATGAACAGGAGAGATGAACCTCAGAAGTAAAACCTTTATGAAATGGTCTCAAATTAGAAAGTGAATAGCTATATACCAGGCAAAAGCAGGAAGGAGGATGGAGATGAAAATGATAGGAGATCAGTACAGGGAGAAGAGGAGGAAAAACGATTCCCGTATCAAAGTACCTTCTAGCAACAACTTCTAGGAGAACAAATCTACCTCAGCTCAGTGTGTTGGTCTTCATGGCCTTGTCAGTGAAGAGGCATGCCTGCCGTTCTGCCTATGTTAGAATTTTCTCTGAGAGGAAGACATTTCTCAGAGTAAAGGTTTGGTGTTTGGGCATGTTTCTTCTTCTTCTCCTCCCTATCAAGATTTCCAAGGTATTTATGTAATCTTCTGTATATGGTACAGCTAAGAATGAAAAATCACACTCCTTAACAACAAGAGATTACAGCAGAAAAACAGAATGTCAATGAGATCCTAGGTAGGCAGCTTCCAAGTGAGGGAGATATAAAAACTGTTCAAAAAAAAAAAAAAAAAAAAAAAAAAAGCCTGAGATGTAGTTTGTAGAAAGATTCATGTAAGAAAAATGTCTGCTTTGTTCAGGCTCTTCTGTTCCATTTTAGGAAATTTTTCTGAGAATTGGAATCCATCTCCACTCCCCGATTTCTTCAGCAGCAATGCTCAAGATATCCACCAGTTTCTACTGTGTACAAGCACTTCACTCTCAACACTTTAACCCTAACATGTGCCAAGCAGCCTATGCAGACTGTCAATCCAGTGATTTTTGCAGATCTGCATTACCTGCCAGGAGAGGCATTTCACTTACTGATTTCCACCAGAACCAAATAGTTTCTGGTGCTGCAACAGCATGATGGCCACATAGCAACTGCACAGCAACAACCGAGGTCTAACTGTAGGCATACTCTTCCCTCTGGAGGATGTTTTCACATCCTTCTCACCAAAACATGCTCTGTAGCATTAACTGCCTATAACCCAAGGGTCTGTCTGCTAATAACTCACACTCTGATGCACCAGGTCAGCCATGAAGGAGACAATTTTCCCTCCCAGAAAAGTTCTTCATAATCTCCAATAGCCACGCCTTGACTTTAACAATGTATTTGCTGTACTTGGGGCCAGGCATGACTGGATAACAACTTTCTGACCAAAGCAGGCTGAAGAAAATTGGCTGTAGAGTACTGTGGCTGTATTTCTCTACTGCCACTGCTGAATTGTCTTTAAAGGCTGGACATGCCCATGCTTTGAGGCACTTCGCAACTTGGTACCACAACAAAGGAAAAGACATCCTCCATAGGTTACCACAGAAAGGTCGCACATTAAAACAAAAGGAGGAAGGACTTAAGATGCTTTTTAGACGTGTTTAGTTAGTCATTAACAGTTGGGTAAGAGTAATAAAAGCAGTCTAGTCAGGACACAGAGGAATTAAAGATCAAAATGAAGACTGGTTTTATCATACTAGGGTGAGCAGAACCTCACTTGCTAACCACTCCTTCTGGGAGAAGTCCTTTGGAAGTGCTATTCAATCAACTGCCATGACTGCTTGGCACAGAAAATGAAATAAACCAGATTTCAGCTCCATTTACAAATGGAAGTACTTGCACCACCACAGCTCTTACAGATTGTAAAGACATGGTGTACTGAGTTTGTGTGTCAAGGTTAGGTAGAGAGATGGCTTCTGTGAGAAGCTGCTAGAAGCTTCCTCCATGTCTGACAGAGCCAGTGCCAGACAGCTCCAAGACAGACCTGCCACTAGCCAAGGCTGAGCCCATAAGCAACAGTGGTAGTGCCTCTCATAACGTATTTAAGAAGAAGAGGAGGAAGAGAAGAAGCAGCTCTGAAGAAAAAGGGCTGCAGGAGAAACTGCTGTACAGCAGCAGCTGGAGCAAGAATATATGAGAGAAACAACTCTGTAGACCCCAAGGTCAGTGGAGAAGGAGTGGAACAAGGTGGTCCAGAGACTGGAGCACAGATTCCCCTGCAGGCCATGGTTAAGACCATGGTGAGGCAGGCTGTTGCCCCAAAGCCCACGGAAGCCCACAGTGGAGCAGACAACCACCTGCAGTGGCTGTGGAGGACCCCATGCTGGAGAAGGTGGAGACTTGAAGAACATCATGAGTCAGTGAGACGCCCACGCTGGAGCATGCTCCTCACGGAACCTGTGGACCCACGGAGGGAAAACCCCACAGTGGAGCAGGTTTGCTGGCAGGACTTATGACCCTGTGGGTGACCAATGCTAGTGCAGGTCCTGAATGTCTGCATCCTGTGAAAAGGACCCACACTGGAGCAGTCTGTGAAGAACTGCTGCCTGTAGGAAGGAATCATGCTGGAGAAGTTTATGAAGAACTGTCTCTTGTAGGAAGGACCCCATGCTGGAGCAGGGGAAGAGTGCGAGGAGTCTTACCCCTGAAGAGAAAGGAGCAACAGAAACATGTGAAGTGACCACAACCTCCATTCTTCATCCCCTGTGCTGCTGTGTGGGAAGGAGGTTGAGAATTTAGAGGTGAGGAAAAGGTGTTTTAAGATTTAATTTTTATTTCTCTTTACCCTACTCTGATTTGATTGGTAATAATTTAAATTCATTTTGCCTGAGTCTGTTTTGCCCATAACAGTAATGGTGAGTGATCTCCCTATCCTTCTTTTGACCCAAAAGCCTTTCATAATAGGCTTTGGTGGGCACCTGGTGTCCAGCCACATTCAACCCACCACAGGTGGTAAGAGAAATACCCACTAAAAAAGTCCAGTAAACTCAGCAATGAGATTTTAGTTTTCTTGGGGATGGAATCTATCAAAAGAAACTGCAGGTAAAACAGTTTCATAACTTTGAATTTAGATGAAGAGAAGGCTGAGGCAAAAAAAAGCCCTCCACTGATTAGGAGATACTAAGTCTCAGCTGTGGAATTTCTCTCCCAGGTAGGTGGGTTGTGGAGAAGAAAGTTGAAGAAGTCAGAGCAGGGCAAAGCAGTGCCTTTCATGTTGCCAACACCCCGAAAGGACCTGACCACAGTATCTCACCAATCAAGGAAATATTCTCAAATTCCAGTTGTTCTTCAGATTCACTGGATTCAGACCAATGATGAATACACAGCACATGCTGCCATCCGCTATGGCGTTCTGGCACAGGGCAGCACCCTACCAACAATGGCACCACTCTTCCTTTCAAAAACCTCCAGAAAGAGCGCTCTGTGTTCTCATGTGCTGAGACAGGCTTTTACAACTCGGATCACGGCAGGGTATTGAACCCTGACGGTGTTCTTACCAAAGGTTCACTCGCTGCTTCTTAGACCTCAACAGGTACATATGATATCTAAGCTAAAATAAACTATCCTCCTTACATTCATTTCAGCATCATGAGTCACTATCTTCTTGAAACAAAACTATCTTCTCACCTCCACACTGAGTAAGTGCTATTAACTTTCTCAGTATTCCACCCACTGCTATTTTCTTCTGTGAAAGTGAATAACATACAAGTATCTCACAATATGCTTTACGTTTCAGGTTTCAGTGAAAAGAGAAAGCCACAGAAAACACTCAGGACATACTATGCTTGTTTATGCAGACAGAAATAGTTTCTGGCCTTCTATATTAATTTCATGAGAAAAAAAAAAAGGCACTCAAACTGAGATTAATTTGCTATGAAGCAGGACAAGTTCCTCATCTCCTTTTCCTGTCCCTTTAACTCAGTCTAACAAAACTGACTTCCTGGATCATTATTACTAAGCTGACTGCTCTCTAAACATTACCCTGACTTGGTGAATCTGGCTGAAGGTATCAAGAGAGGTGATTTTCGGTCTTCTCAGGACATGGTGGGAAATTTGCTAGTCTAAAACTTCTGCTTTTAACACAAAGGCTCAACACTCAGGCACACTCACAGATGATAAAGAAAAAAGTATCCTGGGTTCTTAAGGCTGCCCTGGGACAGAAGAAGATGGCCCCATAAAACAGAAAACTCCTTTTGAGTCAAGGCTGAAGAGCTGGGAGCACTAAATACTGGAGCTGGGAGCACCAAATACCAGAACTGGGCTGCCAGCCATATGATGATCAAGAAGGCAATGCAAGTAGGCACAGAGCAGGGTGAGAGGAGAAGGAAGTGACACTCCACATTTCATCTTCTGTATCCTACTACTGCATCCCAGTTGGAGCGCAGTGTCTGGATGGATCCCATCATTCACAGCACTGAAGTTTCCCACAGAGATCCTTCATGGTCCCAGACATGCTGCATAAGCTGATCCCAAACTGGAGAGGAACACTCTATGTCCTGCTACAGACGGGCTTTGTCAAAGAGATGTACCTTGAAGCAAAACAACTCCAGCAACACTCAAGTGCCTGCATGCTTGAAAACATACAAACCCTTCTCTCCCCAAAAGCCATGCTCCTCTTTCCTTTTTTACCTGAGCTACAACTACAATGTAACATCACCATAATCATTGACAAAACTTCATCTTCCCTCTCGATATTTCAAAGAGAAAGGGTTTAGACCTTCATACATTAAAAAAAACCCACACAAAACCAAACAAAATACCACCCCACCCCTCCACCCCAAACAAACCAAAGCAGCACTCAAAAAAAACCCCAACCCAAACAAACCAACCCAACACATTAATCCAAAATGTAGCAACTACGTATGAGAGATGCTCTCAGAAGTCAAGTGTCTTTTTCCTGCAGATTTGAATCACGTGATGTAGTGTTAGACATGCTGGTCCATCCTGATAACTATTATTTGAGATTTTTTATATCAGGACACAAAATATCTACAACCACAGAGGGTGTCACTTTCCACCCCTACAAGTTGAAGAACTGTTATGAAAATGCCGTTCAAATAAGTGCTGTTCAATCCCACAGGAAAAAACAAATTGCATGCCTAAAGCTGAGCAGAAATTCAGAAGTGCAAAAAAAGGAAAGACATAAAAGTAGCTATTTCCATCTTAAAATATTTGTAATTTCTACTATATAACTCACCATTTTAATTTCAAAAAGCCTTTGTCTCTGAGTGATGGTGTAAATTCTAAATTTAGAGACATGGGGAAAGAATTTCTCTTTCTCTATAGTATGCATTATACAAGGAGTTTGACTCCATTGCTTTTTTGGACCACATTTCATCCTGAATTTAACCTTTCTTTGCTATACAGATTAGTTGTGAATGTAAGTAGGAGAAGAAAGAATGGTTTTACTTGGAAACATGCCATTACATGGTAGAAAGCAGAGTACATAAACCAAATAAACTGCCCTTCTGTGTTTGCTGAGGCACTTCACAGAAGTAGGACAGGTGTATTATCTTCTTTAATGTATAAACCAGGCAGAAAAACTGCTTTCACAAACACTAATATCACTTTATTGATCTTTTACAGTATGTGTCTAGATTTCCTGATAGACTCTAAACTACAGGGGTCAGTTAGATACAATACATATCCTTAATCATACCAAATTATCTGAACAAAAAATATTAACAAATAAAACAGGCTATCATTCATCTGTGCTACATCTTTCAGGAGCAAGAACACTACTCTCAAGTTATCTCCAAGGAATATTTCAGTCACAGTTCTCTGAATTTTTAGCTAAGCTATTTCTTTCTTTCATATACTATTTTTGAAACTTTATAAAAGTTTCTGAAACTCTTCATGCTAATTAGATTCTAATTCAATTCACCAGATGTGGGCAGTCATCATAACTCCTTGTGTTAAGGGCTTCTGATTAAAAAAAAAAAAAAACCATATATCTGTCAAAGTAGCTTCAGTTCCTCCTTGACAAAGGAGCATCAACCAGAGATTGACGTAAGGAGCACAAGTTAGAATTCTACCTTATACCAAGTTTCTCCTCTCAATAGCTTTCGTATCATTTACTGTTTATGTTTGTACGTAAATGCAACATGGAAAGCATGAAATATTTACTGCAGCAACAGCATTTTCTCTCTTACTGATTTATATGACACTGCTCATTTGTAGAGAGGATTTTATGTAGTCAGAGGCAAATGGAAATGCAGTTTTAAAAGTGAGATGGTTAAGACTCTTACTGCATTTAGGAAATAATACATGCAGCAGGAACAATAACTAGCAACTATGACATTACATTTAAACACTGGTACCCAATACTTACTCATTAGCATCCTGGAATTCTGTTCCTTTTAAAAAGCTTCATTCTTTTGCCTTTGAAATAGCTATGATTTCCTTATACACTATATGATACACTTTCTGACAAACTCTACCAACACAGCCATATACATTTTTTTTCCACTTGCATTTTCACATCATTTGAATGCATGCATTGTCAGCCTCCTCTGCCTCCACCTCTACTTTCCTACATTATTTGCAGTACCCATTTGTTTCAGTTTATAAAAAGCACTAGTGGATTCTGAAGCCACAAAAAGAAGTAGTCAGCATAGGGGATCTGTGAGAAATTTGATCCAGTAAGTAAAATAAGACTCAACTTTAGAAGCAACTGCTAAATAAGAGAGAAGTTTCAAGTATTATTACTATACAATGGGTTGCATTTTCCTTTTAAAGTTACAGAGAAGAAAAGTGGTCATTTTTGTGTAGAAAACTGCAAGAAACCTGTTTGGGTTTTTTGGGATTTTTTTTAGAAACGAGACAGATGGCCCTGGCTTCAAATATAGAAAACCTTCCTACACAAAACAGAGGTGCTGGCATACAATATGTGGGTAGAAGTATTTTTCTGTGTACTTTCCCAGGAATGTGTGCATCCAAGAGGTGAAATGGCAGGATACGAGAGAAAATGGGGGAAAAATAAAAGAAAAAGATGAGAAGAAAGAGGGGAGAAGCAAGCACCAAGGCAGGAGGCTCAGAAAGCACAGTGACACCATGTTTTTGACAGAGGAAAATGTACATAGTGTTCTGAGCAAGATGGGGAGTGCAAGTGCACCTTTACATGGGGATTCAAATTACCACACTGATCGCTATTTCTGAATGGCTAAGGGGGACCTGAGGTGATGAGCAAAGAAATAACTTCAGTTCAGATGGAGGAGGTGCCAGAGCTCTGTCAGACTCCATCCACTGCCAACATGAATGGGAAAGCACCATTTTAAGTCCTGCAAGCAGGTTGGGCCATGAAAAACCCATGATGGGTTTCACCTCACTGTCTAGACCACATCAGGAACACAAACTGGAGACTCTCCCATCTAAGCAGTAACTAAGATCAATTGTCTTCTTGCTCACGGTCTTCCTCCCTTGTGGCCTGTCACGGCCATGGGCTTACTTTCTTTGTCTCTCTCCTGAATAGCTCCACCTGCTTTCAGCCTGTGCTTAATCCTCCAGGAAACATCACTCTCCCAAGAAGAAGAGTGCTTCTGTACATAATCTCCAGACAGCAGCTGTGACCCCGGCATCCAGAAAGGGGATCATTGTGTAGAACCGTGGTATCAGGGATGAACTTCCCCTCTCCCCCCTGCCATTTATTCAACAGGCTGCTGAGAGCATGCTCTTAGTTTATGTGCACACACTGCCAGCAGCGATTTTTGCCAGCAGCTGTGGGGTAGTTGTCCTTTCACCCTCATTGCAGGCTGCCCTCAGAATCTTCATAACCATCTATATTTCTATTTTTCATTTTGCATTTTAAGGGATTGAAATTCCCATCTGCCAACAGAAGGAGCACTTGTATTTTGCATTCAGTCCGTAAGGCTGTGGTACTTTACTGAAAAGTCATATTGTCAATTTTTAATATCCAGAAATTCAAAACAGCTGTGCTTTCTCTTAGTCCTTTTATATAAGAGTGGCTCAGAGACAATGCTAAGTTCAAAGCTGCCAAGTCTCAGACCTGAACTGACTGGGGAAAGGAAAAAAAAAAAAAGCGTCTTTTCCCCCTCCCATTTTCTATTAGCTCTCAAGACACTATCCTACCAACACTAGTCAGTAAACTAACACGTGTTATTTTAAAGAAGAAGAACTTGACAACATAACATGAGATAAATTTACATAACAGCACAGAACGTACTAATTTATGGGATAACAACATGGATGTTGAGTTCAGGACACTGCACTTTTGTTTCAGACTGGATATTTCTCATAGTCTTAATAAAGGCATATGCCGCACAAACACTTTTAAAAGCATCCAAGTGGAATCCAATATATTGAAAGACACTGAAGTACTCTGCAGTGATTAACAAGTGTGCTTCAGCAGAATGGCACAAAAGGATAATTAAGGACTAAAACCACAGAGATACTGAGATAACTAAAATCTCTCCAATTTCTTCTGCAATTGATCAGAAGATCCCACTTGCCCATTCATTGTCTACAGGTGGATGCAAAAGTGCTTCCAGATCACTGCAATAACTACAAACCTTCCCGTCTCCTAATGCAAATCCTCACTTTTGCAGCATTTAAGTGTCCCTGTTTGGAGACAGTGAAGATACACGTGGCCACGCATCTGAACAATATCCCGCCTCTGCCTTGTTCTTGGCTAATATTTCTCCCTCATGCAGAAGAGCATTGGAAGCCATCCACCCAGGAGCTAGTCTCTTGCAGGGTACAGTCAGAGCAAAACTGCTATTAGAAAGACAGAGCTGTCTGAAATAGCAAAAATGCCAGTGGAAAAAAATTGTTGGGACTTCTTATAGTTTCTAAAATTAGCCCATTGACCTATTCTTCATCGCAGAGGGCAAATACAAAACACCTCAAGCACAAAGAAATGCCTTTTTCCTTCTAGCTCAAGCAGTTTCCTAGACTGCCTACTCAATCCCAGGGAACAATCCCCAATGAAACCACCCGATTCTGGTGAAAGGTAAACAGTCAACATTCATCTTATAGAAATGGATTGCGGCACAACTATTTTCTTTGTGCTGGTCCTTCAAGTCTCCTTTTCACCCCCTGAACTATCGTTGATACCAAAGTTCTCAGGCAGTTCAAAAAAAAAACAAACAAACAAACACCCAAAAAGCACTCACAGTACTTTCTCAAATGCTGAGACTCATTTCCAGAAGTGATTTCCTACGGAGCTACTATTTGCCCACCTTTAAAACAAACACTCCCTCCTTGGAGAGAATTATACTTAGAAGCGGTACATGTACATACACATTTCTGCTAGCTTTGGCATAAATCTTCAGGTTTTGTGGACCTGGTGTTGAAAGATACTTTACTACCATGGGCTAGAGAAAAGTTCCCAGCTGTAACTCTGAATGGGTGAGCCCTTCCCACTCATGCCGGTTTCTCTTCTCTCTTTAAAGAAAAGCACTCGCATATTCAAGACCTGCCATGCTAGTGTTGCATTTACAGGCTGCTCTGAGTATTCAAGCACTTGTATGACAACTTAGTCCTCCTACAGATGAGGCACCTGCTCCTAACCAGTCAACATGCTGAGGACCCTACCACACAGTGACAAAGCACTGCAGGTAGGCAGCAATGAACCGTGAATACTCATATACTGCTATATCAGTTAATGTATCAGTAGCAGCATCAGTGCTACTGCAGGTGGTTGGCACTGGCACTGCCTTTCTCATCAAGTGCTTTGCAGTGAGTAAGCAGCTCTGAGGCTGACCCGTAATCACTGCAGATGCTGTCTGTCTTCACCGTGTCTACACAAGTGAACATATGGCCCTCTAGCACAAGGCCAGCTTATACTGTCATTAATTGCATGTAATTTCAGTCTGTTCAATGTATCTGGTACAAAATTCTGTCCTCTGGCAGCAGTGCCCTAGTGCTGTCGAAAGTTTCTTTGTGAATTCCCTCATCTGATGAGGAAGACTGGACAAGTTTCTGTTTATTACAAATGCAGGTACAGCAGTGCTTGCTAGCGGGTTTCTTCTCACTTTCTCCAGATCTCACCACAAGAAGGTGAGCACTCTCTTCTCTCCCTCCAGAATGCAATACCTACAATATCGTCCAAAAGCACCATCAAAGCCCAGCAAGGCATTATGATGCCAGCAATTCAGTCATGTTGCCAGGTCCATAGTGCTAGTCACCAGACTCAAGAAAAGCTCACAACAGGAATTCTTCCATACTTCATGCATCCATATAGCAAAGTGGACTTTGTGAATAGTTAAGAGTTTGTGATTATTCACTTAAAAACACACAAAGAGGATTAATAAAGGCTGAAGACTCAGAACAGTTGGAATGCAAAATACATTTTTTGTAAAAGAAGGTAAATTTTTTCACAGATTCTGTCTCATTGTTTCAATTTTTCACACAGCTGCACTAAACAGCACAGGGCACATACACAGTCCCAGACTGGGCTGCTACTCAGAACTAACCAGAGCACATGAGAACCCCAGTGGAGTTTCCTCATCAATCCACATGCCAGGGAGGACCTTAAGTCATGCTCTCTCCTTTGTCCAAACTTTGTCTCTCCTTTGTGCAAACTGCCAGCTTATAAGGAAACACTTGACCTACAGGCACAAGGCTGGAGTTAGTAGGGGAGAGGACCTTCCATGTGAAAGGTGGCAAGTTTTCAGCAAAGCAAAGCAGGAGCGATGATTCAACAGCAACAACAAAAGAAAGGAATTGAGGGATAGCATCCAATTCAATTACTATTCTTTGATGGTACTGAACTATTTCTGAATTACTATAAAAGAACTTTTACCTTCTTAGTAGCTTTTGATTAGACACCAGTCACAGAACAAAAAGACCCCAACAATCATGCCCTTCAAAATACAGTTTCTGTGGAAACAGATGTGCAATAAGGTCTTTCCTTTAGAACCTAGCTGGTTCACTGGTCTCCCCTTGAACCTGGTAATATATGCATACGCTTAGTTTTAGCTTAGCAAATAAACTTACTTGAAAGTGCTTTGAACCCCTCTTTTATGTGAGCCCTGTCAGCTTTACTGAATTGTTTTGCTAGAGATACAAGTCTCTCACAGAGTTGAGTAGTCACCAATTACATATACCTCCTGATTATTATGTGAGGAAACTAATTCTAACTTCTTCATTCTGTTTCATTGCAATGGTTTATTTTTTAGACTGACTTCCAGCAGATTTTCAGTGTTAGCAGAAAAGTTATATTTTAAACATCTATTGTATATGAATAATGCTGGGCTTATGTAGTGTATTTATCCTTTCTCAGCCTCTGATTTCCAATTGATTAGGATTTACTTAGTGGTCATTATTTCAGTACAATTCTTCACTATTAACTTCTGAAGCTAGGAATCACTGCCAGCTGATAACTGTTGTCAAGCACATATATTTTCCTCTTCTCTCTCCAGATGAGCTAGTTCCAAAGCAGGAATAAGGGAACGCTCAGCAGTCTACATATAATCTAGGAAGCCTTATTAGGGTAGACTGTATCAAGATCTTTACAAATTGAGGAGTTCAAGGTTTGTTTGACACCTTTGCAGTTTCTATCCCTTTCTCAAATGAAAGCTGCAAAAAGTGATGACAATGAGCTGGTAATGAAGAATCCTGTATATGGTTGATATTCACAGGAAGGCTCTAGAGAAATATTTGGCACCTTGAGATCTTAGTTTGCATTAATAGGCTGGAGAAAAATCACTGAAACAGCACAACATCTGGTGAAGACAGATAGGGGGACAAGACACTGCAACATCAGAAGACAACTTTCTTATCAGCACTTAATTTGAGGTAATACACACTCCAGAGACCTGCCAAGACAGGCAGAGTCTGGTACTCCCCAAACGTATAGGACATATTTTTAAATATTACTGCAGAGTAGTGAAGAAAATGAAAAGATTTAGTGTACAAGAGATTTAAGTTTCCCTCTTTCTCAACATTTCCATGATCCACATTTTGCATCTTAAACCACAAGCACCTGCCATGACAGGAGCAAAGCCCCTGGGAGCTCAGGTTTGGGAAAATGGGACACCTAAGGAAGCACAAGGTCAACATCCATTTGAGTGTAAAGGATGGTGACATTCAGCTCTGATACTGTAAAAGGGCACTAGCCCCACATTGGCACAATCTAAGCAAAGACAGCAGGAATATAAAAGCAGACATATTTCCCATCTCTGACCTTGGTGAATCCAGCAGAAGCTGCTCTCAAGCAGTGATGCATATAGCTTCAAACAAGTCAGAACGGTCAACAGAAAAATAAGTTGCTTCTAAAAGTCTCCTGAGAGTGGAACTCAACTGCATATCAAAGCTTCCATGATCTAGTCTTGCCCTTTCTTCAACACGAGGCACTGATCTGGATTTTTGTTCTGTATTTTCGTTCTGTATTTTCTCTCTTTTCCTCTGATGCCCAAACAAATGCTCTGCTATAACTTCTTATAATGTGCATCATCCATTTCTGCAGTGAAAAGACTATGAAGCAAGCCCACATTTCCTTCCACTGCCAAAACCACTTAGACATTTTGGCAATGTAGGACACGTTCTTTATGTTAACTGGCAGCTACTATCTGACAGCTGTTAGCTGCCTTTCTGAAGAAAAAAAAAAAAAGGAAAAAGAAAAGGCAAACCTGATCACCTCCTTCCAGATCCTGACAAACTTATTCCAGATCACAAAGCTTCCAGATTATTACAGCCCATAAGACTTTATCCAGTGAGTCTTCCATCATCTTGCAGTCTTCTACCTTTGTTACAAAGCTATACCATTTCTTCTGGAGAAAGGCAGCTAATCTGATGTCTCTAAAAACCTGGCCAGATGGAGAACCTATTAAATTTATGGCTTAGTTCTTCCATAAACGAATCATCAGCATAGTGAAGAGTACTACTTACTAGCAGCATGCATTTTGTGTTCCAACTTCCACACACTATGGAAGTTGTTATGCCACTGTCTTATGAATTAAACCTCTGTGCACTGGTACAAGTATTCTCTCATGTCAGAGATTGACGTGGCAACATCTGAACCTTCTGTTGGATCAAAGCAAAAGCTCAGTCCCTCACAGCTTTCCTACTTACTGTTCTCCCTGCAACTTCTGTGAATCAAACTTTCACACAGTACTGAACCTTTATCATTCCTGTAACCAAGGATCAGCTGTGTTCCTTTATTGAGTACTCTGTGCTGACAGATCATGTTGCATTATCTATCACAAACTGTATGTGCCTCTCAAACTGCAGTTCTTCTCCCTCTTGGATTGTGACCTACATACGGTTTCGAGATATAATCTCTTTTTCAACTCTATCAATACTCCATCACCTATGGCTGCTTGAATTAATTATAGAGATCTCCTCTATTCACCCCCCTTAAAAACATCTACTTGAAGACCACTGGATTTTTATGAAGCCATTTTATGCCATGTGTAATTTACTCACAATGGCATTTATTTACAGTTTCAATGGTGCTACCAATATTTTATTATGCATTTTTTGTCTTTATTGGTTAATTAAAGTCACCCTTAATTAGACTTGCTGGACTATGCAGCTCAGGTACTTCAGGGACAGCTAACGTTAAATGAGTTACTTTTCCACTTCTAGAAGGGATGGGATGGTGGAAAAAATGCACTTTGCTTTTTGAGTCACAGCTACAATGATTTTCATCTCCATTCAGCAGTGTGACAGTTTTAAATGGCTTCTGCAACTCTGCACAGTATAGAAAATACATCTCAACACTAGTTGTCTGAGTTCTTTCCAGAAAAAAAAAAACAAACAACAATTTTCCAGAGGTATCTCAAATCAAGAGCCTGTCTTTCAGTGAACATCACCTAGTGCTTCCTAAGGTCTGCACTGCTCCTAGTCACCTACCACTTTAAAAAGTAAGAGTATAAACACCAATATGCATATGACAGGAAACCAAATTCATGTACTTATCTCCCTCTAACCTGGACCACATACTTAATTGATACAGAATTTCCTTGACAGTGGTGGTCCAGAATTTTCACAGACCTGCAACAGGACAGCACTGGCACACTCATGTTAAAACAAAGGTATTTGAATTAATTACTTACTTTAGCATATCAATAAAAGAAATATCTAGAATAGAGAGCAGAACGTACTACTGAGATTATGTTTATTTTCTGATGAAACATTTTAAATTGGTAAATGCGAAGGAATTTTCCTTTTTTGACCTGTTGGGCTGGGAGGCATCTACAGTACCAAGTCTTTTTGCTCATCTTGAATCTCTCTGGCGACAGGCAATCAATATCCTCTCCAACAACCATAAAACAAATCAAAAGGGTTACAGAGGATTAGAGCTGGATATCCCTACTACTTTATGTGTTTATTTTAAGCCATGTGAAAATTTAACATTTAAACAACTTTTGAAACAAGTACTTACTTGGAAAAAGCCCTTGGAGTTTTGCTGTGAGGAAGCAGGTGTTTAAAATTGCTGCTGTTTGTTTTTATCAGCATTCAGGGACTAGCGCTAGGAGACTGAATTCTTCTAAACTGGTCCCGTCAAAGGGTCTATACTAGGGAAAGTAAAGCTGTATAGTACTTTACACTCACTATTTTCCTTCACCAACACATTTTTATGCACATAATGGAAAAAAAAAAAATCAGTCCTGGGCATACTTCTTTCACAGCTTACAACACGATCCTGGAGGTCTCTTCCAACCTGGTTGATTCTGTGACAACTCTCAGACTGTTGCCAAGGAGTACCATACACTCCACACACACCACTTCACGGCTGCAAGGTAATATCCTGGGCGCGCATCCGACTGACTTGCTGCACTGGACTCCTGATCTTTAGTTGCCCTCCAACTAGTTACTGCTGTAGACTTCTCCACCAAAACCATCACCCCCATTTCCTCATAACTGGGTGTCAGCAATCATACAGAAAACACAATCACATAATAGAAACTGCACATACAACGAAGAACCATGGAATAATTTAGGTTGAGAGGGATCCCTGGTGTTTTCTAGTCCAATGTCCAGGCCTAAGTATGGGCAGTTGCAGCAGACTGCTCATGGCTTTGTCCAATTCTTCACTGAATACCTCAGCCTCCTTGAGCAACCTCTTCCAGTATTTAGCCACCCTCTCAGACTTAAAAAAGATAAAAATAAAAAAATTTCCTTGGACCTCATTGGAAATTCCTGTGTTCCAGACTGAATATGCTTTCTCATTCTATTATCACCTTCAAAGGTGAGCCTGGTTTCTTCTCCAAACATTTACACCAGAACACAAACAACTGCCCACTATGAAAAAAAAGAAGAAAAAAAAAATATATACTTGCTTTCTTTCCCAGTATGTGGAGCTGAGAGTGTTTTAGCCAAACATGAAATTGATATAGTCCACAAAGCATTTTGTGATAACACAATTTTGATGGAGGAGCTGAAAATGTTTGTTAGAAAATACACTTTGAGAGGATGCTTCAGAAAGAGCCCTGTTAAAGGCCTTATTCTGTGCATTCATCAATTTCAAAAGAAAACTGACTACTTAGTATTAAAGAAAAAGCAGAGGGAGAAAATTTTCCTTTTCTAGTGCCAAAATCTTCAACTCTTTCAGGGAAAAAAAAAAAAAAAAAAGAAAAAGAAAGAAATCACATCCTGTAGTTCTAAAAGCTGCTGCAAGGATCAACACGGTATTTTTTCTTCCAGGAAGAAGAAAGTTAGTTTCCCATCAGGCGATCACGGCTGAAACAATTCATCTGCATTGTGATTAAATGAAACTTCTAAAATCTACTCAAAAGCTACATTCATTCCTGTAAGGAAGAATGACCTCCCTCATAATGAACTCTGAGGCTGGCAGCCAGCTTACAGAGGTTTTATAATGACCAGTTTTGGCTTCAGAGTAGCTGGTAGCTTTGCTTTGCATGTAGCATTGCAGATTTGGAGACCTGCTGAGACACTGCAATTTGGAGTGGAAAATGTTATTTTCATATTTAAGTAATACTATAAACCTAAAATTTAGCTTTTTTTATTATTATTTTGTTATCTTCAGGTTAGCACTAGAACCGGATTACTTAACGCAGCATTTTAGATTGCTTTTTTAGTTTTAAATAAGTGTGACATGAGAAGAAGTCCCTTACATACTAAAGAACATGAGTTTGATCAAGGGATGGGCAACAATCCTGAATGAAATTCACCTACTAAAATCCTAATCCATGTAAGAGCCAAAAGACATCCTACCAGAGGTAAAAGATTACTTATGCAGAAAAGCCGAGGAAAAGCTCAAGTCATGGACAACAGGACCAAAGGGTTGCACAGATCTGCTGCAGAAAGAACCTGCATAGCAGGATCCCTCCAGACCCCACCACTGCACACCTATGCACCAAGCACTGCCTCGCTGCTGGCAACACAACAAACTGAACAATGAAAGATGAGTGGCTGCTGTACATGGCTAACTGCTGCAGTTGGTTCATCCTAGCCTAGACAAAGCAGTGGGACAGATTTAGGTACTTGGCTGGGTTTTGGTACGTTGAGTTAGACAGTGAGACTCTGCAGATGGCTGTCGAATACAGGCTGGCAGCCAGGCTGAGACAAGAAGCATGACCATGCTGCGTGATGAGAACCCCAGCTCTAAGCTTTTTCAGATCTCAAGTGAGGACTCTGGCATACTCAACGTAAGTGCAGAAACCTGCTCAAGGAAAACTTCTCGTGATCTCTCTTCTAAAAGCTGCTGGCCATGTGGAAAAAAAATGCAATGGCCAGGATGACAGCAGTGGGAGTCACATACATAGCAGGAACACAAGCATGCATGTGAGAACATGGTCCATGACTGGACCTCCACGTTCATGCCCTCCTCCTCACTGATGTTTTAGGACACAGTGGCCATCAGTGCACAATTCCAGGTACCCAATCTCAGAACCCACACACATAGGAGAGATGTAAACTCTCTTCTGCATCTCTCTCTGCCTTTGGTACAACATAGCTCAGGACTAGGAAAAAGGATTGACATTTCCCAGAGCTCCAGATTTAAACAGAAGAAAAGTCCTTTCATTTTACTGCATAAAAATGGGCTCTCACAAGTTTCTGAATGTAACTGGGAAGGGGGTTTCACGTTCGTAAATTCAGTCCTAAGTAGCTGAAGCCTCTCATGGTCCAGGATTTGGCCTTAAGTTACTGTACCTTACAATAATATGGCCCCTGCTGCTACACAGAACCAGTCTTATTTTTCTGATTCAATGTATTGGACATATTATTGCTGCATTAAATCAAAACAGAACACAGAGAGCTCCGACATGTGCCTGTAAATACAATTAGATGTTGAGAGTCCAATAACCATCCTATAGATAGAAGCACAACTGACACATTTGGAAAAGCAGCTTGCTAGTGAAAGATCTATCGGAATCAAACCTCTGCTCCTTAGGGGTCAACATCAAATCCACAGTCCTATTCTAGAGACCTTTGTAAAGAATATGTCCATTTAACCTTAATTACCAAGAGAGCATTCCATCAATTCAAAAAGTCTAATACTCATCGCCTATGTTTGGGGCGCTCCTGGCTAGAACAACATACCCAAGCTAAGAACATTAACAGGAGTAAACTGGGAAGAGGGACAACTGAAAGAATTCATAACGGACCCATAGAGCTTTCACACATTTTTCTCCCAGCACACATTTTCAGAGGCATGACGGTAGCACAGGAAGGCATGTCGAAATTAGATTCTCTATAGCTAGTGTAGTTATTAACTGCAAGCCAAGTTACAAGAAAAGAGAAGTAAGAACAAGCTGTACGAATTCAAGTACACGGGTATTTAATCTGAAATGAGGGGCAAAATACAATTTCACTATAGCTCCCATGAAACTCAATCAGCCTTGCCTGCATTTTCTCTACAGCCATAGCCAGCAACAGGGATTGCCACAGCCTGTCAGGCATGTGATCCTTCCCCCCCACTGGCCTACATCTGCATCTGTGCTACTAGCAATAGAGATAAGCAAAATATAGGCCATTTTCTTTCCTCTGTAATTTAAATCTACTTTTGGGCTGCAGCAGCCAATGTATGATAAACACATAAGCACCATAAAAGCCCTAAGACTTAGACAATGAACTCGAGGGAAGAAGGGGATTCTGCACTAGCACAAAGTACAGTATGCAATTACAACTACAAATACATTATGCAGAAGATTTATTGGCAAACCTCCAAAGGGCCTGTAATCCCTAGCATAATTTCCTGTTCTCTTATTAAAGGAAGATAACCTTTAGGCAATTGTTTTTTTGTAAAGATGACTGTAATTGCTCATGATAAAGAGCTTAATTAGAGACAGATAAAGTATTTAACTGAAGAAAATGACAGCAATACACATTCTGTCTAACTCTCAACTTCTGTAATTCCTGATAAAATAAAATAAAATTAAAAGAAAAAAAAAAGCCTTAAATTGAGCACAAGGAAATATTTAACAAAACACAGAATGGGGACCGGAAAACACTTTCCAGACAGCTGCAGATAGCTGGACAACAGCACACACATATTCAACTTTCCCTTGGGTCGTCTGTGGGTTTCTGGTTGGAAATGGGAGTAACTGTGATATACACAGACTTCTAATGAAATGTTGTAATGGAGTCCTTTGTTACCGTGTGACTAGGACACCGCATGACTGCGTGCTTCATTTTACTCAGAAATGAAGCCTGAGGAATTTTAATCAAACGCAAATGCAACAGAAGATACAGCATGACCAAAAGTATTCTAAGACACCTTCTCCTAGACAAATGTCGTCCTAAGAAGCTGGCAGTTTCTAGCCTTGGACAAAAGAACCCCCAAGCCCCATAATATGCAATACTGTGAAGCACTGGAATATGAGGATTATGAAGCATGAAGGCAAGGATAGGCAACAACTGCTCCATGCCTGTAGGTGCTGAGAGTTGCCACAGCAACAAGATAGGCTGGAGGAGGCAGCAAGCAGCAAGGAGATATCTAGGATTGCACTGCTCACACCCTCTCATCCTGCAGCTCTTACACCACTTCAGACATCTAAACTACAGAGGAAAGGCAACCAGAAAGCATGCAGACAGACCAAAAACATATCCATCAAATTTTAAGTAGATTTTGCACTGGCTTGACTTCTGCAAGTAGCAACTCCCGAATTTACTTCTAGACACTTCTACTCAGCAAAAGAAAAACACAGGCTTAAGAAACAGGACACTAAACAGCACATGTCAGCCAGCAACTAGTTAAGCATGGATCCCAGCTCTGTGTCAGGTTGAGCTTCTCCTACCAAATCTCAGGACCAGGCATAGAGCACCCTGAAGGGAGAGAAGTTGCACCAGAGCAACATCCCAAGCTCTCCCTCAACGAGTAAGACTAAATGCTTTGAACATAAACATCTACCAGGCATCCAGTGAAGCAACAGAACACAAAAGTCACAGCTTGCAATGTTCTAGCCTGCCCTTTAATTACACATAACAGCACACACTAATGAAGCACTTAGGGCTCAATGTCTTTTCAGGTAGCAGCAACTGTTGCTCTAGGGTAGTAAAACAGAGTAAAGCAAATTCATGTTTGGAAGCAGAAGCCCGAGGATTAAACAAAAACAAGCAAAGGAACTGTGTTGTTTGTTTGGCTGTAGGGAAAATTTTAAGAAGAGAAAGTCCCTTCAAGACAAGAAAGCAAAGTCAGGAACAGCAAAAGGCTAAGCTATCCCACAACAAGAGATGACGTGTAAGATGTCCCCACAGGTGATGATTACCTGCGTGGCTGGCAAGGAGAGTGAAACCAGCTAAGCATGGGAAAGCACTGAACTTCAGAGAAGTGAACTCAGAATTATGCAGTTGAGATGGTTTTCATTATCTGCATCCTGAATTTGCAAGGTAAGAAGGAAAGCACAAGTCCTCAGACACTCTGGACACTTAGGTCAGGCGTGTGCACAGGCCTCATCAGCAAAGTAATTTATGTAGCAGCTTACACGATACTTAGTCACAAATAGAAATATCATCACGTTCAGTATGTATTGCTTATCTGGTGGACCAGAAAATTAATCTTAGGCGCATCTAGAAGTAACAGAAGATGCAGACAAATGTCCTTTCCTGCATCCCACTAAGAAGAAATGCCTGACTCAAATGCTCACTATTCCATGTCTAAGCAGAGGGGTTCTGCTGCCCCATGTCTCCCCCTGCAAACCTCAGGAGAGTCAGACGAGCAGCTGAGTGGAGAGCAACAAACATCCTGGTGCTGGTATGTGGCTCATGTGCAGGGTCCACATCTGCCTCTGCCCAAAGGGACCAAATATTTCATGGAAGGATTTTTTTCCAGATGTAAAACTAGTTGCAAAAGCCAAACAGAACCTGGAAATGGATCTCTTTTCTTGGCCTGGCCTCAGCACCTAATGGGAGATACTCAAGGCAAACCTGGGCTTGTGCCAGCAGCCGTCTGAACACAGAGCTTTTTCCTCCTTTTCACAGCAACTGATTTTAGAGGTTTAAATTCATGATATTAGCATGCACAGATTTGAAAAAAGAAATGAGGAAACCAACCTTTAGGACAGTTACAGAAAGAAGCAGAAAGAACTGGCATCTCATCTGTCCTCCTGCAGAGAGTCACCAGTTCTCCAAGAAAAAGAATAATCAATAATCTAAGGCAACATGCAGGCCTTTAGACAATGTGCACTTCAACCACATGCACTCAAAAAAATACTTTCTTAGGCCAAATCCAAGCTCTGCTGAAGCCCAGGTAAGTACTGTATAGCTACTAACAGCTGATTTTGTACACCTGTGAACAACTGCAAGCTCTAGCAAGGTGTCTATCTACAACAAATAGAAGAAATCCTGCTCATCTCCAAGCAAAGTTTATCAGTAAGGGCAGGCAGTCCTATAAAGGACAATATTGCATATGTGTCCAACTAATTTTCATTCAGCTGCTGTCTTTAAGTGTTTTGCGTTTATTGGAAACAATCCAGTAAATAAGTCATAGATAAGTACTGTTACTAGAAACCACAAGAACAAGATACTTCTGAAATACAGGATAAACATTTCAAGGCCTTGTTATACTACATGTGAGTGTACATGTACACATATATGGAGAAATTATTTGTTTAGGGACTAATAATCTGAAGTAGTAAATAACATCTATGCTGCACTCAGCTGCACCAAGTGTTTTCCAATCCCCCTCTTTTCCCTCTCTCCAGTCACAAATCTCTTCAGAGCAATTCACCAAGACGGATCCCAGTTGAAAAAGCTCTCTCTTGCTCATAGTGCATCCTTAAGTGCTACCCACTAAAATGCTTTGCTAGCTCACAGGCATACCAGACAGTACAGGACAGCAGCATCCTTGGTCTGCACATGGCACTTAGTGTATCAACCGAGTAACGTGGCCTAAATGTGAAAAGATAATAGTAGTGTAGAAATTATCTGCACTGCTTCCTATACACCTGAAGAATTTACAAATTGGGCTCCTGTGAATGCACCTCCACCAGCAGGAACTTTGAAACAAAGCTACAGGAGGCTGCACAGAGAAATTTCACAAGACCCTGCTTGCCTAATTTGAAACAGAAGCATATTTTTCTTAGCAACTGACATCTCATGAGACTCACTGCTTTCTGAAGTACAAAGCATGTGTGCAGGAAAATACTAAGTCATATGACCTTCCTATTTTTCATAATAATTTTTTTTGGAAAAAAATGAATCAGCCCTTGGCAGAAAAAGGTGTCCTTTTTCTGACTAAAATGTGGTATGTGTTTTGTTAAACAACTGAAAATCATCATCTTTCCAAGCAACTGGTGGCATAATCATTTTTGCCAGTGTCTTTGTAGCTTGTATTTTAACTCTGTACAGAGATTAAAAAAACAGCAGGTAAGTCTATGGACTTATTCAATGCATTGCTATCCCCAACCCAAACCAGGTGACTCACTTATACTTGCACTGAGCTTGGCTTTCCGCCTCAAAAACATTAAACCACCATTTGAAATCAATGTTAATTCCCACAATTTATACTGTGCTACAGGTCACAGCACTACCAGATTTCTTCTTATACCCACAAACTGCCAAGTGGTTGAATGAAGGATTTAACTTGCACACAGCCCAGTCTTGGATTAAAACTTAACAGCTATACTCCTCCACCGCTCATGTACAGTGTGCTGAGGCAATGCTTATCATAAAATGGTCCATGCTTCAGACAAAGGTTGAATAAAATAGGCATACATGTAAACAATGTTCTAACTGTGAAATTCAAGATCTGTTATTCATGAGCCTTCACTGAAGAGACAGGCCACGGCTTTAAAGACGGACAAAATCCTAGAGGTATCTGCTTAAGAAATGTATTTTCCGTATTTTAAGGTCAGCTTTTAAACATCTGCATCAGATAAACATTTTATTTCCGTGCTACATATATACAAACCAATACTGACAGATCCGGTTGCTATTTCAATTCACTTCAGGGCTTTAACATATGGCCCTACTTTGATACAGTAATACGTAGGTCATGCTTGTTCAGAACATCATTAGCAATGCTAAATGAGTATTTATATAGCTCTAGAGTAAGTGTTGGAGCTCTTTGAAGAAGAGAAAACATATCATATACTGGGTTTTACATCAGCAAATATTTTTCAGTAGGCTGCCATACAACTTAACTACCATCTAACCTTTGTTTAATCCAGTAGAGGACAACACTCTTGAACTCCTTCATACTTGTACCAAACTTTACACTTTGGCCACCAGGATCTATTGCCCTCATCGTTGTAATTCCACTCTTCTGGTGCAGACAGCAAGCATAGCTGCAGGTCTGCAAGGCCCCTGACTTAACTCCAGGAAAGGCTGGGACTCCCACAGACAGTGGGTAAGAGACACCTCAACCTCTGATACTCTCAGCATCACTTCAGAAGACTAAACCACTCCAGAAGTAAATGAGTAGTGGGAAAGTGCACTGGCAAGGACAAGCAACATGAGCTGCCAAGAGGTCACCAAGTGTTTATTGTATAGTTGCTTTCATCCCCACTGTTCATTGCCAATGACCACCAAACCAACTGATGCTGCATTAATGGCACAGCCCTAGGTCAGCACCTGCACAGGGCTGCTGGGTTGAAAGTTAAACTTGCTCATAGGCAAATAGGGGTGTGGAAGACCTTTACATCTGAGGTCTGCATGCACACATCTATGGGGACCAAAACACTGTGGCATGCCTGTAATGGACATCTGCTTCCTGAAGCCTTAAAGAAGACATGTCACTGCTCAGCCATTTGTTCATGAAGTTAAGAGAGAAGGAGGTGAGCTATCTTCACTTTTCTTTTCTTACATTAACTTGGCACTTTTATAATGCAGCAAGTCAATACAGGACACAGAACGTTACCATGTGCAAATGTGGCTGACACTGTTGAGTAATATAGCTATTTTAAACCCTCTGCTGCTAAGCAACACTGACAGTATGGTTAGAACATTTTGGAAATACCGAATGCTTCAGTTCTTTCCCCCTACACACATACAAAAGCTGCTCCTGCACTATACATATATCCAGAAGCTATGCAAAGACAGGGCTTCAGATTTTTCAGGCTAGTTCTCCACAGTGTTGCAAGGACACAGGTCAAATTTACACAGAGAAAGCATCTTTGGAGATGTACAAATGTGGCCCCCTTGATTTGTATTTAAATAGCCCAAAGGCACCATTCCCAAAAAGGCTGGGTAGTCAGCTGCTTGTGTCAAACACTCACAGCTAACAAAGAAACAAAAAAAAAATATTCAGTCCCCTTAAATCGAGAACGACACAGGTTGGTATCACTTCCAAATACAGCACTTACCTGAACTGTCCAAAAAAGAGCAGTTTATGTCTCTTCAAGAGCCAGAACGGTATTTGTGACCAGCACTACAACCCAAAGAGTAACTGCTGACTAATGTGAAAAAATTCCAATGCTTGCAGAGCAACCGGGATAGAACAGAGCATGGGGAAAGTGCAACATTTAATGTCATAGGAGGCAGCCAAGATACGGAGGACTTGAGTGAAACTGCACTTACTACGCTGAGGAATACTATTCTAAACCTTTCTATTTACCTACACTTCAATAGCAGAAAGGGAGAAACCAATCTTGGAGGTCTCTAGCCCAGCAGCTGCCAGTAGTCAGTCCCTTTAAACTGGACTCACAGCATGGAGGACTTCCACACCGCTCTCTTTAACAAGAAACTAATGCAAAATGACCTGGTGCTTTCCTCTTGGATGGAGTGTTTCACAAGGTTTGTCTGTATTTCCTCAGGCAGAATCATAGCTCTAAGATATGCCTGATTAAGAAATGTTGCCCAATTTGACATAACATACTTCAAACTTTTCATAAGCTTACTCCTCTTATTGTTATTCTAATTTATTCAAGAGTACTTCATTTTGCCACAGACATTAGCAAGGTTACAAACATTCAGGTGTTTTCATCCATTAATTTTATGGCATCTTTCACTTTGTTGTATATTTACCGACATATTAACTTACATGGATGATTTCATTGCTAATCATTTCTACTAACACCTTTTTAGACATTTGTGACTTCAATACTGAAGATGTAGGTGGCTGAAAAGACTTGTTTGTCTCCTCCTCCCTCCTGCGATCTAAAATTAAGATGATGTGACCAGGACAGCATGCCTCACACATTCTATACTTTGACAGATAGCACAGGTCTAGACCCAATTTCCACCAAAAAGTGAATCACTGAAGAATGGCAAAGCAAAGCTTCTCTTAAGTAGGTATGTTACAGCCTACTGGGGGGACAGTGACCTTAGATAGATGTAGAACCCAAATTTGGGTATTGCAAAGGTACCATTAAGTAAGATGCTTTGGGGGAAAAAGATTTAAATTATTTATCTTCTAGTTGGCTGATTTTTACTGCAACAGGCCCTAATTTGATCAGATTAAGATTACACCACTGTATAATAATCCTGTGTTTGAAAAATGCCTTTCTGCCTACAAAAAATGCATCTTTTTGGACTATTCTCTGCTTATACAAAAATAAGGTCCAGCAGTTCACTTTCCATAATTAACAGATAATTATCCTAATCCCATTGCATATATCTCCCTGATCTACAACATGACTACCATGATGGTCAATGCCTGTGGAAGATATCATTTAAGCACAGTGGCCTTCAGCCTCCAGTATTTAAAAACCCTCTTCAGCTATCAAAGGGCAACTTCTTTTCTCTCTTTTCACCATGACACACTGCAAAACAAGAGACTACAGCGTGACTAATGAATCCCTAAATTTCCATCTGCCAACACAAGTCAGTCAGTGTTTCACCCACTCGCCCCCAACTACTTAGCACTCCAAAGCATCTGTTGAGCACTGCACCTGACCCGCTTCAAAGTGGGATAGCAGAGAACTGCAGCACACAGCACGCACCCAAATCTTCCTGGAAGGGCACCAGACACCTCTTGATTGCTTATGCTGTTAAACAAAAAGGTAGTTTTGATAGCTTTGTCTTCTTTTGTTCCAACATCAAGGTTCATTGGCTGTAAATCACAGAAGACCACAAAAAAAGTTTTTATTTCCATGTCCAGTATCAAGGTCTACCTTGACAACTGCTTGCAAATTTTCTGTTCTCATTAGAAGTCTCTTCTTTACATTAAATCCCTCAATATTTTTTTTTAAATGCTTCTTTCTGGAGCTTTTCCTGCCAAATTTAAATGTCAGGATGAAAAATTGAGCAATTAATTTAGATACACTTAAAACAATGTACCTTCAAGGTCCAAACTACTGAAAGGAAGAGACAGACGGGAAGTGAAGGAGCTCATTCTCCTCTGCTTATTTCAGCTGTCACTCAGTGCCTTGGTTTGTGAATCCAGTTAAGTACAGTCAACCCTCGTCTCCTCTGTTCTCTCCCCCTTTTCCTCAGCCTACCAACAGCAATCCCACCAAATCTGAAATCAAATAGTTCTAAAACTCTGCTGACAGGGAAAGCCTAAAGAAGAGATACTCAATAACATCAGAATAAAAACTGACTGATGGAGGAGAACTGACAGCCATTTTAATGCAAGTTTGCACCACTTGCAGAAATGCAACCAACCTGCTTTACCTTGCCCATTCTGCAGCTCTGCTGTGTGAGGGTATTCTTGCTCTGCTGAGATGCAACCATGTGCTGTAAGATGTCACAATCAGCAGAAGTATTACTGCATTAGCACCTACAAGGCTCAATTAGGGAGAAGGCTCCTGCTGTGCCAGGCATGTCAGAAATGATGAAAGCAAACTGCTATAATCCTAGAATCAATTCTATGCTATATAGACAAGTTGCAGGAGTTGAACAAAAGAAACAGATGGGAGGGAATATTCCTTGACTAAAAGGATAAAGCAATGGTGAAATCAGGGCACATTTTATCAAAACCTGAAACTCCAATTAGATGTTTGAGATCATGGCCAGCCTGACACTAAGCACAGTCTGGAAAGGGATGTTTAGCTAACCATCACTTTTCTAGACAGGGAGCTCTTTGCACATGCACATGGCAGCACTATAAAGAACCAGAAAGTGTGTGCAAAACAGTGCACAATGAAAGTCACAGTTCAGTAAGAATTTATATCCAGATCAAGCTCATGTCAGAATATCTTGTTTGTTCACATTCATAAAGAAGGGAAAAGGACTTAATCAATTTTTGTCCTTTTGGGAACATACTTGGTAAAAATCCAGCTTAGAGCAAGCAAAAGTTGGCATTGAATCACCATATATTGCTACAAAATCCCCCTAGTATGTGCATAGGATACTGCAATCAACAAAAGGGTTGCTTTTTCCCCCCTTCTAGTTCACAAGAATGTAAAGGTTAAATGTGGCTGAAATAAGTGTGGCTGCTCAAAGCTGTCAGAGAAAAAGTCAATGGGAACACACTAGGCATGCTGTTATGAAGATGCGAAGGATATGGGAAAGACAGTGGTGGTCATTCTTTTTTTTTTTTTTTTAATGGTGTGTTGCAGCAAGACTTTTTGGCAGTTCTTCCTCAACAGAAAGCAGCAAATAGAGCTGAAAACCCATGCCCCCACTTTTTTTTCCACTTGATTTTCCAAACAGAACAAACAACAAATGTTAAGTAGCATCACCCATCCTTTACTCCTCCTAAAACTCTATCAAGAGCACCTGGTCATAAAGAATGATGTCTGGCCTCTCGATTTCTGATGCATTATAGCCAAAGCTGTCACAGAAAAAGAAAATACTCTTTTATGAAACTGGGAACAATTTGTTTCCATGGCAGCAAGGACAGTGATGAGCAGCTCTGGCAAATAGCTGGAAAATTATTAGCAGCACAATGTGGATCAGATGACTTACATACAACATAAATAGTGCAGGAGGTGATGAGAGCAAGCAATAGCCTTTGAAGTATGAGAATGATAGAGCCAATCATCAGATCTAGACTTCTGTCTTTTCCTTTCATCCCTCAGCAGAGTCAGGAGAAAACTGTCAGTGCAAATGGATAAATAGCACTGGAGAAGATATGTGACCGCATCCCTGAATCGTAACACCATAATCCCAAAGTGGGCTTGCAACAGCCAACATCTGTGTGAGAAAAACAGCAATTTTAACAATTTGCAAAGTGAGGTGTAAATTTTCCTTCATCTGCTCTCTGCAACTGCCAACTTTTACCTGAAACAGTCTGACACAGACATTGTACTACTCCCTTTGTGGAGGTGGCATATCTAAAACAATATCCACTCAAAACTACTTTTCATCAATGGAATGAGTGCTATCCATCCTCAGCTTTGAAGGGGACATAATTATGGTCAAGGTGACACGAACCCAGTTAGGCTCCCAATCAGCTCTCCTGAGCACAGGATTTCACTCCCTCTGCCTGTCTGTCCATAAACACCCTAAGTTACTAGAGGATCCCACTTTAACATTACACCTCTTTACAACCTTGAACTATAACTTCAGTTCCAAAACTAACTGAACTAGACATGTTGACTGTCAATCACCTGCAGCAGTTTTTGAAATGGGACGTTTGCTAAAAAAAAGAAATTAATTCTGTAACTTTTAAAGTACAAAAAGTTGCACAGCAGCTAAAAGTCCTACACTGTGACAGAAGATTAGACTCACTGTAAAGTTTTTCTGCACGGATTCACTTAATTTTGTTTATTTCTAACACAGAAATATTCTTCTAATACAGAAGATTGCTAGCAGGCATATTTTGAGAGCAATATCGCTAACACAGTTACGACACCGCAACCTTGAAGGCACCTTGAAGAATGAGTAGCATCACAGCTATGCCAGGGCTAATCCACTTAAGAAAATGAAGACGAAATGGCTTGTTTGACATTACTGAGAACGAGGTGACAAAGTTTTACCAAAGCTATCACTGAAGGTACTCTACAAGACAACTCAAACTTTTCATGGAGATTACATCCAGACTCCAGTATAGGTTATATCCATATAACATTATGCAAATACCTAAACTGAAAAAGAATCAGGTAGAGTAACTGGGTGGAAAAATATTTTCTTCTATTTGAATCAACAAAACATTCTGCTGTTCCCCTTCAGATTCCTCAGCCCCACATTACACAGCAAGAAATCTCCCCTCAACTAACGAGTACTATGCCAGAGACAAGCTTTCAAAGAAGCTAGGACTGACATCTTCCTGCTCAGGGAATTATCTTTAGCAGCCATCAACTAGTCTTGAAATAATAGCATGGGAAAATAACCACTATGAGGGTGCATCCATCCCCCCAGGAAATATACATGACCATATGTATACATTGAGAAGAAATATCTAGAGCATGATGCTTGTGGGAACATGGGAAAAGGAATTTTGTGTTGCTTAAAAATATAAGTAATGATGCCCAGCTGTGTCAGAGCAACAGCCATCTAGCCCAGTATTCTGACTCAGAGAACGACAAAGGCAGATGCTGTTTAGAAAGATCATGTGAGTCTGGCCATTTTTTGCAGCTCTTTCCCCTTACACTCCCTGAGGACTTGGAATAGCTATACTAAAGGAGCTAGTGGATGCTTGGAACTTACCACTGAAATTTTCCCTGAAATCCTTAATTCTTTCCTACCGGTAAATCACAGCCCTCCAAAACTAACCCTCGCTGTGATAGATGTTGCAGTTTGATCAACAGTAGTGCACAGATTTCAGTGACACAAAAAAACCCAAAACCCTAAAAGCAAGACACAGGCAACTACCTGCAACTCATTAATATCCATAATGATTTTTCCTTTTATTATCTCTTTATTTCAAAGGGAATGAAGTCCTCCTTTAAAGTTAGATCAATTCCCATTTGTCCATTTGGGACCACTTAAAAGTTGAATGCCATTAAAATTTATGAAGCCAAGACAATGCATACTGGGGATCCTGGCAGAAGAGTATAGATGCCATCTTTAATTCCTTTGTAAATGGCATGAAGGCCCTTTCCAGGAAAGAATATTTGTACATTTCATGGCCCCATTTTAATCTACCATTTTGGTAATTTTTCCTCCTGAGCTCACTCTCCTAGACCACATTTCACTATTCCCATAGTATTACAGCACTAGAAGGGACAATGAGGCTGCCACCACCATTACCATGCAAAGTGAAGTGCAGTCACCTGAGTTTACTGTAACTCTGCAGCAGCTGCTACCACCACTCTTAGCCTCAGTCAAGAGCAAAAAAAAACAACCCCCAAGCTTTATTCTCCTGGACACATTCATGTAAAGTAAGTCTGTTATTTCTATGCAAAACCCCCACTTATCAAAATTAAATTCCCACCCTTTGCAGTCCTTGGACAGGGTTGCCCACACAGCAAGAAAGCTGTTTAAAAGCTTATTCCTGTGCCAGTTTGGTTTACTGTCTAGCCAGGAAATGCTTCTGCCTCCCTTCACTCAAAGGACATCAACATCATTCAAGTTTAGCAAGAGCACTCATTATTCTAGCTGAAAGCAACAAAATGTCATCCTTTGAGTACACTAACTGCAGGAAAGCTTTGGGATGAGAAGAAAAGCCTAGGGGGGGAAAAACAAGTATGTAAAGATTATAGTTACCCTTTGATCCATGGAGAAAGATCTTGCTTGGACTAGATCCTAGTTAAAGGGCTGCATGAGTATGCTGACACCTTTTTTAAGCTCGACGTGGAAGAACTGCAGTGTTAGTACAGTGCCACTGGACTATGATAAGCAAATGACATGTGACACTAGCTCCACAAAAATCTCTTCTAGTGGCAAGTGTTAGCTGAGTTTTGACATACCTGGCAAGCCCAAGGAGGCAGGGTCTTAAACATATAAATCTGAAACACAAGCTTAGAAAGCACTGCCTGCACTGGTCTGACACAGCAGACTCGTTTCAGATCAAGGGTACCACCACGCCCACTGGTGATGCTCTTCTTTATAGTACGCCTGGAAGAGACTTGGCTAAAAGCTAAACACAGAAGCAGCCAAAAGGAGTTGAAAGATCACTTGAACTTTTGAGGGAATGCTCCCTGGTTGCTGTTAGACCGACGATGCCCTTGTCATTGAAACAGGCTGGATTAAATTGAAGCACATCAGTCAAGAGACTGGTCCCTTCAGGCTCTCTCGACAGCCAGCACTGCCAGAGCATGCCTGACACTGGCTGCCCTCTCCAAAGGACTCTTCTACAATCTCCCTTCTGCCACCCTGCACAGTTAGCCAGAGAAAGCCTCCTCAGCTATGAGGCTAAAGTTAGCCGGTAACATAGAAACGCATTCTCACTACCCACATATCCAGATGTCAGATCAATTTAAGCATATTTAATCATATTCAAAATCTATGCATTGCCAGGAAAACAAGTGCACTAATTTGCACCTGTGAGAACTTCAACTGACAAATCCAGAAGCAACACAGAAGTGATAAACAGGTTAGATAGTGGAAATAATCATGTATTTAGTCTTGGCTGTAATTTGTCAATACAGGGCTTTTAGCAAGCAAAATGCATTTGTACAGAGACTTAGAAAAATGAAGCGCTGCCAAAAAGATCAGCTGCTAGAAGCAACACTGCCATCTCATGATTTTATTTCAAGCCTCATGATAGTCAGTGCTTTTAGCAGGGCTTCAGCTTCTCAACTGTTAAAACCTCAGCTGTAGGCTGTTCAAACAAAAAAATCCCAAAATTTTCTAGCCTCCATGTTTTCTTAACGTATCTAAAAATGTATCCTTTAACATTTCAGAAGTAGGAAAAAGTTATAAACCCAAAGCACACCATTTAAAAAGCAATCTGTGCTTTTGATTTTCCAACTGCTTGATGTTCTGCATCCGATCACTGTTCTCCATGAGCTAGGTAAGCACAGCTGGAAATTCAGCTGATGAGTTGACAGGCCCATGTGAGAATGTCTGACCCTCTGCTCTACTGGCTCCAGAGCCCAACTTCCGAGTATCCAAGAGCAAAAAAACCACCTCAAATATAAGAGCACACACCTTCCTTGCACTACAACTGCCAGCAGGGACCAGCACATCCTAGAGCTTGGCAGCTTTTCTAGTTCCTAGCAAAAACAGTCATCTGAAGGACAAACCACCCACAGATTCCCCTCTGCTCCACCGAAAAGTTACTGGTAAAAGAGGCTGTGGTTTGGTGCTCACAAGTGCATGCAGAGTCAATTAAATCTGAAGTAAGCAGACTTTTACTCTTCAGGGGAATGCCTTGCTCTTCAGCTGACTCCTTTCTGTGATGTTTCTCACCCTGGCTCCAGCTCCCCCCACCATGCAAACACTCTCTTTGCTCTCCCTGGCATGAAAACCCTCTGACACACTTTCTCTGGCCCAGTAGAAGCAGGGAAGAGCCTCACATCCACACCAATTCAAAGCACCCTCTTAGTGACAAACATGATGCACTTCAAGGCCTCTCTTGATTTTGTCTATCTTCTTTCATCCATGGCAGCTGAAAGGCTTCTAAGCAGCTTTAATTACCTGTTGGATTTAACTATTTCAGAAGAGCAGAAAGAGGTTAAGACAGTCTGCAAGTATCACTAAATTGAAGAAAGCAAGCCTCACCAAGGAGCACACAGGGCACAGCACCCCAAGACCCCACAGCTGCTTACCCCAAGTATTCTGCAGTTGCAACCCAGACCCAAAGCCAGCTGTGCTTTGCTTTGAGGCTTGGAACAAATTTCTCTCAGGCCACATCTGCTCATGGAGGCAGCAAAACCAAATCACTCAGCAAGGGACCATGTGCAGATTTGAGAGCTATACTCTTGATGGCAGGTCTTGATTCAAAGGGCTACCCAGAAGAACAGATGCCCTAGGAGGGCTTTATTCATTTCCGTCCCCCAAAACTTAGAATCAATCATAGAACCATTCTGGCTGACAAAGACCTTTAAGATCATCAAGTTCTACCATTACCTAAACTCTACCAAGTCTGCTGCTAAGGCATGTCCCTTAGCACCACATCTATGTGTCCTTCAATTATCTCCAGGGATGAGGATTCAACCACCTCCCTGGAGAGCCTGTTCCAGTGTTTAATAACCTTTCTAGTGAAGAAGGTTCTTCTAATATGCAATCTAAATATCCCCTGATGCAACTTAAGGCCATTTCCTCTTGTCCTGTCGCTTGATACTATACTAGGGAAGAGAGACCAACACCCATTCCACTACAACCTCCTTTCAGATGGTGGCAGAGAATAAGAAGGTCTTCCCTCAGCCTCCTTTTCTCCAGACTAAACAACGCCAGGTCTCTCAGCTGCTCCTCAGAAGACCTGTCCTCCAAACCCTTCGCCAGCTTTATTGCTCCTCTTTAGACACTCTTGCACCTCAATGTTTTTCTTGTAGCCAGGGTCTCAAAACTGAACACAAGTATTCAAGGTGCAGCCCTACGAGAGCTGAGTACAGGGGGACAATCATTTCCCTGGTCCTGCTGGTCACACTGTTCCTGACATAGATCAGGATGCTGTTGGCTTTCTTGGCAACCTGGACACACTGCTGCTCATGTTCAGTTAGGCTGATGATCAGTGCCCCCAGGTCTTTGCAAGGCAGATTTCCAGCCATTCTGCCCCAAGCCTGTAGTGTTGCATGGGCTTGTTGTGACCCAAGAGCAGAACCTGGCACTTTGCCTTGCTGAATCTCATACAACTCACCTCAGCCCATCATCCAGCCTGTCCAGGTCCCTCTGTAGAGCCTTCCTATTCTCAAGCAGATCAACACTCCCTCCTAGCTTAGTGTCATCTGCAAACTTCCTGAGGGTGCACTCTATCACCTTGCCCATATCACTGATAAAGATATTAAACAGAACTGGTCCCAGAACTGAATACCTCAGCCTTTTTCTCACAAATGATTTTCTGGACTAGTAGGTTTCTTGAGAATGAAACATGAACAGCAAAGCTCATCAGTTTTTTCCTTTGCAGAAGAGCACCAGTAGAGGCCACCACAAACCCAACTGAGCAGGTTTTCAGTTGCACAGGCAGGTGTGCAGATAACCCTCACTGAGAGATGGGATCAGGGCTTCAGCTACATCTCAGCCAGTATTTGCATGAGGCATCAAAGCAAGTCTCACTCCTGGCAGCCATCAGAAGCTCTTCATGCATAATTCACACTTTTGCTTATATTCCACTCTTCTTCAGTTTGAAGCTCACTATTACATTCAGAAGAGCACAAGTGAAAAAATGGTGAATAGTATGACAGTATGTCCTGGACATCATGCAAAGTCCTGTGCCATTCAGCAAGGAGAAACCCCAGTGAATCTTTACCAAGAGAAGCTTGGACTAAGCTGTCATCCCTACATCTTCTTGTAGTTCACAATAAACCTTCATTTACTGATGTCAAATTTCATTTCTGCAAGGAGAAACTAATACAGGACAGCTATTTTTCCCTCACAGGTTTCTCACCACTTAAGTCATCACCTCAAACTCCTATATACATGAAGGCCCTGTCCTTATGCCCATTCCTTTCTTAGGAACAGCTACAGACCAAACAAATTACACAATCCAAACAAGACTGCTTCAATTTAACAGTTATAAATTGCCACTGGACTCACAAATGCAGTGTGACCAGGCCAGTTCAAGCCAAGACTTGTTTCAGAGCTATACACATACTAATAAAAACTCCAGTCTGAAATGCCAGCTGATTTTGTATGGTCACCAAGTGTACATTTTACATAGGTAAGGACTTGTAAAAGGGAGATATACTCAATGGATGTATTTTTGGCTCATGCTCTTGAAGGAAGACATCTGGAGTTAAGGACAGGGTGGTAAAAAAAAAAAAAAACAAAGGAAAAATATAAATGGATTAACTAGCTAGCTACAAACATGGTGAACTGGTCCTTGTTATTACCAAAATATTTAAGCAATGTTGCAATTTCAAATCCTGCAGTGATCTTCCAATCCTCCCTTCCATGTTGTGGCTTGAATGAGGATCAGCAGTAAGACTACAAGTTTAAAGCGACCATTTATTTTACTACAACACTTAAAACACCAGTCTTTTTTTCTTACTGCTTTCCCATACTATTCCTCAGACAAAAACACTCGCTTTCCAGCAGTATTTTTAATTATACTATTGACTGTAGATCCTGAAATTAAAGTTAGGTGCTGATTATTGCAATTATGGTCATTATTTACAAGACATGTGTCAGCTGTAGGTGTCAAAGCAAGGAGACCCAGTGATAGTTCAGCGACTGTTTCCTGAGAGTCTGGGGTTTTTTATAGTAGGATATATCTTTCCTCAGCACCAACCAACCTGCAGTAACCAAACTACGCTGAGTGCAGAAGACCACATCCTCCCACAGACAGAGCTTTTAGCACCTGGCAATTCCCATGCTAGCACAACCCCAAGACTCATCATGTACAACACCTTCAAGTCACTTGCTACTGTGGATCAGTGAATAGAAACTCCTATACCTGTGTGCTTTCTGACTTGTGCTAGGAACCATCACCCAGAAACCTCTTCTAAAATATTTGGAAGCAATTTTTAAAGGTGCATGTAAAAAAGAAAACTGAAAATAAAACAATATAAAACTATTTAAACACCAACCAGGCAGCTTTACACAATCAGTGGCAGATTCTGTGAAGACACTGCATAGAAAACATTCTGTAGGAGATGCTTGTATATGAACTTATCAGGCTTGAAGGAACCTTAAGACATCTTGCTTAATCCAAAGGTTTGATTAAAAAGCTATTTAGTTTCTAAACAGGAAGGCTGTCAGGCAACGCCATCTAGAACCTCTGTAAGCAGAGCACACAGTTCACCTCGTTAATGCACTTTTTAAAAGAAACTGTAAAACCACAAACCCTCAACCCTCTCTCTCAAGCACTGCTCCTGGATCTTCATTGAGAGCATTTACTGGAACCAGCAGGCCCTTTTGAATCAAAACAGTAGAAAGGCCTGTCTTTGCCCTTCGCATTTCATAAAAATGAGAGCTGCAGCCTTTAAGCATGGTTAGATTAAAATCCCTCATTCTGGCTCAAGCAGAGGAGTCTTTCATCACAGATTCCATGAAGACTGACCTAGGCATCAAGAGGTGATCATGTTTGGGCTAGGTGCACCTCAGAGAATCAAAAAACCCAGCTATGACAAAGCAAGCCCACCCTTCCAATTCACCCACAGCCTGTGCTTGAACCCAATAGGCAAGAATAAAGTCAATACAGTAACTGTAGCTAAGTACTGCTGCAAGCTATTTCTAAGTCATTCCTCACTGTCTAGTTACAGAGTACTGCACACAATGAGTCATTAATTGAGCATTACAGGTCAGAGCCACATAAATCCAGGTTAGGGTGATAAACAGGAAGACAGTGTACACGTACGCTCTCCCAACTGCTTATGTTACATATTTGCTATTGGAAACACACACATGGGTTCACAGATATCTTTATTTTTTTAGGCTTGGATAGATCTCCATCTGTCATTAGATCAGTAGTCTGTAAAGAAAAGAAGGAAGCATGACAAGAGATTTTGGACATCTGAAAGGTTTCCGCTAAGAGGATGAGAGTGTATCATCCTCCCTATTCACCAGGGACAGGCACTGCAGTTGGCTTTAAATGGCAGTAAAAAGAACTTTAGATTGGCTGTTAGGAAACTGTGGGGAGGCAGTGATTGAAGGAAGAGGAACTACAGTAAAAACAAAGACAAAGCCTCACCCCAGGTGTAAGGACCAGAACAGGTCACCTAGAGATGCTACAGTGCAAGCCCCTGGAGGCTTTTCGTAACAGGTGAGACAAATGTGTGCTGGGAATTGCATGGAGACTTTGAGGAGCTGGGGCAGAAACAACGGGATGATAGCTCTCTGTGCTTTCTTACAGTATAATGATTGCCACACATAATTCACTTTCTTTTTGTCTTACAAGTGCTTTCACCAACAGCCATGTATCTATTAGCTGACAGGAGATTACCTCTTAGAGGAAATGCATTTACCAGAGGTGAATGGCAATCCAAGACTTTTTCAAAGGTCTGAAGAGAGGAGGAGAAGCTCTTACCTTCAACAATTCACCACTGCCCCAACTCATATCTTTGAACTACTCCCTTGACAACATGTCCTGCATTTCAAAGCAATTCAAAGACCCATCCAAGGGGATTTGACAGAATTTTAGGAACAGGGATGATGCAATTTCCTTTTTGATCCAGAGTAAGCGGGAATAAAGTTTATTTCACCAATTTCAGCTTTTACTGGATGGTATGTGATAGGAAAGAGTAATTCCTTTGGTATTTTTTGTTCAGTCATAAAGATCATTATTTTGAAAGCATAACAATTATTTCTCCAGATCTGTAAAAGAAGGTTGATTTTGATGGCGTTTTTATTGACTGAAGAACAATACAGCTAAGCTTTTTTCTTCCTCTTCATGCCCATATATATTAATCCTTTAAAATGAAATTTTGTAGAAGTTGCTTTTCTTTAACTGTGTAGTTAAATAAGTGGTACCATAATGCTCTGGATAATGTACAACAGCTTTTATCCACAGATTTTTGGCATCTATATTATTAAAGCTGTTAAACAAAGCAACAGAAAACGTAAAAATAATACCAGGAATTTCTGAAACTCTTTTATAGTTCATTAGTGACCAGATCTTTCCAGTATCTCCTAAGACTGATGCAATTCTTTCCACATATTGGTAATGGCTGCACCTCACAAATGTAACTGTTCAGCATATGTATTTGTTCTGTTTGGTGTGGTGGGTGCTTTTTAGATGCAGTTTTTCCCTTCAGAAACAGTTTGGTTGTGAACCTACAACACAACAACTTTAACAACATACCAACAGTGAGTTTCAATGACAGCTTGCCTAGAATCCACCAGATAGATTTTAGACTTTTATTCCTTTTACAAGAAGTTAAAACCTAGTTTCAGTGGTTCAAAACATTCAATATCTCTCTTCAGTGCAAAAAACAAATGAGTGTCAAAGTATGCTTCAAAAATCTGTACTGCTTTTAATCCAACAACATGGAACAGTAATTTCAAGTATCTTATGTGTGCCTATAAAATATGCTGCACGCTTGTACTCACACATGAAGTAGTCGTAGAGTTGGATAATTCTACAATGACACACAGAAGATACACAGGAAGTAGAGTAGAAGATACACCCTCATCTCCTGCTTTCTCTCCTTGCTAGTTAATGTGCTTAACAAGGTAACAATGGGAGCAGGGTGCTGTTACCATAGATCCTTCATACTTATTTGTGTATTCCGAGTGCATGTGATGGAGCAAAGCTAAGGAGTTCTGAACTCCCACGTGCCTGACTCCCATACAGCACAGCAGTAGGCATCCCGTTTGAGTTTTTTTTCTTTTGGTTTTTAACTGAAACACAAGCATCACTAATTATTCAAAGTGGCAGAAAGTAAGAGTTCCTTAAGTTAAGTAATTTTTTTCCAAGCAGGGGAAAATGGCTAAAACTGACTGCACTATTTTTCCTGGCTTCTTAAAATGATGATCTGATCCTTGAGCAAAGACTGCAACAGGTGGACCAATTAATTTGAATAGCCACTGTAGAGAGAAATTATTAAAATTTCATCAGCCCTTTAAAATGTGTTTGCTATTTCAAGGTGAGAATGGAATATTGACTTCTCTTGACTGATACCACTTCCACCTAAGGTTGCCCAGTTTTTGCATTATGCAGCGATCATACGGTCAACCATAAATTCACATAAAATGGCCTGACTTATTAACCAATGCTTAACAACAGGCACTCATACTAAATCTTCCATTAATGAAATACTCAGAAGGTGCTGGCCATCAACAAAAAACAGTACTGGGCTTTAATACTACATGGCAAGTATGGAGGAGAGGAGGAGCGTGTATTAAATGAAAGCTAAAACAACCTCATTGCAGAGTCTTCATTCTGCAGCGGGGGTGATGTATGACACCACCCGGTGACGTACAACTGATAAGAGGAACACATTCCCACCGATATTGATTATCTATTTAACATTTTACTTGGGTCTTCTTAACCAAGAAAGTCATGACAAATCACAGATGAATTAAGTTCCCCTGCAAAATTTGGCAGTAGTTTGAAAGACCAGTTGCCTGATGAGACCTTCTCAAGTAACTCCAATAACAAGCATACAAAGTCTTTTTCATGCCAGGAATTTCTCTCCCCTTGAGGGGGTGCAAGAGAAATTGGGGAAAAAACACAACCACACACACCCCACAATGGTTTGTTATAAACTGTGCAAATTAAGCCAGAATCATTTGGAAGGCACTTCTAGAGGTGAACGAGTCCAACCTCTTGTTTCTAAAAGAGCTAGTTTCAAGTTGTTTGAGGACTTGCTGGATGAGGGACTAGATGAGGTATTTTTCAAAGTCATTTTAGAAAGCAGAATGAAATGGAAAGACTCCTTCGACAACACTTTAGACAAGCGTCGGAAAGTTCTCTTCCTGCATCCCAAGCAAAAAGCAGCAATATTGTTCAACAATTCAGGTGACACATAGCAAGTTATCATCATCCACACTACCCATTGTCTTTCTGTCTAATACTTAGAATCAGTTTTGACTGTGCCTGGAAACATCTCTCGTTTTGTGCATACTATCCTAAGAATTGCTAAAGCAGCAAACTGATAATTCCAAGGAAATAGCTTGCACCGGCTTGTTCTAGGAAGGAAGCAGGTAGGAAGAGGGGAGGTGGGACAGAAAGCATTTTTGACTGATGAACTAAAAATCCAACTCCCTGTAGAAAATATTTTGTATGTCAAAGAAACCCAGACTGCTTACACCTCCACAATACAGGTAACTTACCAGTGTTCCAAGTTCTTTGCTCAAATTTAATGAATAAATGATACTTTTATCTTATAACAATTAAAACCCCCAACTAATATGGGGTGATCTTTAATAAAGAAAAACAAGTGGTCTGATCCTCTTGGAAACTGCAAATAGTAAAACTGGTACAGCCTTATTACTTTCACTCAGAGGAGATGCAAGATGCGAAGACACTACCAATGACAATGTCCAAAGATGAGCAGAGTCAAAAACTATGGCAAAAAGGCACCCTCCATTTCTCCTCCTTCACATACTGCTTCAAGAGAAACATCAAGATCTGAGCCTGTAAGGCAAAACAAGGGCTTTCAGTTTATTATCATGAGTCTTGAAAATTGAGCTGTGCTGAATCTGAGCATCACTGAGATCTATGGCAGATCAGTAATTATCTTCACACACACATCTCACCTGGAAAATGGCCTTACTAATCAAAATACATTGAAGTGCAATTCTATAGGGAAACAAAAAAAAGATATCTAATTTCACATGTCCAGAATCAATTTTTAGCTCTCCCAAACAGTGGAAGTCCCTTTTCCAGATCACAAAAACATTCCCCAAATGCATTCTTCTCAATTTCTACAACTGCCATAAGGTATGTAATTTAGATTTCTACTTCAGGTTACTGCTTTAATTATATGCTCTGTATTCTTCAGCTTACATAATGATTATAGACTTCGCAAGCAGATGCGAAGGCTAACAGACAAGTTGCAGGATGTCAGACTCTGGGCAAGTGTGGAAGAAGGGGAAGAAGCATATCAGGATACAGAGTATTCCTATAAATCATTTTCACAAAGCAGTCACAAAGAAAGCATTTATCTAAAACTGAGTAAAATTTAGTGTTGCACTGGTCTGCTTTTCAGCTGCAAATTAAACTCTAGCACCAAAAGGAATGTACTAAACCTGTTCCAAAATGACCAGATGTGCACACTCAAACAACATTCACACCACTCTGGTGAACAGCTGGAGCCAAGTTTTGAAAAGGGCAACACTACAGTTTAAGACTGATAGACAATACAATCTAAATTATAACCAAGTGATACACTCCAGCCGAAAACAAGCAGGGGAAAAAAAAAAGAAAGAGCTAAGGACCTTGCAGGAATAAATTCAATAGCCAGGGAACACTAAATTTAAATTGAACAGGCAAAAATCAGCACTATCCTCTTACAAAAATGTTCAGGTATTGAACAGTTAGGGAGCTTCTACACTACCAAACCCTAACAACTACCATGAAATTACAAGAGCACTTCAGACATAAATCCCCCCTTACCATACCTTCTACCAACTTGCAATGTAGTCTCAGAGTACACAGACTGGCTTTCCTTTCAGTAAAACTAAACTAGAACATGTGCTTCTGGAACCCACTTCACACACCCTAACTGTGTACATACATACAGCTTTCAGGCTCAGACCAGAGCTCTGCACGCAGAGCTCTCCACCCTTCAGTAACATGTTCAACAAGGACACTAGGACCTTGGCAGCAGCAGCTTCATCCTACAGATCCAACCCTAACGAGCTGCACTACTTGCTCGCACAGGACAAGGCCACCTCAGGCTGTGTCTTCTAGTTGTGCACAGCTTCCCCTCTGTGCAGACCTGGCACAAGAGAACTACATCTCTCATCAGGCCCAGCAAGAGATAAGGGTTTTACATACCGGGCTGTAACAAGCTGTGGTACATGCCCAGTTTTACTAAAAATATTGAAGTCTTTCCTTCAGTACTCTACCTGAATAAACTCTTTAGAATCTCATTAGTTGTGCCACAGCCTATTCAACACTACCATTTTAGTATCACTTGATTGTTTCACTTCATCCTGAAGTTAAACCTAAACACAATTTAAAGAGAGAAACTACAGAAACTATTACAAATAAAAAAAGGCATCACATAGCTAAAAGACAAGGTGAAATAAGTCACAATAACTTCACTCTCTTGTGGCATACCTCTTACTGTCTGACTCTTTGTAATTCACATGCATCATTTCCTTGGAACTAGACACTACCCTGAGCTCTGGCCAGCTATCCAAGCTGTGCAGTGGTGGTGGGGAGAATGTACCACAAAAGTAAGTTAGAAACTAAATAAAAGACTTCCTTTAGCTTTCTGCAAAAAGTAAACCTATTTCTGAGCTCTGAAAACCTATGCTGAGGTTTACATTGATTTATCACCTACAAGATTATTGTTGCATAGCAGATACACAAGCAGCTTATGCTTTCCACCAGGTTTCAAAGAGAGACAAATCAGATTAGCAGCAGTCACTATCTAAGCAGCCAGAATTAGAGATTATTGTAATGGCTTCTTCTTAAACTCTTATTTTCCTGCTTATTTTATTTATTTGCTATCCCAGTTGCTTAGAGCTGAGGAAGTGATTCAGACCGGGAAAAAACACAACCTTTGCCACTATATTCACCCACAGGACCAGGACATGCTCCCCAGAGCCAGCCCTGTACACCCTTCCTGCAATCACAAGATTTTGTGAACAACTGTGCCAAAAGCAGGGCACCACTGCACTGTATCAGACAGCCCTAGCACAAGTCAGCCAGGTGACAAGGTGAGGCGATGTCTGTAGCATACAGGACACACCTGTGCTGCAGAAAGGGGACAGGCAGGGACTGCGCAGTGGGTGGATGAGCACGAGCTTCCCTGCAGCCCTGCTACCTCAGAAGGTCTCTCCACCCAGAGTGGAGGACTTGTGTCAAAACAAGTGTGGATCACTGGCAGCACGTGGGAGATCACGTGCAGGTTTAAAATACAGCACATATGTAAATCAAGAGTGATCAGATGCAACACTATTTCTACTTAATAGCTACACATATGCATTTTAAGGGAGGTTTGGCATACAGTTTTACTTGGTGCTGTTCAGCCTTGAGAAGAGTAGGCTGACAGGAAACCTTATCACTCTGTACAACTACCAGAATGGAGGCTGCAGTGAGGTGGGATTTGGCCTCTTTGTCCAAGTAACAAGGGACAGCACAAAAAGAAATGGCCTCAGGTTGTGCCAGGGGAGGTTTAGATTGCACATTATGAAAAATTTCTTCACCAAAAGGGTTATCAAGCATTAGAACAGGCTGCCCAGGAAAGTTGTTGAGTCACCATCCCTGTATTTAGTAGACGTGTAGAAATCATTTATGCACATAGTTTAGTGTTAACTGTTGGACTTGATCTTACAGGTCTTTTCCAAGCTTCAAACAATTCTGTGATTTAATCTTGGTTTAGTCAACTAGTAAGATACCAAAGATGTTGGGAGTGTATTAAAACGATGCACTCTTCAAACAGAGTGTGACTTCAAACTTATTTGTTTAAAAATAGTCCTCCTCTGTTGTCTAATGAATTTAAAAAATACAGATTGGCTATCTTCTTAAAACAGACCTGCATATTGTATGCATAACAAAACCATGTGCAGAATTATCATAAAAGCTATCTATAGCTCAGGCAACATGTTTTAAGTGGTCACCAGAGAACTGAGATATAAATTACCAAAGCAATAGTAGCATATTTGCAGGGAGAGCGGTTGTGGATGAGGTTTCAGTAGCCATAGAAGATGCACTTCCAGAGAGGAGAGGAGGTGCCTTCAAACCAGGTCTAGCCTGATTCCACCATGAACTGAGCAACTGTGAGTAGTGGGAACTTCTCAGATGAACTCCTGGAGGGCGTGTTTTATTCCAGTTTCACCCAGAAGGAACCTAAGTTGCAGACTCCAGGGCTGCTCTGAGATTTGAATCAAAGCACAGTGCATAAGGATTAATGAGGTTTACTTCAGAGCCTCATCCCTGGGTCTAAAATAAAACACAAATACGGAAACATCTGCCATATGCTATGGCCATTTACTTGATTATGGATTTCTCTTCGCTCTTTAAATTTAAAATATTTGAGCTTATACATTCCTCCAGTACAATTTTCTCCATTATATAATTTTTGCCTGTAGTTCAAAAGAATTACAAGAATTCCTTTCAACTGTGCAGCTCTCAATTTTCAGCTTTTCCTGGTGACCCCAGCACCTACAACTACAGCACAGCTGAGGAGCATAAAGGGCTCCCTCCTCCACAATCTCCTCCTCACTCCTTCCCTCTCCAAAGGATTCGCTTACTTGCATGCCTATTCACAATTCCTCCTGCTTTGGAACACAGTATTGGGTGCAGCCCCTGCAGGAGAGTTAATTTTTAGGAATACATTCTCATTTAATTAAAAAAATTGCTCTGTAAGTACATTGAAATAACACACAGCATTAAACGGAGTAAACATTCTTCAGTTGAGCAAAAATGGTACCTTAATGGTTGCTGGCAGTCAGTCACACAGCTTGGCCTAACTAGAAAGGGGGTAGCTGAGAGTTTGGTCAATAAGTTAACAGCAGTATTATAAACAGTAGGATAGCACTTTTCTTCATAGGTTACTTTCCTTCAGGTCTTGAGATATATTTTCATGCATCTCTTTCAGGGAAGACAATCCTTTGAGTTTGACACTTACATTTATCCTTTGGTCACTAATAAAAAAAAATTAAAAAAAAAATCAGCACAAATTTCAATTTCTAATAAAATGCAGTCTTAATACGTACCTTAAAGTCTTTCAAAGCTTTACCTAGCTACTACGCTCAATAATACTCTATCTTCCTTACCACAGCATGTCTTCAGTTGCACACACACATTAAAAAGGAACATGATGTTAAACATTCACATACTCATGGACAAGTTCAAAGTCCTGGTAAATGGGCATTCAAATATTCTGCTGAATGTTCAGCTACATTCCACACAAAATGCAATGTTGTGTCCACATTACAGCTAATGCTCAAAAAAAAAAAGAAGATGTATACATATGTAATCAGATACTCAGGAGTGTGGCTAACTTTAAAATTACATCCAGCTCTTCTGACAGATATGACAACTGTTATGGAACACATCTTTTCTCCTCTTTTCATCCCTTCTTCCTCTTTTTCAGTCTAACAGATGCTTTTATTCTGTTTCGGGTTTTTTTGTTGTTCCTTCTCTCTTCAGTGGCAGCATCGAGGGGAGGGAGGAAGCGTAGGGTGCTGATGCACAAAGCAGCACTTGTTAAAAACCGAACATATCCAGGCAATCTGCCAAATTTAATTCCAAAGACCCTGCTTGTGATTTGATGCTAAAATGGAATATAGCATTGTTCTATCTGTCTGTAGGACACTGTGTCTTCTATGGAAGAGGGGTTAAAAACAAAAGGACAAAAACCAGCTTGACACTCCCCCCTAGCCTCCAAGCACAGACTTCATTCCAGAAAATACCATATTCATTTGCCTTCAGAGTTGTTAGAAATAAACCAAGCAGCAAAAAACCAGGATTATCTCACAAACATCGTGAAAAAAACATTTTTGAAGTTCACAGATAACAGGGTAGAACCAAAAGGGGTCAATTTCTGCTGCTTTTATCAGATCTGTTGTGGAGTCTCCTTCACTGGAGACATTCAAAACCCACTTGGATGTGTTTCTGTGTGACCTGCTCTAGGTGGTCCTGCTCTGAAAGGGACGTTAGACTAGATGATCTTTCCAACCCCTAACATTCTGTGATCTGCTATATTCAACATTTGGATCTTGTTGCAGTGAAAACTGTTCATTAAGAAGAGATATCAGTATCTGACCTGAAAATACTGTGTTCCACGTCCTTGAAAAATGTGAAGCATTGACACATCTTCACAAATTCTTTCAAGCAAGACTGGCAATCCCATATTTATTTCATAAGCAATTATTACTTGAGGTTAGAGGAGAGACTGCTCAAGTGAGAAACCACTCATACATGCAAATTTGTGGCTCTGAGGCTAAAATTGAGATTAGTTTTTGAAATGGGGGAGGGAGAATGATTCAAAGAGATTAGTTATGCTTAAAATAGTAATAAGTCACACATGCTTTCTCTACCATAATTTGCCACAGAGCCCGATTTGTCCCAACAGATATTAAATCATAAATCATAATAATTTAAGAGTGGCAAGAAGTACTACATTATGAAAGAGGCAGAATGTGAGTTTAGAGTACAGATTATTTCTGCCACTTTCTACTAGAAGCATTACATACCCAAAGTAAACCCACATCCACAGAAATGATACTACGTTAAACTATGTACAGAAATTGCATGTGGAGATAAATTAGTATTTGACTGAGAGTCCTAATTACCAATTTGAACTAACCTCCCATTTACACCATTTTTAATTTTTTAACCTCATATGCAAGAAGTGCTTGTTTTCCCACAGCTTTCCACTTCCCCCCACCAAGTACAGCCTTTCCCATGTCGGCCACAATCCAGCTGCTCATCCCCCACCCCCTCTCCCCCTTCAACCCCAGTCACTCAGTCACCAGTTGAGCAGGCATTAGCGCCTCATAAGGGCTCACAGCAGATGTTCCTCTTCTGTGCTCCAGCTGTGGGGTCCCTGCCTCCATTTGAATAACCACTAACAGGGCATAGCTAACTTCACTTGCAAAGCACAAGGAAAAATTCATCTTTAAAAAGGGGTAGACAAAGCATGAGGGGACTGCGTATCTCAAGGCCAGGAAAGAGTAGAAGAGCTTTTCCATTCAAGAGTCATCAAGTATGCAAACTCAAGGAAATGTGATTATTCTTCTCAAAACCCTAAGCCCTATCAGCCAGCTCTTTCTCCATCACATATCAAAGACAGAGGTCCCTCCATCACCTGGATGACCATGCAACTCAGCCATCCCATGTCATGACAGAAAGCAACAGCATGTTGGTTTACAGCCACAGCCAATTTCTGAAGCTTCAGAGGCGGCAGAGTCACAGAGAGAGCTAGAAATTGAAAAATCTGAATCAACAAGGGTTTTTTCTTGCTTAGATTTTGGGGATTGCTTTGCGGAATGCTCCCCCCCTCCCCTAAATATAAAACCCAGTAAGTCTTTCATATTTAGACAAACATACGTAGAAAGACATAGAGGAAAGATAACATTAGGAGAGCATTGGAAAGAAACCAAACTGTCAAAAAATTTTTATATTGGTTTCTGAAAGGCAAAGTAATGCTTCTTTAGCAGTCACAGCCCACTTCTTATTCCAGTCTTCTGCTTTATGACTGCAACAGGAGAAACCTAGGGGACAGGATTTATGAGCCTTACCAAACACCACTTTTTTGAGGTCTGAACATACATAGTAACTGAAAATGCTAAGAACGAGTACGAATTAAACTTGCAAATCTTGCTTTTTCCACAGAGAAACCTTTTCAGCATTTAGGCATTGAAGCATTTTAAAGATAATAAATACCCATTAAGCATCCTGAACACATAAATAAATGAAAAAGAAGTGAGCTTGAAAATCTCTAACTCATTTGCTCAGTCATAAAAACCAGAAAAAGGTACATATATGACTGAAAACTCACATAAATCTTATAACATTTTCCACTACAGCATATTGCCTTAATGAACATCTTAATATTTTGGTAAGTCAATATCCTTGCTCTTGAAAAAATGTCGTTGAGATGGTTCTCAAGCACATTTTCATCAGACAGCACTTTCTATAGTAAAAAACTTAATGTCAGTACACAAAACTGGCATTAAAGAGTAACTGAAAAGGCTTTGCAATAAACCTACAAATTATTCAACTGCTACAGAAGACAGGATCCCAAATGTTCCATATATGTAAGACCCACTGATCCCTCTCATGACTGTTTAGGACACCAGGCTCTCAACCATTTTAGCTGTCAAAAAAATCTGCATGTTGTCTTCCGAGTCTAGTAAAATTACATGATCCTGTTTAGTGTCACATTTAATGAAGTTTAAGCATCACAACAAATTATCTATCTTGCAAGCTTTTATGCTCCAAATTCCCATTTAACTGGCTGTTATGGAATATTTTTTTCCGGTAATTCAAGAGTTAAGATAGCTGCTGCACATAAAGTGTTCTTTTAGAGAGGACATAAGTTCAGCACCCTCAAGCATTTTCTTAAGTACTTCAGTTTGTAACAAGACATCTATTTCCCTACCTGTCACACAAAATAATCTGGTTCTTCTTTAGTAACCGTACTGCATTCCTCTTAAAACAAACTAAGTTGAGTAACTTTGATAAAACAGTGGACTCAAAAGTACTTTTTATGCTGTTGACACAGCACAGGTAGCTTGCAGACTAGCAAACCTGCTGTAATGAACAATCTGCCACATTTCTGAACCAATGTTTTACACAGAGGAAACACCCAAGAAGACTTGGCCACCATTGCTCACAAACCGTTTTTTTTCTTTCTTTAATCCTTTTTTTTTCAATGTAATAGTTTCTCTAATCAAAGCATGCAAATGTTCTTACATGTATGACCACATAACTGAAGAACCCTACAGAAGTTTCTTACTCTCTCAGGAAAGCAAGAGTTTCACCCTAAACACTTTAAAGCTGTAGTCTAAAAGCTGCTAGCAATAATGACAGCTTTGTTTGAAAATTCAGAGATACACAGAGTTGAGCTTAAGTCTTCTCTGGATTCCTATTTGAATCACAGTAAACATTACATTAGAACAGTGAACAGCACACCAAAATGACTTACAATTCCTGCATGTAAGTAGTGCCAGCAAAGGTCTCAGCAAACCGTAAGTGGAATTGCAGCAACCAGCTCAATGACTTTCCTAGCAGGGCAGTGTGTTTGTTACTAGTTGTATTTCCATTTTAGGCTGATTTAAGAGATACAGCATTCTTTCTGAAACAGTAGTCTTTTCCCTTCATATTGTTCCCCCTAATTTCTCCACTATAAAAGGACCTAGATCAAATAGTTAGGATGAGCTGCAGGTCCAATGAGTGATTCTCAAACCCATGAAACAGTTCCCCCTTCCAAATACTTAGATCCTAAGCTTCTGCTTACACAAGCATACTCATATACCAATCTTCCATTCACAGTAATAGTTTAATTGCTGTATGTATACAGTTGCACAGGGTATGACATGTAAATGACCTGACAGCACAGTGGTAGGAGCACAAAGTGACCTCTCTCAGATATTTTTATTCTAAACCACATAGATGACAGATATCTTACAGCAGAAATTATTTCTGACTATTTATACACCTAGAGAAAAGATGCCATCAATAAACCAGAAGGAAGTTGCTTACTTCTGTCTGCCTAAAGCACACATTTCTGGCAACACAAAGGGATCACAAAATTGTTTATTTTAAAGAAACTGAACTATCACTACTACAAAGCAACACTACTGCCTTCATAGTGTTGCTTTATTTTAAAAAGGCACAGTTTCTGCCACCTAGCTGCTAGATATAGGTTTCTGTACGCCTTTATCTTAAGGAGTTTCAGCACTTCAGAGATGAAAGTTTACTCACAACACAGCTCTGAAACAGTATACATATTACAGCATTAGTTTTTATCATTAAATGCATGTTTAAGGGCAGCTATCTATGTAAGAGGAAGGCTGTAGTGAAATTAATTCCCAGCACTTCATTACTGAAAAAATTAACAGGCATTTGATGTTGTCTTTGCATTTTCACAGAAGACTGAAATATACAATTCAGAAAGCACAACCAGCATGTTCCACTTCAGTCCTGGCAACCACTTCAGCACTTTCTAACACATCTGTGACTCAGTCAGAAGCCCTGTTTTCAGTTAAACATAAACACAATTAATGTATTTTGCAACTATGAAACAGTTTAAACTTCGCAAGTATACTTACAATCTCCACCACAGACCAAGTTCTTGCTTATTACAATGCTTTTGATTACTAGATGGAAAACAGTGGTAACAACAGTTGCAAAAAGAAAAGTGTTGTGTGGTTCTGGGAAAAAAAAACCTTCCAAATCAAAGTTTCTACACATCTTACCTCAATGGTCAGCCTGAAACATCTGGTAGAGGCCAATAATAATGCTTTCATGTGCCACTTCTCTACGTAAGTTTAATCATTTGTATCTAAGTTGGACTGTACTTCATTTCCATGTGAGCCATCTCCACCATGCTAGTGGTTTCCAATCACAGCTTCTAAGACTGTACTCCTAGCATGAAAGATGTTTTATAGTTGTTATTATAATCAAAAATTGTTTCCTGGAACGTCAAATAGCAATGCATAGTTCTGTAATCACTTAACTAAAAGATGAAGCTAAGGAAAATTTTCATTTGTCTTTAACGCAACATGGCAACCAAATTAAATTTATTCCAAGTCACGCTTTACGAATAAGCTCAAACCATTTCTTTCTAGTTCTAAGTCCAATATAAAATACAACTTTTTCTATCTGTTAAAGCAAGGAAACATTTACAGTGGTAATAAAACACTGCTGAGAAGTCTCAAGTCAGCTAGATTTTGCCAGCTGAACATGCTTATTTTATGTGTCATTTTAGCACAAAGGTGCACATACAGACCCTGATCTAGTAGACTACTTATATATTCTACAGCTGAGCACACCAAGCATTGCCTCTTGAGCTCATGAGGCTGCTTGCCGATGTGTCTAGGGATACACACACCTTAGTGCCTTTTTTGAACTGGGACAAAATTTCATATTAAGGAAGATGTGCCACTAACAGATTGCACCTTGAGCCACACTTCTCTGAGAATTAGTTATTTAAATAAGAGTGCATTTGGTTCCACATTTTAGTCTTTTTTTCTAAATATTTCCATTTGCACCTTCTACCTCTCTGCAACTTGTGATTGAACAGGGGAAGGAGAGGCCAATACTGAGCATTATGAGAAGACAACTCCTACATCTCCAGACATGAGTTATCTACTTCAGAGTAACCTTCGTGGCTTTTAGAAGCACATGTATTTGGAAGTTTCAGGAGAAAGTCATCTGCTCATGTAAAATTTTGTACAAAACAATCTTCTAAAAATAATGAGTGCTTTTATGTTTTTAAGCTACTCACTCAAAGCAAGGCAAACCCAAGTAAACGTTGCAAAACCCAGAGAGAGTTAAGGCAACAATCGCCCGGCTCTAGATCTTTTAATTTCTTCTCATTAAAGGTAGAGGAGTGAATTGTTTCAGAACTTTAAAAAACAAAATTACCGTTTTGCTCTTTGCTTCCTCACCAACAGATACTTAGTAAATCACCATTAACTTTGAACTTTAAATACACCACTGAACGAGTTTGCTTTGGATGATGAGTTTAATAAACTCCAGGTAATTGGAAGAAGTTCAGCAGAATATAAAATTCTCAAATCACAGATTTGAGAGCCTTCATTGAAGCCTCTTTACAGAATCACAGAATGTTAGGGGAAGGAAGGGACCTCAAAAGATCATCTAGTCCAATCTCCCCCTGCCAGAGCAGGATCACCTACACTAGAGGAACACATCCAGGCAGGTTTTGAATATTTCCAGAGAGGGAGACTCCACAACACACCCCTGGGCAGCCTGTTCCAATGCTCTGTCAGCCTCACAGTGAAAAAATTTTTCCTCATGTTGCCATGGAACTTTCTGTGCCTCAACTTCCACCCACTGCCCCTTGTCCTGTCATTGGGCATCACCGAGAAGAGCCTGGCTCCATGCTCTTGGCACTCACCCTTTATATATTTGTAAACATTAATGAGGTCACCCCTAAGTCTCCTTCTCTCCAAGCCAAAGAGCCCCAACTCCCTCAGTCTCTCCTTGTAAGGAAGATGTTCCACTCCCTTGATAATTTTTGTGGCTCTACACTGGATTCTTTCAAGCAGTTCCCTGTCCTGCTTGATCTGAGGAGCCTCACCAGGGCAGAGTAGAGGGGAAGGAGAACCTCTCTTGAGCCACACCCCTTCTAATACACCCCAGAATGGCATTGGCCGTCTTGGCCACAAGAGCACATTGGTGGCTCATGGTCAACCTCCCATCCACTAGGACCCCCAGGTCCTTTTCCCCTTCACTTCTCTCCAGCAGGTCAGTCCCCAACCTATACTGGGTTGTTCTTACCCAAGTGCAAGACTCTACACTTGCCCTCGTTGAACTTCATTAAATTTCTCCCTGCCCAACTCTTGTCAAAATGGCAAATTGAAACTTCTTTGGACAGCCCCACTACACATAGCCTAGAGCAGAGAATATATAAGCCAAGATATAAGAAAGCCTCCAGCATTTCTACTGCCACATTAATCACATTTACTAGAGACTGGACAGCTGGCACCAGCAAGACTTAAAAAAACCCAGTTTCTTAACATGAAGTAGTCTAACACCTACAGAAGCTGTACAGGGCGAAAAGAAATCAATAGCAATTATTTCACAACACTGTAAATTAATTCCACTTACAAATTTTGGGACACAGGGGTTTTTTAAATTTTGAACCTTTTTATAAAAATGCTGCATGAAACATGAAAGGAAATTCACTGCTTCCTTCGGAAAAGGAGTTTGAGGACTGTGTACAGACCTTCACCCACAGCTGCTTGTACCAAACCATCAAAACCACAGGGGCAGAATGATGCTCTAGCAGTAGCTATAGGCAGCTTCTCTTCCCTTGCAGGGGTAACCCCCTAACCATTTTAGTAAAGGGCAGATGTTGAGATGTTGTGCATGACCCAATTGAATACCCATTTTTATTTTGTTATGGCTTTGGGGAAGGAAGGGAGTGTTGCATGCAGAATTCAGTGTTGATTAAAAAGCACTAACATTTGGCTGAGCAAACCCCAATTCAGCCCCCTGGGCCTGTCTGACCCACTAACCACTGCTTCCTAACTGCTCTGTTATGACAAAGTTTGCCTGAAAAATGCAGAGCTTGCAGAGTGAAAAAATATGACACTTACGTCAGATTTGCAACATTTCCTTAACGACACTAGTGTGAAAATCCCCATTCCCCCACCCTCAAATTTATTGCTTTTAAATTAAACATTTGTAACAAAGACGTAACAACTGATGCAGCCTCTTTAGTGACTGGATAGGGAATGCATGGAAGTATCAAATACATACATTACACTGCTCAAACACAGACAATAAATTTACAGCCAGATCTTGTTTCACTACAGGGAAAAGATCCAGGAAGAAGCACAGAGCATTCTGAGAATTTAAAATGTACCATCCCTACAATATGGGAGAAGGCTTTTCCTCCAAGTCTAAGTCTACCTAAATAGGTATGATCTAACAAAAAAAATTAACCTCCTTTTGTTTCCAGTTTCTTCATATATGCCTCCTTAAAACATAGGTCTTTCATATGTGTTGTAGGCTCAGGATTTGCCTAAGGTTTGTGCTTCCTTATAGACCTGCAACAGTAAACCCTATACAAAAGAGAAGAGCATAAAACACAGAGGTAGGTAGCATGGGACATGTTTAGTCTTTTTTTTTTTTCCTAAAGCAAAAGGAAAGTTACTAGTGTCATGAAGGAAGAGAGACATACTGGCTACACTTACACTGTCTCTTCCAATACCATCACTGAGTATATCAAAACTTAAGTTCTCGTTCTAAAACATGTATGAAAAAAATGCATCTTCTATGGTGGGCTTAAATAAAAAATTTAAAAATTTTAAGTACCAGCCACTAAGTGCTCAGAAACCAAACAGTAAATAAAAGCCTTCAAAATAGCAACAAGTCTTGTGATTTTTTTCAGTATTCAAGGACTACAGCAGACAGTGGCTGGATAGGAGCAGGAACCAAGAGCGTAGATTTTGTGGTGCTTGAGAATTAGATGCCTGTAGCTCTCCAAAGAACACTGAACGACCTCACAGAATCACAGAACGATAGGGGTTGGAAGGGACCTCTGGAGATCATTTAGTTCAACCCCCTGCCAGAGAAAGCTCACTGAGAGCAGGCTGCACAGGATGGCATGCAGGCAGGTTTTGAATGACTCCAGGGATGGAGACTTTATCCCTTGCTGGGCAGTTTGACCCAGTGCTCCACTACCCTCAAAGTAAAGAAGTTCCTCCTCATCTTTAGATGGAACTTCCTTTGTTCAATTTTTTTTCCCATTACTCCTTGTCCTGTCACTGGGCACCACTGAAAAAAGACTGGCTCCATCCTCCTGACATCCACCCTTTGAGTATTACAAGCATTGGTAGGATTTCCCCCTCAGTCTTTTCTTCTTTAAGCTAAAAACTCTCTCTGAAGAGGTGTTCCAGGTAGCGCAGGCTAATGATATCTTGCAAAAATGTGATTTTTAAAAAGGGAGAAGAAACTGTAATGTTTAGAGATTATCAATGTTTAATAATTTTACAGGAGAACCAAAAAAAAAGTTTACTCACCTCTAATTTCTCAGGCTTTCCAACAACAAATTAAAGCTTCAGAGGAAGGAACAGGGAAAATCAACACAGCCCAAAACACAGCCTCTGTACAACTCATGTATTTGCTTTGCTTTCCAATCACTCCCAAGCTGTGGGTATACCCAATATGAGACTTCAAACTAAGGACAGGTTTCATTTAACAGCAGATAAAATTCTTCAAGAAATTTTAAAAAAAGGCAGGAAAAAAAGCAGCGTACCACAATGTACATTTCAAACATTTTTCCACAAGAGTTATTTCAATTTCTTAAAAAAGAAAGGCATTTTTCTTACAAGTTTTTTGCTTATCTGGATTTAAAAAAAAAAAAGTTTAAAAATCCTACTATTTGTTTTTCTGCCGACATCAATTTCTTGAACACTGTAAAAGTGAATTAATGGCGAAGAAAAGAGAATACTGACTCCATCAGCAGAGATCAGACATGCAGGGCCTTACCACAGCACTGTATCTGGCAGAGCAGAACAATACAGGGGCATCAGGACATCCAGGTATTATACCAGAGAAGAAATTGAGAAATCATTTCAGCAGCTCCCAGCAGTTCCTGTCTAAAAAAATGCCACGGAAAACAAGTAGCACATCTGTTGTATGAGAGATTTTTAAATTAGTACTCCACAGCTGTGATGGCAAGGCAACCCGATGCAAAATGCTCCTTTTCAAAGCTTTACTTCCAATTTTTTTTTTAATGAAAACTAACGTTCACAGTTTACTGTCCCCACAAAGATGGCTTGAAGATACTTTTAAATGGTGTTACCCACACAAAGAAAAAACAGGCACAACATCTAGCTCATGTGAAAGAAAACCATAAGCAAAGGATTCCAAGCCCTCAAACTGACAAAGCTTCCACAGTTTAAGATCAAAACCATCACACTCTTGCTTTTTCCTGAATTTCCCACACATATAAAAAGCATGCCCTTGAAGCCCAAAGGATTTAAGATTTAATGCAAGTAGCCCCAAGCAGACCAATTTTGTTAACTAAGTACTTCAAATGCCCATGAAAAGAACAGCATTCAGTACAGTCAAGCACACAATAGTTACCTTCCACTGCCACAGTCCCAGCTTTCTGGGGATGGCTAACAAGAGACCACCAACAAGCTCTCCATTGGCCAGTGCATCACCGATAGTTCCACCAAGGTCTGCAGTACGTGTCAGCCAAGTCCTTGTATTCTCTACAGAGATTAAGGGGTCTCATCGAAACAGATGCTACCCCAGCAGACACTAACAAGCTGATGGAGTGGCAGAGGAATGAACTGCATGGAAGGAAAGGGAAAGATTTCGCTAAGCCAAACACAGCTAGAATTAGTAATCATGCCTTAATTCAAACCAGGCTCCTCTAAAGCAGCTCAGGCGCTTCTAAATTACTACGCAGGTTTTCTCCTGGCATAAGCCAAAGGGGTTCACATCAGAACCACAGCAACCACTTGGAAGGCAGGAAGCTACTGTGCTTACCCTACAAGTACCATGAGCTGAATTAATTAGTATGCAATACTGCAACTTCCCTTAAATCATCTCCAGCATACACATTCCTGGTCTCACATCCAGGGTCACCACAACTATGAAGGAAACAAAAGACAGTGATGAAGCTTGCGGGCACTGCTACCGTGCCTTTTCCATGTGCCCCCACAGGAACACAGCTGCTGGGCTAACATTTGGGTAGGTACTTCCTTGTGCCAGTTCCTACCGTGCATGCTACAGGTTGGCCCATACACAGCTTCATTAAAAGAGACAGCAGGAGACAGAGCTCCCAAGCATAGCTGGAAATTAAAGTCTGCATGCTAGTGTGTGAGAGAGTAAGGGGATAGTCAATTTCGGGTCATGTGAACAGAGGCAAGTTCAGGTAAAGTATATGAACCCTCACAGGAAAGAAACTATACAGCCCAGACAGAACACTACCAGACACCCACAATAAGCAATTTTTGCCCTAGTGCATGCAGGGGCATTATGATTGTCCTCAGATGAAAAGTCAACTACACCACTGGGCTTATTATCAATGAAATGTACGTCCATACTATACACAAAAACAAGGAGGACCCTTTTACGCAATATTGTTTTTACAGCTGCAAAAAGCCATTTCTGTTGCACCCACTGTATTCCATACACAACACACAGGAAAAAAATAAACAGGGGAAAAAAAAAAAGCCTGCCTTGTTTCACACTAAGCCCAGAAAGGCTGTAGAAGCACCATCCTCAAAAACTTGTGCATAAAGATGACTGAGCCACACCTTGTATCTCCTTCTGAAGTCACAAAAGCCTCCTTTTGACCATGCTGGTCTCCCACACAAGGGATGCTGGCAGTAGGTACACAGCCAAGCACTGCAATCCTGCTGTCCTTCTCTTGTGTTTTGTATCATTAACTTCAGCGCTTAAGAGAAACAGCTGTCTTGGCAGGTCATGCTCAAGAAAGAAAAGTGATTTCTGAGATAAGTGAAAAAGCTCCTTAAAAGTCATGATGACCTAGGGGAAGGATTTTAAATTAATTGCCAGTATCTCCTAGCAGGAAGCACTGGCATGGTACACCCAAAGTGCTGTGGGAGGCCTGGGATACAGGCTGTCACCAGAGTGCTCTTCACAGCTGTCCCCTTCCGGACAAAGGGGGCCCATAGCAGCTGCCAAGCCTGAAGGCTTTCAGCGTCACACCTCCAGCCATGCCTGCCACCAAAGAGTGAAGGCTCCTGCTGCAAGTCCACTCATGGCTATGGAAGTTATCTGAGTGCTCAAGAGCAAAAGCCAGAGTATCTTCTGGGACTACACGTAGCAGCTGAGGATCAATTCAGTTTTGGGATACTGCTGTGATGTCAATGGTTTCACCTGACACAAGCAAATACTACTAAAATGTCAAGTAAGTGGGAGTTCAACAAGGCCAAGTGCAAGGTCCTGCATCATGGTCAGGATAATCACAAACATGGATAAAGGCTGGGTGATGAGTGGATTGAGAGCTACCCTGTGGAAAAGGAGTTGGGGGTACTGGCAGATGAAAAGCTGGACATGAGCCAGCAATGTGTGCTCACAGCTCAGAAAACCAATTGTATTCTGGGCTGCATCAAAAGAAGCATTGCCAGCAGGTCAAAGGAGGTGATTCTTTACAGTGAGAGTACCAAGACACTGGAACAGGTTACCTAGAAAAGTTGTAGATGCCCCCTCCTTGAAAGTGTTCTAACCTTTGAACAATTTATCTAGTAGAAGGCATCCATGGCCATAGTGTAGGGGCTGGAATTAGATGATCTTTAAGGTATCTTCCAAACCAAACCATCTTATGATTCTATTATTTCTCTCCTGTATTTAAACTTGGGTAAGGCTAAGAGATTTCTCTCCTTAGGGATCTAATAACCAGGTGCAAATGCAAAGCACAGAAGTTGAGGCAATGAAGCATATGCAACAAAAAGCTTGCCATATTTTCTGAGTAAAGCAACAGAAAACACTTTATTTACAAGGTACAGGAGCTAACATAAGGGATGTTTCACACATGCAGAAGAAGACAGACTACTGACCATGTGGGAAGTGGGCACAGCAGTCACGCTCACAAACACATATGGAAGGAAAAAGGCATGCTTCCCTCCTACTAATCTTACCATCCTCTTCCCTAAAAAACAAAGGGTTAAGGATCAAGTATTTTAAGAAGGATTACAGAATATGAGAACTTAAGCAAGCATGATGGCATTTTCTGAATCCATAAACCTGACTTGTACCACAGGGAAGAAAAAAGAATGCTTTGGACACTCATGTGTTGGCTGGATAACTGCTTCTTCCCTCCTGCGTCTTCTTGCAAAGTCTCCTCAGGAGTCCTGCACAGAGATCTATTTAGCATGCCAGAGGAATAACTAATGGAGAGACTCCCATCTTTCTAAGTAGCTGGCAGGGTTTCTTTTGTTTCTTGGGGTTTTTTGTTGTTGGTTGGCTGGTTGTTTTTTTAAAACAGAAACTCAGGTATTGTTTCCATTCTTATCCTTCACTCTAACAATTGTGTTGTAAACGAAGAATATTCCTAATTCTCTAACCCACTGAACTGAATTCTTTCTGAGAGGGTAGGCAAACTTCAGACAATAGACTGGCATCCTACAGCCAGCATACTGACCAATCAGGCAAGTACCTCTACATACAAAAAAGAGCAATGCTATCTAAGATCACCTAACCAGGCATGAAACAGAATTGCTCCATCAACTACATGGATTTTGTAATGGGAAGTAGCAGCTATGGCTGACTGTAACTACAGTGGTATATCTTCCTTCAGTTTTTCCCTGTATGCTCTTATAAGAGGGGAAAAAATATTCAGTGTGCATTCATTAGCACATTTATATGTCAGATTTTAACAGCAGCTGGGACAGCCTTGGCAACAACATGTAATATTCCACATGTGCCACATCCTTCTGTTACTGTGGAAACATAATGCCATGTCTCCAACTTCCCTCCAGTAAAGTGCACTTAATTTTGCTTTAAGAGTGTCTCCTGATGTTACGTTTGTTTTAAAGCTGCCTCTCCCAACATCCACATCGTTTTGTATGTTCTAGGAGGTGTACATCACTTAATTTTGAAACAGATAAAGTTAGCAGTTATCACAGACAGACATGGAAAACACACCTGTACGTGCCCAGTGCATCATTGGATGGTGTCATGGTCATTCTTGTCTACCACATGTTCAAACACATCCACCACGCATTCAAAAACAGCAAGCACTCCTAGCCACCATTTCAAGGTGAAAGCCTTCAATGGAAGATCAAGGGCCAACAGGAATGCACAGGGAAGGGAACTATCTATCCACACACGCCCTCCGCCCACTAAACCTGGTAGACAACAACCTAGAAGACAGGAAGGATGAGGTTTGACCATGAGGTCCAGCACTTTCTATCTGTAGGGATGATAGAAAGAGCCCAAACCATGCTGAGTCATGCTGGGGAGCTGAGCACAATGGGGAAAACAGCCACAGGAAACCTAAGAAAATCCAGAAATAAAGTTTTACAGGAAAAGAAATCATTTTAATGAAATCTGCAGATTGTCTAAGACTAAAATCATTTGAGCCTTGACTCATGCTACTACTTCATTTGTGTTTTGTTGCAGTTCCACCCACTCCCCAAATACTTACCTTCAGACTGCCACAGTTACATTAAATTGGTATTTTCAAGAGGGTTTTCACTCTTTCTTGGTTCTTTCCTGCCTCCCTGAGGTTTACATTGAAGAATAAGGGGAATTTAACATGTGGTAGATTACAACTATTTCTCAAACACAGCATTGCAAACATGTTAGTGGCAGATACAATGCAAGATCTCAAAAACTTCACAAGGGGGTTAAAGATTAAGTGTCTGTTATAGGTATCTCATAGATCAAGTTTGAAGGGAAAACAGGTATTTCCAAGATGTTTGAAAATAATTTAAACAGGAGGACTAAAAATTACAGGCTACACAAAGCAAAATTACTTAACTGGCTATTTTTCATTCCACATCATTATTTCTTTAAGTTTCACAACATTATCTGAAATGGGGGAATTTTTCATCAGACAATTATCAAGCATGAGAAACTGCCACTTTAATTTCAACACTGAATGGAAGCAACATCTATGAAATGAAGGTATACACTGCATATGGGAAGTAATTACTAACGTGAGCTACAGCAGCTGCACATAGCAAAGCCTCCTCTGCATTGCATTCCTTGTATTTGCTTATGTAAAACTCCAGCTCAGTGAAGCAGCAATCAGCTTTAGTAACTAGTAACTTCACTGGCTGGGAACCAGACAGTAATAGATGATACACTAGATTCTGCTACATTCCCCTGACATGGTGTGATGAGTATCTCAGAGATTTCAAGGCCCTTGTGCCAGCGAGCCTAAGCAGATGTTGCACAAAGTTATTGTTCATTACACCTTGCAAGTCATGAGCTCTTGACAGATGCACTGCAACAGTTCCCTGTGCTTGCACCAAAAGTTTTCAGCTCCAAATACTCCCACTAGTCATCTCCCTTTACTCCTAGTCATCTCCCTTTACTCCTGACTTTTTCTTTTTTTTTTTTTTTTTTAATGCATGCCTAAGCAGCTTAAGGAAACCATTTAATATCCCACAAGGGAAGTTCCATGTGGCAAACCTATTTTCATCTGTGTGCCTAACAAATACAACAACTCATTTTATACTTTTGTTTGGGAAACTGTATGACATTTATGTCAACACAATTCTGGTAACCAAAGCGTAAGTTTACACACAAACAGCAATCATTTAAAACCTTCCAAATGCTATTCCTTTAAAAAAAATATACAGAAAACAACCAACAAATAAATTACTTTAGTACCAAAGATAGGAAAAAGTAATGAAGATCCAGACTGAGCTCTGCACTAACACAGACTTGCACAGTGTTTGTCAGTATGGTGCATGCTCAGGACTTCATTCCAGGAAATCTTGTCAGAGGTACCCAGAACACAGAATTTTAGGTTTAAAAAAAAAAGTCTTGAGTAGAAGGCGGCACTCTCTTATATAAGACATAAAACACCTGCGTCCTATCAGAAAACAAAACACTTAAACCTAGAGCTTAAAAAACAAAACAAAACAAAAAATCAGTGGGAAATCTCTCTTGAAGAGATACCAAGGCACAACCATAGCCGCTCTCTCAGGCAGGCTGGCAAAGGGTGTAGGCAGGATACCGCAGGCAACCAACACTCACCTTCAACCGGCAGCTTCACTGATGAACACTCAGCATTAGGTCTGAAAAGCCTTAATGAATTTTCTCTCACGCAAACTGACAAAACCATAGACAAGAGGTCTGGGACACCAGAGAGTCACATTCATCCGTGCCTTGCTGGCAGCACAAGGGAGTCAGATTCTTCCTCGGTTAGACATCAGGGGCAATCTCCCTGGCTCTAGCTCAGCAAAACCACCAGTAAGCCCAAATAAATGATTCTAATATTAAGAAAACCAGTGCAGTAATCCTTCTCTGGCTGGACTCTCACCATTTACTCTGCTTTTTGGATCTCCAGATCAGCTGCACTGTTAACACAAGGTGTCCTTTCTGCCTGCCAGTCCACAAACCAGCTGCTTTGTTACTCCTGAGCCACTAATGGAGCAAATTTTGCCCCGATTGCCTTCAACGTAACCTCTCTCTCCGATTCAGACTGGGGCAATTAATATATTTTCATTAGCACTGAAGGAATGTATAAAGAGTTTTAGGCTGCAATATGCAATGACTGTTCTGTGATCTGAAAAAAAGAAAAAAAAACAGTTAAAAAAATCAACGGAAAATTTATAAAGGCTGTATCTTATGTTGGATACTCCAGACCAGTTCATAACTTCAAGAAGTCCACTATTCTTCATGACACAGGTCCTAGCTATGTTTGAACCACAGTCCTTTTCAACATTCTTCCACACAGAAAAAAAACAATTAAAAAAACAACCAAACAACCACCCAGGCACTAAATACAAACACATTCCTGAAAGTTATTTTCTGTACGTATAACCTTCAGGCAAAAATGTCAAGTGTCACATGCACTCAAGTGTCAACATACGAAACAAACACAAAACTGAGGGCACAGCAAAGCACTGAGGTTTGTATCACGCAATAGTTCTGCATCAGGCACATCTTCTTATTAATGAAACATAAGCTCCATTCACATTTTTAAATTGCTGCTAGTGGAACAGCTCCAAAAAAAATGGAGAACAAAAGATCTTGAATTCTCCTAGTGCTCTGCATTGCTTGTAAATGTTTTTCAAGCCACAACTCCACATGCAAGCTTTTGAGCCTTAAAGCCCAAGAGACAAATAATTATGGAGAGGGAGACTGCCAAAGCACCAAGATAGAGCAGCAATAGAAAGTAACAAACAGTTGAGAACTAAATGGTACATACAATGCTACCCATTTGTTACACTGCATGGTAATCTCTTTTGCTGCTGCTGTTTACAGGGGTGGGGTGAGAGGGCATTTTGACAGGCACAGCCATCCTGGCACCCAGCTTGACACAGGTTCACACCTGCCTACAGAAGAAAAGTTGGAAGAGAATCAGAAGACACGGACACCTCCCTTGGTAGTATAATTCACAGTTAACTTCCTACAGACCACAGGCTGCATCACACATGACCTGGTTTAAGAAACCAGGTTACAAGAATGATGTGATGGACAAGAGCCACCATGGCTCTGTTTTTACCTTTGCTGCTTGTGAGTAGTAGACCTAGTAATCTTCAATGCAGAAGCTTCTGCATCTGTACAGAGCCTCACAGGCTCAGCTGACACTCATTACTTTAATATAACTATCTTTGATGTCCCACATGGAGACTAAATTATCTTTCCTCACAGTTGCTCACCACAAATCAATCCAGAGTCACTTGTACCCAAATGGATTTTAAGAAACCAGCCAAAAGAACAGAAAGGATTTTCATTTCCAAGGATAGCTCAAACCAATACAGCCACAAGCACACTGAAACCCCGGAGAACAATCTCCTGAATACGTCACCATACTCCCCACCAGACCAGCACCTCAGTGAGATGCCTTGTGCTCCATCTGGAGTGAGCCTGAACTCCATTGCTCCAGGGCAAACAGCACCTATGTCAAAAGTACACTGTAAGCAAATGCATACATTCCTCCCAAGCACTGACACTGTGATGCCGTGAAGGGTTCACCTTTCTTGCAGGAGGACCTGACCAGCTCATGGGGAGGTGGCTCCCATAGCTCTGTGCAAACTCTCAGTCCCCCAACAAGGACAGCACAAGGAGCTGCACATAAGAGCAAGGTGATATGCAGCCAAGGCAGGGAACATATTCATAGAAACCAGGTCTGTGTGTGTGTGTGTCTGAGGAGGGATGAAGTGCACACACAGCTGGCATGCACATAGGGGAGGTCAAAAAGTAAGTCCAGGAGTTTCAGTGAGAAGAATGGTCATCGTGGGAACTGTGGTAATGTAACAACTCACAGCAGTTCCCTCTGCAAACACTGTAACCCAGTGAAATTTCACTGAATATGTCGCTCTGGCACTTCTAAAAAGAACAATGCATTTATATCCAAATCCCATCAGTGGAAATACAACACGTGCAGCAATTCTGCATCTGACTGTGCCAGATGTGTATCTCAAGGAAAACAAAATCTTTGCTACAGGAATGCGCACCCACTCAGAGATGACACAATGCTGCTGCACCAGGAATAAAAAAACATACTAAGAAGGAGGCTTATCTTTAAAACCTTATCCTGAAAAGGACTTTGGACTTATCTTTAAGAGCAACAACTTTAGATAGTATTAAACATTGCTCAAAGAAGTTGCATATGCTCCATCCCTGGAAGTGTTCAAGGTCAGGCTGGACAGGGCTTTGAGCAAGCGAAAAGATGTCCTTGAACATGGCAGGGGAGTTAGACTATATGATCTTTGCACATCCCTTCCAACCCAAAGCCCTGTATGATTAGATAGCAATAGTCCTGAAAAACAAAGGCCACAGAAAAGAATATTGTATAAAAAAACCCAATGCTTGCAACATGCTGACTGCTCGAATAACAATACATGGAAGTAAACTCAAAGAAATAAAATACCTGGCTTGAGAAAAATACTTAAGAAAAATAGTTATAGGCATTTAAAAATTGAATATGACCTGTAGATTTCAATTGGCTTAAGAAATTCTAGAAATACTCTGAAAAAGAGAGAGACTCAGGCTCTGCCATAGTTCAGCCCTCCCAGGGATATACTCTATAATCCAGAACACTTTTCTGAAATGTAACATTTCAAGATCTTTCAGACATAGCATAATTCACACACAGGGTAGAAGGCTTCCTTTATTATTGAACTACACTTTCACAAAGACAGTGAGAGGGCAAGTTTGTATTTTCACTATATTTACAGATCTTTTCAGATACTGGAAAATATCTGAAGTGTACAATATTTTCTCCTTTGCCGCCTTCTCAGGATTACAGTGAGAAGGCAAAATTAAGTACTTTTTAAAAGCCTAAGCAGGTGTTGTAGAGATAGAGAAAGGGCAACAGTATAAAATTTCGTATTTCAAACGGTTTAAGAGAAAACCTTTGTATTAGCTTTTTATTTTCTTTTTAATTTTTCTTTGTAATAGGAATATTTAAGAGGTGCAAGATTTAACAGAATATGGACTAAACCACTTGGCGATTGAAATCCAGCCACCCTTAATGACCGATACTAATCAGATTTTACTACTACTGTGACACACAAAAGACCTTGGCTCCTGCCTGAACAAAGTATACAGCTGAAGAAAGAAAAGGGACTGATACTCTTTTAGGATTTACCCCCAGCTGTTCATAAGAAAAAAAAAAAAAAGAAGTCTGGTTTAAGGAATATTTGAACCTACTTTGGACACATTTCACATAAAAGCAAGTACTGTTTATATGGGTGGCAGAAGTCCTTAAGGTGGAACTTCTGAGGTTACTATCTATGGGGAAGGGATGATTTGCTCTGGGATGCAGAGAAGAGCTGCAGAGAAGAGCTGCAGGGATGCTGAAGCAAGTAGTGATGGGGAGCTGGAGATGTCCCCAGAACAGCAGCACAGCACAGTGTAATGCCCCTGGGAACTCCTGGCCTTGCAGGCTTCACAAGGCAGCAGTTCCTGCACAGGATCGGCAGAGAGGATGCAAACCCATGTGGAGATGGATATCATTTTGTCTCCTGCTTGTGTACACTGTTCTCTTGAGTATCTAACTTTTAAAAAAACAACCAACCAAAACATAACACACATACCCACTCTGCTCCAATCATTTTTTCTTATTTGAAAGCAACAGTTTGGGGAATATACACAGTTCCTAAGAAATTACAATGTATCACTTTTTTAAACTTTTAAGCACAAAACCCGTTTGCATTTGCTTGTTCATTTTGTAAATTAACAGTCCCCTCCCCATCTCCTAGACAAGAGACTGCTTTCAGGAGACTGTGTCACAATGTAAGATGCCAGTGGATGGGTCTTCTCACATGAGATGCACAAAGCACTGCATTGGTTATTACTGACTATCTCCCCCAGTCAACACAAACCCTCACTGGTGTTGAGCACAGTATGCCCAACTTTCAGAAGTGCTGAAGGAACCAAAAGCGCAACAAACATCAATGGCTGTGGTGGGCTCTCAGCACCTCCGCAAAGAAACAACAATAATAATAATAAGCTTCAATAAGCCAATCCTACACAAAACTTTTGTGCAAGGAAGGACAATTCAAATGGTCCCAATGAGAACCAGTCAAATGTGTCCTTACCATTGGATCAGGAAGCTTGATACAGTGCCGAGGCTCCAAACAAGGCCTGGTGAGATGGTCACAGCAGCCTCAGCCTACCCAAAGCCAAAGAAGCAGTTATGCAATGGCACAAACAAAACATCGTATTCATGAGGAACTGGATCGCTAGCTGACAAAGACTTCTTTTTGTGACTTCTTTTTGAAGTATTTCATCTGAAATTTGTACTAGAAGTCCCCTCTCCTGACTGACCATGCCAAGGCACAGCTTGATCATTCAATAACCTTTCTAAACAAAGTCATCCACAGACCCTGAAGCTTTGTGCTATTATCATCACTATTAGCAAAATGTTCACAAAATGTTTTCTACTCTCCACTCCCCTTTGCCCAGCTGTTACATTCAGGGCAAGACATTCTATACAGGCATCAACCCCAGATTTCACAAACTGCTACAGACTCGCAAATAGAGAGACAAACTTTAGTGTTCTTCTAAGATTTTAGGGCTAAAATAAAGATTTGCTCTCCTCAAGATGAGTTACTCGCAAACATTTCAAAAAACTGTTTGGTTTCAAACCATTAGCAACTTAACTTACTGAATAAAAAGCAATTTCACAGACGTAGCAGCAAAGACCCTTAAGAACAATTTTACACGTGCTATCTAATAAATTTTATTACCCCCTCAAGTACGATGTTGTGAAGAATAGACATCCCTTGATAAGAAACTTGAAAACATTCCTTTCTCTCTTTTCATCCCCATTCCAAGATTTGACAGCAATCCACAGCAGTAAAGTAGAAGTGTATGCTAAGAGGAAGATATTAAGACATAGACATGAGAGAACTTTCCACTTCATAATCTCATTTAATATAGAAAGTTTACATACAGAAAGCACAATCTAAAAAGTGAGTATCAGAATATATATGCAAAAAATATGCTGGTTTATTTCATCCTTCAGAGCTGCAGAGGTGGTAGGAATTCATACTTTAACATGCATTGAAAGGGGTGTTAGAAACTTCAAAAAAGCTTAGCAAAAAGACTAATATTACAGGAGTCTGATCTTCACTAAGCTAGGGAACAAACCAGTTAATAAGCATCTAGAAATTAAGGAATTAGGTGATGCGAATTAATTTAACAAAGTAGCAACCATAGGAATTCTGTCAGCTTCCTTTGGCTTTGGCTGAGTAATTAATTTTTTTTTCTCCTTAATTAAAATCAGAGACAGTGCCAGCATCAGTATGTGCATATTAACTGATAGCTCTGCTTTAGCGGTTGCAGCCTCTAAGCAGTAATATGCCACTGGCAAACTGGACCAAAGATACAGATGCAATGTTTTATCTTTTTTTTTCTTTATTTTTTCTCCAAACCTCCTAACTTTCCTTACTGCTTAATTCATTTGGGTTTACTGTTGGCTGAAAGGAAAGCTAGAAGCAAACAGCTCATGAAGATGTGAACACTGAATGTGCGTGTGCTGACTGCCGAATGACCCATGTGCACGACGGACCCTTCCCTTGCCAGGGCCCCACTTAGCTCACGTTGAAACACTCACGCAAGCACTACCATCCCCGTTAAGTTTGAGAAGAGAAGCCGCCAATTTCTATCGACGCCCAATTTCGTCCCCCGTGCAGATCCCATGACACAAGAGGGAAAAGTACATCACATTATCCCAGTGGCCCACAGGATTCCCTAAGGCTCACACCGAAACCCATTACGCCTGGCACAGGGGCGTCCTCAACACGTTCCACCTAGAAAAGGCACGTCCACCCTTCTCCCAGACCCCGAGGGTATTCCTCCTCTCTCTGGCAAACAGTGAACTGGACCCTAAGGGGACCTGCATGTGTCTCAAGATGAGCTGAGTGGGACCCTCTACTCCGGCTTATCCCGAGGGAAAGCTAGGGCGAGGTCGAATCACCCCCCAACACCAGCACCTATCCGCGATCCCGGCGCTCCAACGACCGACCGTCCCTGCCTCCAGTGTCGTCCCCCAGACGCACCGCTTCCTCGGCCTCAGCGGGGCCGGGAAAGCCACACTTTGGTCCGGCTGTGTACAACCGCCCCCCAGAAACTACAGCTCCAAGACTCTTTAGCATTATTATTAATAATAATACAGAGGAAGGGAGCGCTCTGCAGTAGGCGAGGTCCCGTTGCCCCGCCGGCTCTCCCTGCGGACAACAGTGCCCCCGCTCTCGCCGAGTTTCTCTGACAGCGGCCCGGCCCCAGTTGGGCGAGGGGGGAGGAGGAGCGGCCGCCCCCGGCCCGCTCCTCCGGGACGCTCAACAGGCTGCTGCCCCCCGTCCCCAGCTCGCCGCGCAAGAAGAGGCCAGGGCAGCTGCGACCCGCGGGGCTGTCCCACACCTGCCCTCGCTCATGCCCTCCCCCTGCGGCTCCGGAATCTGGAGCTCCCCCGCAGCCCGACTCGCTTACCCATGGCTGGCTCTCGTCGCCCGGGTGGTGTGGGAGAGAGCAGGGCAGGGGCTCGCTCAGCCGTGCCTCGCTGGGCTGGGCGGGAAGCACGAGCAGCAAACGCGACTCGCACACTGACGGGCTCCGCTTGCCTCCGGCGGCTGCAGCGCGGCGAGAGGGGCGGAGATAGCCCCGCCTGCCTGCACCGCCCGAGGGGCTCCCAACCCGGTCCGGCCCGCCACGGGGCAGGGGTGGTGGAGCGCCGCCCCGCGGCCCGCGGGGGGCATCCACGGCGGCGGGCAGGCGAGTGGCCCCGTCGCCCTCTCCCGCCTTTTCCCAGCTGTAAGGTCCGAGTGTTCCCCAAAGCAGAGCTTGCTCTCTTACGTTGGCCCCTGTTTTCCTCCAGTGCTTTATCCTTCGTCCTCAGAAGGCTTCCAGGAACGAGCACCCCGCGGCTAGGCTTCAAGTACTTGTCTAGGAAACGAAGGTTAGGGATACTCTCGACCTTCAGAGGTGTCTGCTTCTTAGTGTTTCTCTGTGGCAATGCAAAGGGCAGTGTGTGCCCAAATATAACGTTATTTCATTAATATCTATATTCGTGTTCGTCAATGTGACTCGCCTCCTGAATGAACGAATGCAGCTTGACAGCGTTCTATAGCACTGCGGTAGCTGCCGTGTTCAGCCACACACCATGCACGACTGTGCTCCCAGTGACTTTCTCGTTTCTCTAAACATTGTGAGAAACGTATCTTAGCTTTGGGGAAAACCAGTGAAGGGGACCCCTGAGTAACAGTCTGAGTAATCTGGGGGCTTAGGGGAGACTTGTCCACTAGTAGCTTACTAGAAAAAAAAACCACTTTGTACCTGGACATGTTGAAGGCAAAAATGATGGTATTGCAGAGGAGTAAGCCTTCAACAGACACTGAGGATGGCGATGTAAGAGAGTAGCAAAGTCGGCTTTTTGAGTTTAGTTGTTGTATTTGGTGGACTTTTACCATCAGAGCGATTTGATTGCTGAGGCCAGCTCTTTAGTCAGAAGAAATGCATCTACAGTGACTAATATCAATCAGATTGTGCTGATTTAAATTAATTGGGTACTTGGCATGCATTTCCTCACTTTTGCCACAATAATCGTATCCTAATTTCCTGTTATTTATATGAAGTAAAAGGATGTATTTTCATCTTCTACATGATTATTAACAAATGGATCTAATAAATTATGTAACCATATTCATTCCCCGCTAAACGAGATCAATTGCTTAAGACCATGTTAATAAAACATGAAGGCAAAGGAGAGGCAGAAGTGTGGACACCAATTTTTAGGGAAATTACTTCATACTTTGCAATTTCAGGCTCTTGCTCTCTAAGCAGTCTGTGTCTGCGCTCATATATAAAGTTGCGGTGTTAAAGTCATGGTTTGTTTCCCAATAAATCCCAGTCTCTCAGGCCAAAGTAACCTTAAGTTTTCACATTGAGTAAGGAATATAAAAGTTTTTCCACTAAGGGCTACAGGCCCAACACCATGCAGACAGTGCAGCATCAGGGAGTAAATACCTCTTCTCTAAGAAGTAGTAAGTGGATTGACTGAGTAAGCCATTTTGTAAATATAGTGGGGGAGTAAGGGGGTGGAAATCATACCAAAGCTGATCACTAGCAAGCTGCTTCCAGTCCACACTGGGAATTAAAGTAGATGAGCTATGCACCTTTGAAAAATGAGATTAGTTATGGAAATAGTACATGACTCTTAACTAGAGTGGCACTAAATAGCACTGAAATATGTCAGGAACTGAAAGCAAATGGTAAGAGCACCCTGCTGTGAGCAGCATTATGTGCTGGTGAAGGTATAAATCAATTTTATTTTTAAAATATATTTTTTGGCTACATTCATATTCTGTGAAGCTCTCGCAGCTTACTGCTTGATTAATATTAGGATCAGCTGAAAGATATGGGCCTTATTCTGACTGTGTTTGCCCTTATGGGTAACTTGCATTGTTTAAATCGCTGGGGGATGAGTTGCTCAGGGGAATTTGGTCAACACAGTCAGTGCTGTCCAAATTTGGTTTACATACTTATACCAAATTATGAGGTAGACATTCCTATAGTAGTGCAGAAGGAGTTGCCCATATTAATGGGTGTGCAGTAAGAGGAGGGACTTGTTGCCCTTTATTAGTTTTCTGTCACCCTTAGAAATATTGTTAATTTTTCTCTCCAAACAGTAAAGTGAAGAACAGCTGTCCAAATATTGGTTATGGCTCAGCAGTCAATGGGGATTTCCACTCACAGACATACTGACTCTCTGACAAGTGAAGAGAGAAGTTTGACAGGGCTGATGGCTGATGTCAGAAGATTTGGTTCCTTAAGTGGAACCAAATTGGAGTGTGCAGTATTTCAGCGATTCTCAGTAGCTGAATGGGTCCTTGGGTGCCATAGCCGGTAGCTAGAGGCCTGCCAGAAACCAGATTGATCCAGACAATCTTGGCATCGAGGGATTATACAATGGCCTGGTCCTATTGGAGATTTGATCTATAAAAGAGAAGGTGAAGGTTAGAATTTTTCTTTGATTAATTTCATTCATTGTCTGTGCTGAGTGCTCAAAATCTTTTCCATAGCTTGGGTAAAAACCTGCAAACATTTATCTATTTGCAGTGTTACCCTAATACTAGTGAGATTGTGTCGGTGTGAGCTGAAATTCCCCCCCCACCGACAATAACCAGGCTAGCTCAGTCTGGAAGCAAATGAAAAGCTGTATTTACAAGCAGAGTCTAAAATCTACAGTGAAATGCAATGAATATGTACAAATATACAAAATTCACAACATTCACAAATATATACAATCAACAGAAAAGCACAACCGATCTCCCTTTGCTTCCCCCCAAGGGGACCCTCCCAAAGGGGGCCTCCCTCTCCCAGGAGCTTCCCCCCAGACCCTCCTGGACAGAGAAGCACAGTTAGTTAGAGCAGAAAGTTGTTAACTTAGCTGCCAAGGTCAGTGTGTGTTATCTTCAGCCAGAAGAGAAGAAGAAGAAAACAGCAGCCAGACAGCCCAGCAACTGCCCCCACTGCAGAACGCAGAATGTGCCGAATGCCTACTTTGTTTTGGGTAATAGTTCTTAAACATTTCTATCTATCCAATGGAAGTGTTTAGAACAATCGTTATTTTGCTTTCTTACACCCAATAGTGACTTATTTACATTCTTTCACTTTCTCTGTTCTGAACTTTGCAAGGAAAAATTAAAAAGACAGTTTCAAACCATGACAGAGATGAATATCAGATTATTTCAAGAAACACCTTCAGTCCCTGCAGCAGCATGCTTGGTGTGTCTCCTAACCTGGTCTAAAATAGCATGTTCTCTGGAGATGTTTTAAAGGACCATCTGATCTGTAGGCGAAATTTGAAGGTAAGTTTCAACATCAAGATAAAGAGAAGTACGATGGAAAGTAGGGTGTCTCATCTGTTGTAAGCAAGGGCATTAGGGTATTATACCAAGGGTATTAATCTGAAACTCTGTATTTCACCATACATTTCACCATTCCCAGAAATCAGTAGTGAAGCAGATTTTAAAAACACACGAGGATTGATTGTATTAATTCTTCATTTTATTTTTCTTTAATTTGGCAGGCTCCATCTGCCTCCCCACTTCTTCACTGGAGACCTTCCTAGCTCTAAAACAACTCCTTGTTTTTCTTTGTGGACAGAACGGTGTTGTAGCTGCCACTACCTCTTTTTTTCATCTCCGTTTTCTACTCCTACCATCTTTCCTCAGGATAACTAGATAGATTGCACTTGTTAAGAAAACTTTCCTAATTAAAAACACAATCAAAGGCAGTATGTTTCCACTTAAATTTTTAAGATTTGACTAAACATTTAGTCATATTAAAGATGGTGGTTTAATAAAAAGATATTCTAGTGGGATCCCTGTTTCAGTATGTTCTTGGCTCACCTTGTGTCCTACTATTGGTTGTATGTGAGCCCTCCTCCTAGGACTCCCTCTGCTAATAGTGAAGCTAATGGTAAATTGTAAATATTACTCCTTCTACACTGACTACTACATGGGTAGTGTCAGTGTGTAGCAGTCATTACCAGTTTCCAGAGGATTAGAGTCAGTGGAGAGGGTGCCACTTGTACACTCAGTTTTGCAAAAATCCTGCAAATCTTCAAAACCTTATAAAATAGCCTCCTTTTGAATGTTAACACAAGTGTATTTTAGATTTAAGGGAATCAGAAGTGATAAATCTGTTTTTAGTTGTGGTGTGGTGAGTTGAGGCATGCTTGGATTTTTCTCTCCCGCATGATCTGTGCAAAGTGTTACAAAGGCCACGGATGCTAAAGTGAAATAAGGTGACAAATCACCTTATACTATCATCTGCGTGAAAAGAAGAAGTGACTTTTTCATGTTTTGAACTCAGTATCTTGCTGCAGATTAAGGAGAATGACTCATGCTCCCCTTGTATCATTTGTAATTTTTATGTGAAGCTGATCTGCTTTAAACCCCAACTGCTGCTCCCAAACCCCCTTCTTAGTGCTCACTTGCAGAGAGCTGTTTGCAAAGTTCATCCAGCAAAATGCTGAACGAAATTGTTCACATCATCAGTACTGTGTAGTCTGGGAGAAAAGAGAAAAGATAATAAAGAAGTAATTTGATATAGTTTAACCAGCATGTAGATATTTCTTTTGGAATTTGACATTCAGGTACTACAATGTAAGGAACAAATATTCTTCAAAATCAAAACGGTTTCTTGTTACCAAGTGGGTCATACTTCCAGCAGCCATTTCTCAATATGTAAATATGAGCAGTGATTGCTTTAGAATGGATATAATTATATATTCAACAGAATGCATAATTTTTCCCAATGAACCATAGTTAATTTTATCTGAAAATTAGTAATTAGCATTTGGGTGTTAATTATGGAGTACTAAATTCATCTTCAGTGTTAAAAAATAGGCTCCTCTCTGTTCCATATACCCCAAGTCACTTGCAGAATAACCAATGTCACTATGATTTTAAAGGTACAAAAACCTAATTAGCAGGTATCATTGAAAATGAAGGATTAGTGTTTACATTTGACCTCTGGCAACTAAAGAACCATCTTTCACTTAGGTCTCCTCAAGACGGACCTTACCCTAAGCACAGTAATTTGTACTTATTCTGTGAGTGCCCATGAGAGATCTAGGGGAAACCTGAAGGAAGAGAATGCTATTACCTGTTTTTATTCTGGATACACACTTGCTTCTGTGCCTTTCTCCTTCTGCATGCCTTGTAGGTAGCCCTACATCTGGCAGGGAACCGTGCAGGATAACATGAGGTCCAAAAAAGTGGTTTCATTATAGAGAAGAGAGCTTGTGCAGCCTACCTTGTTTTATCCTCTTTGATGGATCTGTGAAACTGGGTGAGAATACTGACATTTTGCTCATGTGAGGAGAGAAACATCTTCCCCATTGCTGTGCAAGAAATGATCCTCGTGAAGGCATTCTTCCACATGCCTCATTCAAAAACATTTAGGCTCAAAGTTCTGTCAAAGATGATGGCTTCAGCCTAGTAAGCTTGGATATAAACACTTACTGAAGCACTTTGCTGAGTTCCTGTTGTGGGGTAGGATTGTGTGGGATGGAGAGGCCAGCCTAGAAGGTGCTGACTCAAACATGTGGATTATCCAACATTTTCATTAGTACCAGTGGGAAGATTTGAATGTGGAATAAATTTACAAATGAAGAAACCAGACAAGGGCAAAATGTGTACCCAAGAAACATTAGTGTTCAGCTTCAGAGCAACTTCTGTGGGAGCATACATGTACTCCTTGCAATATCCTGAAAATAATTGCATACATATGTATAGTCCCACCCTCCAGTGGTACCAATAGACTTAACCTAAGTTTTATGTTGAGTTGCAAATTAAGGGTATAGACTTTATTTTAAGAGTGTTGTACACATGGCTGCCATCCAATAACTTCAGTATGGCAACCACCCAAGAAAGTGCTCCAAGGCAGCCTAATCAGGACAGAATTCCTGGCAAAAGTACAGTTCAAGACAAGGCTCGCTCTCTTTTTCCAAAGTAGAAAACTGCTTTGACAGCAGGCACCGAGAGCATTTAAGAACATTCTCAGGTGCCTCTTTTTTTTCAAACTGAAAAATCAAACTCAAAGAGCTGGGAAGAAAAATTGCAGGATTCATTTTAACACTTTTCTTGCTCCAATTGGGCAGTGGAGGCTGAGTAACAGCCAGCTGATTTCACTTTAGTCCTCCTTTTTTTTCCACTTCTGTCAATAGGTGCAAGCTCGTAACTTATTACAGAGGGTTTTATTTGTGCTCTGTAAACATGAATGGTGTGTTAGACTTAAACTGTATCATAAAGCTGAGCTAAATCCTCTCATAATGGGCTTCCCAGCTTTTGTTTTCCACCAATATACATTTTTACATGCTGGTTTGGGTTTTGTGTTGGGGTTTCCCCCACTCCTCCCACACACACTATGTTTTATTACATCTGTACTTCACGCTTTGCACAGTCCAGTTCTAGCAAATGGCTACACTGAGAGTTGTGGTTTGTGGCAAAAAAAGTGTAGGAAAAATAGAGAAAAGAGAAAAGATGGGAATGACTCAGTAATTCAGCAGCAGTGTAACATACTCAGTGTGCCCAAAGGTCCAGCAGCATAGTGCAAACTATCTGCAGAGGATGGGTGTTCTGGGATGTGGGAGTTGTGGCAGCTGGTACAGCCTGCCAGGTTCTTTGCTGGTAGATAATGGAGATGGGACTAAGACACAACATCCTCCATCAGCTCTGAGATGAGATTTTGGAAAGAAGGTGTGGCTTCAGATTTTCTGGCCTCATGGAAATGTTTCGCCTCCTTCTGACTTCACAGAAAGCCAAATGCATTAGAGCTGTCAGAAACGTGATATTCAGGAATAAAAAAAGCACAAGTCACTCTGATCAGAGGAGTGAGAGCCCTCCAGGAAAAAGCCCTGCAACTGAGAAACTTGAAAAATAACAATGAGATGACATTTGATATTAAATCTTGGTTTTGGAAGATCAGTTTAATCTCTCATTCTCTAGACTAATAAACACAGAGGGTTTTTTCTTTAAAAAATCCTAAGAGGTATTCTAAACATGAGCATTTTCCTCCTATTTTCAGTCCAGACACTGAATTTTTGCAAATGCATGAGCACATGATTAAAAATAAAAAAGCAGAATGCACTATTCACTCATGTACATCCATTCTCCAATTAGGAGACATGAAAAAGTAAATAAATGAAATTGTTACGTTTCTTACATTAGTCATGATTTTAGCTTTCATTTATAGCATGCATAAGGTAGATTGGAGAGTCTGTATTTTTGAAATAGTTCTTTACGGAGAGTTGTTATCTGATTCTTATTATCTTGGATATCATATTCAGCAATACAAAAATAGTGCCATTCCAAGAGAGGAATGTAATGAAACTTTTTATTAAAGCTATATTAAACATGGGCTACTGTCATAGGTGGATTTGGATTCTGACTTTTTGTACATTTTCCTTTTTCTAATAAGGTTCAGGCAAAACTCAAATGTTTCTTAGCTGCCAGATAACCTAGAACATTAATTCTGGCCTCAAATATTCCAAGGAAATAACTTCTTTGGTTTAAAAGATGAAAAAGCCACAAGCAAACCAAATGTTACATGAACCTGGCAGACAAAATTGCACAGAACTGTTAAAGAAGTTACAGAAACAGCAACTTGGGAAATTATCCCCAAAAGATATCAGCACTTCTAACACCCCGCAGGCCTTCCTTGATTAGAGCCCACCTTGAAAAAGATGCAGAAGTGCATGTACAATCCTTGAAATAGTATGGAACAGCTTGTGGATACGGAGAGGTAGTAGAAGTCTCATCCCTGGAAACATTCAGGGTCAGGTGGGATGGGGCCCTGAGCAATCTACTTAAAGATGTCCTTGTATATTGCAGGGGGGTTGGACTAGATGACCCCTAAATGTCCCTTCTAACCCAAAGCATTCTACAGTTCTACACATAGGAGAGCACCAATGGGATGATGCTGTGATGAGCTTGCAGGTGGAGAGGCTGGAGCAGAGGTAAATGAACTGGGCAGGCTGGCAATTAAGGCAACAAACCAAACACAAGCCAGGGAATGGTAGAGAGAGGGAGGCAGGGCTCTGGAGGCAAGCCCACTGAGGGAAACAGGGACAGGAAGTGATAAGCAGAACAGTGGGTGATGGTTATATTTCACAAAGGGGAAAAAATGATTTTATTACAGCAATTTTTAAGGCACTGGTTTGCACTTCACCTGCAGTTACCTATAGGCACTCCAGGGTAACAACTGGGTACATGTTCTGGGCTTCTATCCTTCCTTTCCTATGACTCCCACAGGTTTTGGACCCTGCTACTACAGATTTTCAGGCTTAAAAATTCTGATACCAAAGTTGGAAGCCTGTAGCCATTAGAATAATGGGAGATCCCTAGAGAGAGCAAACAGAGCTATGTAGGGAATTTATTAGCAGCAGGAATAGAAGCTTGTATCAGCACTTTGCTGGTGGATAAATCAGTGGGTTTGCTAATGATGTTTCAGTTCTCTTGATTGAATTGGATTTGTAAGAGAGAAATGCAGCTGCAGACTGAATTGCTTTATATGACAAGAGAATAATGAATATCCAATCCTGAACACCCAGGGTTTCTGTATATATGGGATAATTTAGCTTCCGTTCTCATTGTTATTATTTTACATGCAAATGAAATTATCAGCGTCTTTATACAATCACTTCTTGGACCACATGTAATCTAGTTTTTGCCTGTTTGTGTGCAAAAGAAGTTTCTTCCCCTCACTTTAGCCACGGCTTTACACTAAACCCAAGTCCTGATGGAGCCTTTGGGACTTCTGCTATACCACAGATATGACCTGTTCAAGAGGTCAACGAAAGTGAACAGAAAATACTGGAACTGCCTGTGGTTCTGAGAGTGGTGTTATTTATTTGGAGATAGGGCTCATTGCCTCATGCTATTATCTGGATATTACATGTGCTGGGGTTTGCATATTTGATGTTTACTTAACATGCATATCAGATTTCTCTAACAGTAGTGTTTTGGATCTGGCTAAGTGCCCTCATCAGCCTCATGCTAGGTTGCTCTCTGGGGTTTCAGCCAGTAAATTTCTATGTGTCTTAACCTCACCATAGGCTACTGCCCCCCCTCCAAAGGATCACTCTGAGCTGAAGCAATGCCCACTGGAAAAGTAGAAAACAGGATGCCAGCTGGCTAAGAGGGCTGAAAAGAGATAAAAAGAGTTAAAATCAGGCTTAAACTGAGAAACTGGCTTAGCAATATCTTCATCTGCTGGGTGGGAATAGATCATGACTACTTTGGTTGGTTTTTCACGTTTGACTTCCTAAATTACAGTTACACCCTGCCATTGGAGAGATGGGAGTTGACAGAGATGTACTTGTTGAGACACACTATAAATTAAACAGATGGATTGTGAAGTCCAGTAATTGTTTCTCCCACTAGACTTAAAATTCTGGTGCTCAACAAGATCATGGTGGTTTCATTGCACTGAAACTGTAGAAGGGCTTTGGTCAGTAGTTAAGAAAAGTGGGGATATTTACCCCTGGGTAATTGACTGGTCTACCCAGAGTAGGAGAGATGAACTGGCAGTGATACCCTTCCCATCATTTTCACAGCAAAAAGGAAGTTTTGTGGTTTAATGAGGAAAAGAGGAGAGAGTGATCTTCCTTCAGACACTGACAGGTCAGGGATAATGCTCTGGGAAGTGTCTCAGCACTTTCTGCTCTCAACATTTAAGGTGCCAGAGGCACGGACCTTTCTCTGGTCATCTAGATTAGTGATGCTTATTTGCTCTGCTAGTTCCCAAGTGTCTGAACAACAATTCATGCCCTGCATGTAGGAGGTGAACAGGAGTGTAGGAGATGACAATGCAGAAACAGCCTGCAGAAGTGCATGCATTGGGGTGGTGGGATACAAGCTAGGTTTGTGAAGAGGGAGGAAGAAGAGACGTAAAATGACTGAAGTAGGAGAAACCCTGGAAGCTGCTCATCTGGATCTTTAGAGATCTGAAGTATGACGGACATTGCCAGAAAAACACACCACAGTGCATATTCATTTAATTCCAGATAGCTTCATGGGGATGGCAGCAGTGGGAGAGGCAGTGTAGGAGGTTTTCTTACATTTGGTATGCATTCAAATGCGATTTCAAATCCTACAAAGTGGGGCTGCTAAGCCCTTCAGCATTTTTAAAGGTTGCTTGGCTAAGAAGTATATATAAAAAAAACACCTCAATTTTTTATTTCTGGAAACCAAGAAATGAAAATAATATTGGAAAATCAACAAACTCAACTTTTTTTTTTTTGACACTTTTTCTTCATAATCATCATTATAATTTTGGGCATCATACTAAATGTTTTATTCCAGTAGGATGTGGGTATCTTATTGGAGCAAAGTGAACAATTCTGTCAGGTTGATGGGGACTATCACACTGCAGCCTGTGCCTGGAATGACAGTTTCCACAACATAACACAAGCCACTAGTGCAGTTAATTATTATCAATGTATTTAATGCATAAAGAAGCTACAGCTGTAGCCAAGCCATAGAAACAAATTACATTTTGCTAGACCTGAATAATGCAAGTAAGACTGCTAGGCTAAAAGAGCTATTGAAGAGAAGAGACTACAGTAAGGCAGCTGTTTTCTTCTGATTTCAAACAAGATGTAACTGCTGTTGACAGGGAAAGTGTAAGTCTTCTTTCTTGAGCAGGTCTGTGTGGTAAAACACACTTGCAAAGAATCATAAATCATAGAATGGTCTGGGTTGGAAGGGACCTCCAAAGGTCATCTAGTCCAACCCCCTCTGCAGTAAGCAGGGGCATCCTCAACTAGATCAGGGCAAATAACTAATACCTTTACATTTTTTCTTTAGAAGCACTTTTGCATTCTGGAGATATGTTTATGGTCTCACACTGGAGCTGCAGATGACCTGAAGAGAGGGATCTGCTCAACAGAATAAGCCAAAGAGGGAGCACTGAGCACTTATTTTGTCAATAATTTTCTTTATTTTCTCTTCTGGTAGAGGAGAGCAGTTCTGGAGTAAGGACTTTCTGTATTACAATGTATCTGTTCTTCCTGGTGTGCCCCTGAAATGAATTCATCATCTGGCATATATGTTATCACAGCCCTTTGTGATGGCACCCAGTTATGTCACTTACACCACACTCAACATCAAAGCTTTCAGAGCCAGAGCAAGCCTCGGAAGGGGCAGTATAGTTTGCATGGTCTGACTTCAGTGACCAGCAAAAAAGGGTAATGTAACAAAGACCACAGGGCTGCTATACAATGAGAAAAACAGCCACCATGAGTGATGCTCAGATGCAGGGCCCCTCAGAGAAGGTTCTAAGAAAGGACTTCATGTGTACCCCTGTCACACCCATGGTGGTGACACCAAAACTGCTGAGACAGAGCTCTGTGGCAGACCATACAAATGAAAATGTCATATTACTCTCAGGAAGACTAGGTAAAACACATGCTTTCTTGTCTCTAGTGCAGGGTGATCTGGCATCACTGGCAATCCTAAATTCATAAACAGATATATAAAAAAATGTTTAAAAGTCATGAATATGACTATCTTTTGAGATGTAATAATTACATAATTTTTTAAAAATAAATTTTGGTTTATAGTCCATTTCAGATTTATATTCTGCAGTCATGTAAGGATTATTTTGTTTGGAGCAGATCATCAAACTTTTGTGTTTCAAGTGCATTGCAGCATAAATGGCAACCTCATCACTTGGCATGAAAGGAGAATAGTGGGATGGGAGCCCTTGGTTAGTACTCAACCACTTCATGGAATACGCTACAGAACAGAAGTGTGATCTTTGATGAATTATTTCATAAGTAAAAACATACTCCAAGCATTTACTTCTGTCACAACAGTAACTCCTTTCCTTCTGTCCAGGGAGAAGTTATTACAGCACCATAATTAATTAAAAAAACCCCACCAAGACACATAATCTGTATCTGCATTCAGATTTTTGGAGCTGTCTGACAAAGGACAGCTTAAACTCATGGCAGTCTTGATATTTTATTATCCTTTGCAAGTGAGAAGAGGGCCATGCAGTCTTGATTAGAAGTTTAATTAGCAGAAGTGGGGGTGGCTTCTCTATGTGTTTCATAATATAGAAAGATGGCTAACATGCCTGGTGAAAGAAAGGCAAAGGGATTGTTTTTATAACAAAGCAGGAAAATACCTTGAAGGCTGTGAGCACTATGAAAATGTGTGCATACATTCTCTTCTAGTGGTGGCAACATTGCCTTATGGATGCTTATGCCTGTGAAGTTTGCCTCATCTGATTGCACAAGTTCTTCCCTTAATTCTTTTCATGACAAATAAACCAGGTTACAATACACAGCTTTGCAGCTGGGCTCTCCTAACTTGACTCCTTTTGATTTACAGCAAGTGATCACACAATTAAGAGCTGCTGGCAGACCTTGATGGAAGTAAACTTTGATGGAGTTGAGCCATGTGGGGTGATTTCCATACCTAAGAAAAAGGATGCATGGGATAGCTGAAAGCTGAACCTCAGGACTGATGTTTCAATCTCAGTCTTCAGTATAAGCACATGGAAAGATTCTAAAAATCACTACAAACAGATCAGAAGTTTAGTTCGCTTCCTATGCCATCACCCAATAGCAGGTGTCTAGAAGGTAGTGTTTTATTACCCCTTCCCAGCTTCCACTAAGGTGCTTAATTTTTAAGACTTTTGCCTCACACCTTTATCAAACCCTGTTTTTAGTGAACTGTTGCTTTTATTTAAAACAAAGCCTAAAAATTGAGGAGGAGCATTTTGAACTCTATTTGGAAAAAATCCCTACTAGTTCTTTCCACTCTTCTCATCCCTTCCTCATCACAAAGGTATTTCCTTGTGATGGCTATGAACAACAGTCATGGGAATAGCAGTTTTGTGCGCTTTGACTTTTTGAAAGGCTTTGTAGGTAACAGATCTTGGTGTAGTTTTGGAAAACAAGCAGTGGTATTGGCATCATTAGGCTGAAAAGTATTTTGTTTTCAAAACCAACATATATGCTCACTCACTCGTTTGCTTGCTTTCTTAGAAGAAAATGATTCATGATTAAATGGGAATAAAAATATTCAGTGAATGTGTAATTAATAGAATCCATGCACAAAGAATCTTGATTACATACTCAGAGCTCAAAAGGAGCAAGTCTTTCTCCACTTTTGGTCAAGCAAGACTTCTGCACTGCTCCCGCCCTGCCAAAATTAATATTTGAAGCTGATGCATGTGTGCTCACCTGCTTCACGGAATGGACTGAGTCCAATCAATTCTTCCACTACAATAGCCAGATCTCCAAGAGAATACCTGTACAGTAATGTCATGGTCTATTACCTACCCACACAGAGCTTCACTGAATGTGTCTCTGCATACCTCCTAGCAAGTCCAGGTATGTAAGAACATCTGTGAAAGGATGTGAGGCCTAGAAATTCATAGTCCAGCTATAACTATCCTTTAGGAGCAGCTGACACTCCCTCACAGGCTGTTACTTTTACTTAGGAGAAAGCCTGTATTTCTACCCTTCAGACTATCCAGGCAGGATCACAGAGGACAACAGAGCAGGTTGAACAGGATAGGTTGATGAATTAGCACAGAAACGTGAAGACAGAATTTTGTCACAGCATGAATATATTCTTTATCAAATAGTATATTCTCCAGTAACTTACACTTTTAAGAAACCAGAAGGAAACTAGGGTTCTGGATGTTTCCTTTTGACAGGTTGTATTTCACCTTTTGGGCAATAGTTCTGTCCCTTCTGTAGTGCTTTCAGCCAAAATATTCAGACCAGCATGCCAAAAATCATACTTAAAAATCCAAATTTAAGCAGCTGAATCGAAGTATCTTTTCTCAATTTCTATTCAAAGAACTGGACTTCCAACTAATGCCACAACAGATGAAGATGCCTCTATTTTAAATATATTTCATGCAACATATGAGAACCTTCTGCAAAGAGAAAAAGATGTAAATGAACAAATCCACAGGGATTATATAAGTTTATCCTTCACAAGGGCTGTTGCAGAAATTTAGGTTGCTTTTTATTAAAGTTTCTTCTAAGCAGGAGATGTTTGCAGCTTAGGCATTGTACCAGAGTACCATTAGAAGGATGAATACTTACCAGTAAGGCTGATTAAAAGTTGTGCCCATCAAAACTGTTTAAACTCTTCTCCATTTTCCTGTACTTAGAGGCATACTAAACTGTCAACTGCTTTATGGGGAAGTAACTCTAAAAAGATGAGTGTTCCTGACAATGTCACCAATGCACAGGAGTAAGCAGTTCTTCTTTCAGTAGAAAACACAGAGGTCATTGCTTCATTTTTATGTTAAACTTAGACTGTGCCAGACCTGAAAAGACTTTTGAATTTCTTTTAAGAGGAGTTTCAGTACAAAAGACCTATTATAATTTTTCTCCAGTTTTCAAAGTGTCTTTAATCAATGACAAACTTTTCTGAAGATGAGGCAAATGAAGAAACGAGTTTCTGAAATTAAGATGTGTTTTGTATGACAGTTTGTTCTTGTGACTTCAGGGTGTAATTCTTTCTACTGAAACCGGGAAAAGCTCATGAGAAACAGCACCACCAGCAAGTGAAGGGGACCACAGGGCAGGGCTGTACAAGCAATTGGCATACCTGAAAGTGAAGATGTGATGCCCTGGACAAGGAAGAATAAAGTCTGTAGCATCACAGTTGTGTTTTAGTCAGGAGGCTGGTGTAACACTGTGGGGGTAGGCAGGAAGAGTACATGGTCCCATGACTGAGGATTGCAGCAGACTATGTATGTGCAAGAAAGGTGAATGTTGCAGACATGAGCATTTTTGAGTTGCAGTTGTGTTGCTTCCATGATCATATTTACATGATGTGGTAAGTAAAATGACATGAGAGATGGAGTAAAAGAACTGCAACACACAATCTCTGAGTTGCACAGAACTATCAGCAAAACAGGACATCCAACCAACTACTGGCATCAGACCATCCTTTGAAATTCAGGAGCAGAATAGAGATCATTTAGCAGCAGTTTGCGGTACTTTATTCCTCCTAGTACAGAGTCCTAGGGAACATTTCATCCAGTTCCAACCTCATGAAGCACATTAAACCTTCTCAGAAACATTTAAAAGAACCAAAGGCAAGGAAATTTCTCATGTGTTTTATCTGAAGTAGGAAAGGAATTTTATGTTTGTCTCGTATGAGGTCTCTACAAATACTTTCAGAGTCCAGAATTTCTGCTTCTGCCAGCAGAACCAGTTGGATGCAGAAAGAACTTCAGCAAGAACTGGAAATTTTGTTGAAAATTAAGAACAGCCCAGTCCTATCCACCCATCCTTCCTTTCTTCTGTACTGAGTTGCACAGGGGGGACACTGTCACCACACTGGAAACACTTCAAATAGGAATACAGAAATCTAAGCATGTTAATCTGGGACAGAGTTTTATTCAAGCAGATGCAACAGCCCACCCACTCAATTGGTACCATACCATGTGTATGTGGTATTGACTGGCACTCCTGTGAAGCTCCTGCCAACACTCTTTGTGCTTCTCAATACGTTGAAGTTGTTCTTGCTTTATATTCAATCTTCTGTAAACAACACAGCAACTATAACAAAGCTTTAGCATCTTAAGATCTGATGTGCTGAAGTATGCTTAAAAAAATAACAAATTACAAGGTGTTATGAAGAGAATTTATTTGGTCAACAAAAGGAAACTCAAACAAAACACTGAATTTTTGACAAAAACTGCCAAAAACAAGAATGAAGACAAATATAGGACTGTTCATAAGCCTTTTCCCTCTCCTGTTTTACACAAGTTTTTCACACTAATCACAATAGCCAACAGGGGCTTTGTATTTCAGTGCTCAATCTAACTCCAACTTGTAACACCTAAAATGAAGAACGTGGAACTGAAATGCAAATGCTGCTTTCAAAAAACACATAGTTACTACTAATAAACCCAAATATATTCCAAACTGCACTGCAGACTTGCTTTGGTGCAGCTGGCTGTGGCAGAGGACATAATTGCTGGTGTGCATTACAACCACTCATGCTACAGAGATACACCAAACAGTGGGCATGAACTGAAGGCAGGACTTTAGTTGTGACCCTCCTCTATTGCCAGAAAGGGACATGACTGTTTTTCCTGATTAAAAGTGTAAGGTTCCTTTGACCTGGCATGGAAATGCTGCTTAATACAAACCACAGCCCTTCAGCAGCCATGCTTCACTGTTCAGGGCATCATTTCCTAAGTCACCAGTATTGCGGGGCTAATTTTACCTCTCTTACACAAACTGCTGATCAGGTGGAGTGTGGCACACAAGCTGTTTGTGGCTGGAGCATGAGTAACCAACCAAAAATTGAGTGACACAAGTGGAGCCTGTGCAGATGGGTGAGTACACACAGAGGCACATCTAACTTGCCTACGCTAAGTGTCATGCATGTACTATGTAGGTGGGCATTGGAAAGCTGCACCTAAAATAAACTTAACTCTCAGGGCTCAGTGGCTTCCACGCCTCCATATACAGCATACAGATGGACCTTTAGTCTACTGAGCTGTCTTCTTTAAAGCTTCAAACCAACTAGATGCATTCTCCTGGAGTGGCAAAAATCACTGCAGGCCCTGGCCCCAAGAGTGTCTTGTCCTCTTAAGTTTCTCTTCTGCTAAACAGATCTCTAACAGACAGGACCACATCAGGCTTCCCCCCACTCTCCTCAACCCCTTTACATTTTTCTATATAATGCTGCTTTAAAGTCGAATTCCTGCCAGAGAAGTATCAGTCTGGAAGAAAAATGTCCTGCTTTATTATAAATCTTTGAAAAAGAATCCAAATGTCTGGGCTACAGTAATTTGATATGTTGTATCTTGGCCAGTGGGCTCCTGGTTCTCCAAAAAAAAAAAAAAATCTAAGATTAGCAGACATAACACTTCACGTCATGCTGTGTTAAACAGGATCCAAATGCTACTACATTAAATAAGACTAAAAAATGGGATCACTGAGTTTCCTAAATGAGAAGAGCAGACAATTCCTATAGTCCTTTCTGCATTGCTTTAAGTGTTCCCAGTTCACTAAGCATAGACATGTTATGTGTCTTGCAAGCATGGTCGAGACAGGTGAGTATCAAACAAGTGAAACTCGGACTTTAGACAAGTCTAAATAGTCTCTCCTATTACTACTTGACAACTGTATGCAGGTAGAATGGACCATGACCACTGCTGACAGACAGTGTAAAAGGAACACAGGAACATGTTACCCTTACAGGTCTCTGCCCCAAAGTTCAATCAAACCCAAAATCTGCAGTGTATTCTTTCAGCAGCACAACATGACTGAGGCACCCATCCTTACAGTTCTGCGCAAGGTCAGAGCACAGTTCAGGTACTCACAGCTTAAGGGGAATAATGGGCCAGTATTTGGGCTGTTTTTTGTCACAGTTTCTGTCAAAGATAAGCTGCATGGCAGCTTCCATTGCCTGGATTTTTGCAGCTTCAGCACCATACAGTCTTTTCATTTCAGCCATTCGCCTCTCCCCAGGTCTTTCTGAAGGTGGCTGCACAGAACGCTCTGTCCTTTTGTGAAGGTCTTGATCAGCCTCCACGTACTGGAGCTCAGCTTCTAGCTGCTGCTGTCTCCCTGGACAAGTAAAACCACAAGAGACGTAAATTATTTTAACTTTCAAAATATCACATATTTAAATTTGTTCTGGGTCTGGAGGGCTGTGAGTCACACATTGTAAGGTGCTATCAGCTTCTGAAACTTACAAAAATGAAGTGCACGTTACTTGTCCTGCTATGCTCATTATGCACAATGACAAATCCCTACTAGACAATCATGATAAAGTAAGGCTGGGAGAAGTGGGGAGACAGAAAGAAGATCCTGAAATTGAATCCTGAAACTGTAGGAAACATCTATATTAGTAACAACATGTCAAACTTGGCATTGCTTCATTTCTCCCCAATAAACACATGCCCTGGAAAGAAAAAACAAATAGAAACACAACCACCCTTCCCAATAGGAGACTTGTTTCCAAAGTAATGACCTAGCAGCTGAGATAAGGAAACAATGCACAGGATAATGCAACTTAGCTGAACCACAGCCAAGAGAAAATGTAATCAGTCACTACTCTGTGAAAATGAACAAATCAGTCTGTCACATGTCTGCCCCTGTAAGCAGCATGCTTAGATAAACTATCCAACCTCATCCATTTCTCAAGACTTGCAACTTCAAAACTGGCAGCCTCACTGCTATGGCTTTGGAGACAAATCAAAACAGCACCCAACACAAATCCTCACATGACACTTTAAAAACTGGATTTAAAACAGTTCAGAGAGGTGAAACATTTAGACCAATCTGCCATCAAAAAATCCTCTTTAGTAAGTCCATTTGGGAAACAAGAACTTGATTTTGCATGTTCAAATTTACCTCCACTTCCTCCATGCTGCTCTGATGGAACAAACAATGCTCTGTGCAGTTAAAACAGCAGAGTGCTACACAAGACTCCTCTGTTACAGGAAGATTTCTACATGAAAAGTCACCTGGAAGTTGAACTCCTTTACCTACCTATAACAAATGATGGTTTTCAAAACTGCATCACAGAAACAGTTCACTAATAATGACAGCATTTTTTTCTTCCCTCCCACCCCCTCCCCTTTTTTTTTAAACACCAAAAGGGACAGAATATCCACAGGTCAGGATGCATTAGCTGCATACAGGATATGCTTCTCAGCATTTGGTGCCACATACCTCTTCCCTCCTTCCCCTAAGAGATTTAGCTTCCACAAAAGATAGGACATCTGCAAACCCTAACCCAAAGTTACATATTCTGACATATCTGTGTCAAACATCTGCTGTTTATTTTTGCACTGGAAAGTACTGTACAGAGCAGCCAATCAACTGCCTGTTGGCCTTCCTAAATGAATTATCCCATGTACCTCATTCACAGAAAACAGATATTTTAAACAGTATCATCAGAAACTTCAGTATTGGCATCTCTTTGTCTGAGAGGGATACAGAAAGCTTTTGCCCTGTCATTTCAAACACCAACCACAGTTCTTTGTTGGTAGTGAAGGGTAGGAGGGCTTGAGGGGTCATTAGCGATTTATTCCAGTGAGTGCTTTCACTTTCTGCAATTTGTGCTGCACTGCCAGATTTCACAAGGAAGCATACATCAGGAGTCCATATGTGTTTTTGGAAGAGTCAGATTTATTTGGTGTCAGGCCACTTTAACCAGAAGGTCTGAATTAAAAGAACTAGCATTGCCTACAGAGGGCCCAGCACTATGAGGACAAGCTATATAGTACCCAGGCTGAGACTACACAGGTCACTTGCATGCCATTGAAAAAAACTTCCTGGGACACCAGACTGCCTACAATTAGGTAACATGCTTTTCAGCATCAACTTGATGCAAATTACACCAGAAACTAAAAGTCTATGCTGGAAAAGCAGTGTCTCCCAGAGCAAACCTCTGCCAGGGCAATGAATGGAACCCATAGTTGTTGACCCTCTTGGGACACAAAGATAATTCCTTCTACTCTGTATTACCCATGGAAATTTTTTATTCATTAGTTCCAAAGCTGCATGCTAGAGACAGCTGCTTCCTCACTTGTATGCCATTGAATACTCTGTGATAGCTCAATGCACATAATAACACTTCAGAAAAACTAATTTCTCTGGAGACAGATAATGAATTCTTCTGTTTGGAAATGAAATGGATCTCTAGCAGAAGCTTTATGATAGATGAGTGGATTACAGTTTAGTGTGCATAAATCTCCATTTTGTAGTACAGAGCAGTTAATAAACTTACTGATCACAGTATTAACAGTCAAAATAATAATAATACTGCTTTACATACTGTTCTCACAATTATGTAGCAAACATCTAGAGCATATGTTTTACTTTACACTAACAAGGTGTACTGCCTTTAACTTTCTAACCTGACTTACTATTTCATAGGTACTGGTTAAAAACTTCCCAGCATGACTCTATGTACAGTCTCAGACATGTAAATCAGGCCTACAGAGTACAGAAATTACAGAAATCTACTACAGCAACTCACAGGGTTTTTTTGTACCAAGAGGGCTGAATTTGAGCATAATTGTGGCAGCTGCTGCTGGTAATACCACTGCAGCTGTGTAGAATATGTTGCAGTTTCAAATCAGTTATTTGTGGAGAGAGACTACCATGACAATCTCCCCTGTCAGTGGCAACACTATTTGCTGTCATGGACAATCAAGGAAAGAGAAGCCATGGAACTAAGTTGGGTATGAAAACTAGTGCTTTTCCAAAAGCAGTATATCCAGCCAAACATAGAGATAAGAAATAGATAACAGCAGAGAAAGTTTTGTCCTGTTGAGATGCATGATAAGCTGTCTTTGGTGAGGCAGGGGCTTCCAGCAGTCTGCGTTCTTTCCATTACCTCATCATTTACTTTAAAACTAATACAACGCAATGCAACTTGAGCTAAGTGTGCAACTGCTTCTTCATTGAAAAGATGACAACAAACATCTGTCAACGTCAAAAAGCAACCAAAATTCTAAACTGTCCATAGCACTACGCCTATAGAGGCAAATTTCTCTGAAGCACCAGATACTCCTCCACAAATTAAGTAGCAAGGTTTATTCAAACACTATTCTCAGCTTGCAGCAATGAAGTCCCCAGCTTATTCTCAAACCAGGATTTCACACTCCAAATTTGTAAGTCATTGTGCTGCCAAGTTATAAATGTGAAACAAATAATTTTTACACAATTCAAAGTAGTTTCTGACTCCACTTCACACAGCCTAAAATAAATGTGCTTTCTTTTACAGCATTCAGCTACTGCCAAGCTTCCCCCAATCATGGAACAGTATTTTCAAATGTTCACATGGCAGGCAGGCAGCTGCAGTGATGGTGGTTTCCTGCACAAATGAAAAGGAATGCTGACATTTTCCTAACTGGTCAGTTCCATTTGTTCCCAAAGATGCTCTGCCTTTCTTGTAGCTCTTTCCAGAATTAACTTACTCCTACCAAGTTCAGTTCTGCTAGGAAGTCATTCTTACCTGGCCAAACCCAATTGTGAACAGTAAACGGCCTTTTTTACTTCACATTTAAGGAATACTGAGATCTCTACATGACTCATCACTGAGGTATCAGTGACTCCAGATCTTTTGAAACAAAGTTTTGGGTTGTTGTTCCCCCTCCTCACCACACTTTTCTTACCTTTTATGGATGGTTTTTAATCTAGGGTATACTAGCTGAAAAGTGACTAAGAAAACTACCTCCATCCTCAGGGACTACCAAAAGCAAGATAAACAGTAACTAGTGTCCTAGCTATTCACTGTATTTGGGGCTTCATATGCACACAAATGCTCTCTTACATACTTGCAGCAAAACTATGACCTAAGCATTCAAGACCTAGGGTATTTTCCTCCATAGGCCCTTAGAAACTCAAATGTCTTGCTTCTTTTATTTAAATAAAAGGAAAATGCAGTGTACTTTCTCTAAATTTGATACACTTTGCTCTTTTTTCTTTGTAGTATCCTTTGAGAAGCTTAGGCAGTAATTAAAAAACAACACCAACAAAACCACATAAGAAAACAAAATCAACCTCAAAACCAAAACACATATAAATTCCATTAGTTGGAAAGAAGTCTCCGTGGAGGGACTTTTACACGTTAAAGGAGATTAAAGTAGGAAAGGCAATTATCTATGTTGGATTTTTAATGAAAGATTCATACCCAGCACTGTGTGGTTTCTTGTACCATTTTTAGCTCTTAGTATTTCTGCATCCAATGCCTAGCTCACTGTAGCCAGTGATCATACATAATCTGCTGATGTTTCTTATACAGGCAGCCTCCTCCACAGTTCTCTAGGTTCACACACTCTGCAATCTGCCATGTTCTGCCCCACATGATGGTAAGAAACCAAGGGCTTGCTGCTCATAAATGTCAACTGGCCTTTACCTGACTATCAGTTTCTTGCTTAGCTGGCACACTGTTCTTCACAGAAATACTGCACTCTCTCTAGCCTTAATCTGTTTTTAGTTTTTCATGATCTCAAACTGACCTATACATCTGTTCACGTATTTGTCTGCTTATTTCAAATGAAGAATGATTTTCTGTTACTGCTGCATGTGCACTTTCTGAGCTTTCTCATCTTGTCTTAACTGCTACCTGAGCTGATCTTGAGCAGCCCACACTAACAGTTAAAAACACTACCCATTTCTACTGATTAAAAACTCCTAGTTCTCTCTTTGAATGCCACTTCCCACAAGCCTGTCTACAGTGTTAAATGCTCTGCCCACACAGGCTTCTCAATGTAAAATACCAGCTTCTTCATCTCCCTAGAAAAGCAAAGTACCTTTACCATAAACTTGCATATGAATTTTTCTGGAGTGATAGCATCAGACCATTTTCTTATGCCCATACTTGCATGGAGAAAAACAAATCTTCGCCTAGAGGAATTTCAACAAAATAGGGATGTATATCTGAGGATTTGTAAACAGGATATTCAAGGAGTTTAATTTCTACAGACCTCTGAATTTCTAGAGGGTGGTATCTCAAGCATTACTCTTTATCAAGTGCAAAACCTTGCAGGACAAGAGTTTCCATCAGTGGGAGCCTGTGAAATACAAACAATTGTGACTTATCCCCACCTCTGTAAAGATAAAATATTCTGGGTTGCTGAAAACAGCATAGTCTCACTTGCTGGAGGGTTACTTTGGAACATCAAGCAACTTAGAAGAAATTGTGGAAACATTGAAATATGAGAGTGATGATTTTATAGAAGAATGAACAGTCTCTAGTTGTAAAATGGCTTGGGAAAAATAGATTAATGTTTAAACTTCTAAAATTCAAAAACTGTTGCTGGCAAAAAATGTAACAAAAAGGTTACAGATGACATAATGTAACTTCCCCTTTCCAATTTTTAACAGAAGAAGACTAATCTCCAAAGAAGTGGAGACAGCTAAGGCCATATTTCACTATACCAGCAGTTAAACCTATACAGAAAAATCAAATGCTATAGCTGACTTCAAAACATTAAATTTGGAATAAAAGTGACTTCCTTGAGGGAATAATTTCCTGCCCTTACAAGCTCTAAGTCAACAGTCGCAACCTCCATGAGAAAGAACTACCAAAAATGGTGAAGGTATAAAATCCCAAGTATCTATACTGACAAACTATCCATCTGCAAGTTGAGGAGAGAATGAGTTAAAAGAAATTGAGTATTTCACCACATATATCTACAAGCAACGCAATATTCCCAAGGAAAAAGAAAATGTTCTGTTACAGGCTTTGAAGTAAGAGCAGATGCGGTTCCTTGGCAAGCTTGTGGCAGTCTGAAACCATGGCTGCAGAGACGTTTTTCTTTCCTCAGCCACAAAGCCAGCTTACGCAGTTTCTGCTCCACTCCTCCCTACCTGCTCCAGCTCCCAGGCCCCTTAAGTATGCCACTACCATCGTCTTGGGGTGACACAATGAATCCTACAATAAACCCCCCAACGTTAACAACAAAACAAACAAACAAACCCCCAAAACTTAAAGTGGCATCACTGAAGCAGAAGTGAATAGCTAGGAAGGAAAATTGCTTAACCTGGATTTGGCATTGAGATGTATTCATTGAAGCACAGCTCAACTGCAAACCTCTTGGCAAAGGCAGGAGTAGTTTAAGGCAAGGGACTGGGCTCCCCAAGAAAGACACAGTTGCAACAGGCAGTCTAAGCAGACAGCAAATGGATTTTGCAAATCTGAAGTAGTCAGTCTGATACCTTCTCCTTCACTACAATAGAAATTTTCTACATGTTTTGAAGAAGACAGCTCTGTAGAAACCAGGCAAATCAGCTACCAAGACAGCAAGTGGAGAGAAATTACCTTTGAAATAGAAAAAGGATAAAAAAGAGGACCCTGAAAACTACTGACCTGTCAGCCTCACCTCTGTGCCTGGGAAGATTATGGAAAAGATCCTCCTGGAAGCTATACTGGATCACATGTAGGGCAGGGAGGCAATTGAGACAGCCAGCATGGTTTCACCAAGGCCAAGTCCTGCCTCACTAACCAGGTTACTTTCTATGACATGCAACTACATCAGTGGACAAGGGAAGACCAAGAGATGTCATCTACCTGAGCTTTTGTAAAGCCTTTGACACAGTCCCCCACAACATTCTTCTCTCACAGGTGAGCTCAGCATAAGTAGGGGCCTGTATCACCTCACAGACACCAAGGAGTCCAGACCATACGCTTGTGCCACCTGACAGAATTAACAGCCAGGAAGGTGCTGACTGACCACTGCTTAGAAATTAGTACAAGATCAGGCACTGGCAGCTGCCTCTAGAAAGGATCAAGACTACAGCAATAAGCTTAAACACAGACCAGCTGACTCTGCACTCCCATCCCCCAAAACAACTCCAATCTGTCACTGATGGCAACAATGCTGACGCCAGACAAAGACACTGGTGCTAGAGTAAACAGAAGGATTACTGAAATCTATATATAACCGTATCCATATACACACATACGTTTATGGCACTGTCAGAGGAAAACGAGCAAGGAAATGTTCAGATTTACAAGTGCCTTTTTTCAAAGCAAATGAGTACACTGCAGAAACATGAGTTTTACAATATTTTTTCACATGTCCTGAACAGAAATTAAGCACATGCACTTGGAAGAAAGTGTTCCATGATGCACTGGATAGATAAATAATACTGAAAGTTTGCTGCTTTTGGTGGAAAAAAAAAAAAAGGAAGTAGTCTGTGTCAGTCTTCTAAATCAAACTTAACATTGCAATTTCTTTCTTCAGTTCACTGCTGAATTCAAGTTTGGTTTATTGCATGATATGAGAACGCAACTCAGTAATTTATGCAGAGAAATCCACTATTTTAATCAAAAATATTTGAAAAAGAGGTATTTTTGAGAGCAACTTGTAACCATGTTTCTGCTTTTCTGAAAGGAAGCATATTGAGGCTATGAACTGACGTTTTAGTTAACCAGCAGGTCCATAATTTAGTAGATGTGCAGAATTAAATAACAATCTCTGATTCAGATAAACTTAGTTTCAGCAAGTAAATGTGCATTTTTTTTCCCATGCTGTTAGTAAAATACAGTGTGTTGCTTGATCAATCATTGTGAAGGAGACATCTGGAAACAGATTCAAACTAAAGGATTCAGCTTGTGAAAGAAAGTGCTGAGGGGTGGATTTGGAAACTTCATTTACTTCTGATCTTCTGAGCTTCCTATTGCTCACTTCATCATTCTAGTAAGCTAAATGAAATAAATACATAAAACCCCAACAAAACAAACTGAGAAAATATGCCACAGAATCTCCCTGTTGTACCTCTCACAAAAGGGAAATGTTTGACATTAGAAATAATTCCAGATTCAGTTGTTGGAGCAGCAGCATGAACACTGTCTTCTTTCAAAAAGGCAGCATCCTGCCCTTCAGAAAGTTCAGCTGCACTTCTAAGCGAGTGGGAGCTCCATGTCTCTCCTCTGTCACTCCAATAGGGCAACTCACACATGAAGGAAGTGTTCAAGTAACTTGAAGAGAAGACTTTTACATGAGCAGAGCGATCAGACTCAAATCCCATCTAGCCTGATATTCTGTTCACAACAGTGGTAACTAATGCCAAGAGCAGAATGCAAAAGCAGGGAAAGCAAGTAGCTACACATCACCAGCTTTACCTACTGAGAAATGCAGAGATCAGAAAAAGACAGATATTTCTTCCCACACTCCTCCAAAGCCAACCAGATGATCTATCATCTACCACCTCAACACCTCCTCCTCCAACAAATCACACATGATGCAGTCTCCATAACCTGGACTCTTCCACAATTTTCTTTCCACTATATCACTGGCCAAAAATCCCAAAACAATGACAGCTGATGAATTTTCAAGTGAGTCTTCCAATCCCCCTGCTCAGCAACATCAGGCTGGCAGACCTTCTGGAAATAAAGGTGTTTGGCAAGGATTGTCCAGAGTGAGAGAACAGCATTGGCTCATTAGGATTTGAGTAATCATATTAAAATTGAGGCCTACCATGCAGTTTGGAGACATTCCTTGCCAAAATTTCCCCAATCTTCTGTGATCAGAGAAATGATTTTTATAGCAACCACCACCTCTTCAGCAACTACAAATTAAATTAAACCCAGGAGATACTTATCCAGCCAAATGTGAACAATAACAATCAATAGTATAAAGCCCATGCTATTTACTCCAGTACAAACCTAACTTCAATGCAAATATCCATTTAAGAATTATTCTTTAACTTTACATTGCCTCTGTGCTTTCAGTGTACTGCAGAATTCTGACAACTCAGATACATGCTCTTGAAAATATCAGGGGGGAAGCTCTGATACACAGATAAACAAGTCTGGGTACTTTGGAGGCCAGTAATGATGGTAACACTAATGAACAGGTGGATCAGTCTGGATTAAGTAGTTCATAGGGCTACAGTACACATGCTTCTTGATATGTTGTCATATCAACCTTCTCTATTTTCTGGATACAGGTTAGTGTTATCACCCCTGTATTACAGGTCCAAATAAAAAGAAAATGGACACAAATTCCTAGTATGGACATGCTTTAGATTCCTCGGAAAGGGCTTCACAGCAAATCATATCACAAAGAGGCAAAGGTGCTCTGCCCAGCCACTAGAAAAGAGGTGTGACAGTGTTCTCTTGCAGCTTGGGGTTTAAGATGCATGCCTCTTCTTCCCAAAAGCATGATTGGAAGAGTCAGATTATTACTTTGTCTCTGTTTCTAAATTCCACCTATGTTGAAAGCTTTTGTAGATTTAGTCCCAAATGCCACGGCCAAAGTCACAAAGGAAGTCTGTAAAGGCCACCAAATCCAAGTCTGAAATGGGTAGCCTAACAGCCTCTGTCCATCCCTCTCATTTGATTTTGAGCATACAAAGACACAAGTTTCAAAGATACCCAGGCAGGTGGAATGCTCAATTTCTGTCTCCACAGTACCCACATTTCCCTAGTGTTGATGGACATAAATTCCATTTGGATGCTTCTAACATACCCTGGGCACAGTGAGAGATGCTGAAAAGCAAATGGTGCCTCTGAAAAATTGGCATTAACAGTACCCCAGTCAAATTTGCAGGGGTAAACTATGTGTCTCCAAGCAAATCAGCACTAGATGTTTGCTTTATAACAGAGAGACTTAAAATGTGTAATACTTGAGATATTTTCCCACCAAACTCTGTTGTAAATTCTGAGCAGATTTTGAAACTGAAGAGCACAAAAAGCACACGTCATTACATCTATTTCCACCTTGACCTTCTGACATCTGCTTTTCACAATTACTCCAGTACTGTACACTCTGAAACCTTAAACATTCTTGCTACAGCAACAGTTTCCCCAGGCAGATACAAAAGAGACTGTTAGAAAATGCTTAATTCATAGCTCACACTGTTACTGTCCGCTTACAACATTGTGAATATCATGCTGATGGCATATGAATTCAGCTTTATCAGCAAAGAACTGAGACAGAGCTCTCTCCTAAGCAAAATCATTGAGAGATCCAGAAATGCTGCATGCGGCACCTAGACAGAACTGGTAATTGAGGAATTTTAGGGGAAATGGAAAAGTGCATAAACTGTGAAGACAGACTGCCCCAGCTGAGTGAGTAGCACAGAGCAGCTTTTATGTCACATCTCTGTCACATGGTCTCACCTGCTCTTTTCCACAGCAGCTGCAGCTGCTTTGACAGGCTCTCCTGTAAAGACAAAGAATGAAAAAAAGACTAGAGGAGCCACTCAAGGCAGCTGCAGATGCTAATAGCATAAGCAAGCAGGCAGACTTGCCTTCATAAAATTACCAGCACTGTTGAGTGTAAGTAGTGTAAGTAGAGTCTGTGTCTTCCCACACCAAACTGTTCCCATATGAAGCAATCTTCCATAATAGCATTCTGAAAGCTATTTTTGCACTTACAAGACTAGGGAAGGATTCCTTATTCCACATGTGGCTTCTTAGCCCTGGGGTCTTCCTGGTGTTACTTTGTCAAAGTTTTGCAGAGCCCAGGTGGGCTTTTGCCCCACAGTGCCCTCAAGTCTTGAAAACTGCAAGGACACAAAACAGGTGTTGACACTGCTTGTCTGACTTAAAATTGAATTACTGCATGTATCTTCGTTGCAAAGAGAAACTTCCAATAGCTAATCCATGACAGCAAGCTACTGACCTGCTTCCACTGGATCCTTCTGAGACCACCAACTATCAAGAATCAGCCATCAAAAGCAGATCTAGCACATGGATGATGAGGGACAGGGCAGCTGAGAGGAGCAATGATCTGCCTCTGCCCTGCATGTCTTATTCTCATACTCCCATGACAAGTCCAGTCAGAAGGAATTTTACCAGAACACTGATTTACCAAGAGCTGCAACAATATAAGATTGCCAGACTTCTCTGACTCATGAATAGCTTAGGGATAATAGCTCTCTGGGAGAAAGGATAGCTGTGATCCCACATTTGTTCAGCAAGGAACACATCAGGATGCGTTTCGGTCACAGGGATAGCATCTAACTTAACTATTAAGCAAAAGGTCTGGAATGAGCAATTCTCAGATTGTATTGTTCATTCTTCTACAATTTGAGGCTTTTGGACCTTACTTCCGACTAGGGTATGTCAAAATCTCTTATAAATATGAACAAACAGAACTTCTCAACAAGCCACCTGAGGTATATACTATCCCCACTCCAGTAACTGGAACACATTAGACAGACAAATGAAGGGTGATAATTTCAAACATGTTTCTATAGTTCAATACATATTTTCATATTAAGACAGCATTCTTCACTGCCATCAAATATAAGACAAAATAGAAGTGTTGACATCTTGGCATTCCTCTTAAAGCAGTGTCTATACCACAGTCACACAGAACCATGTGAGCTTCTTTTCCCATGCTTCTAGCTATAAACCTGCTGTAATACAAATACGAGTACTCCACAGCATGCTTAGGAAGAATTGAGCCCCAAGACAGCCACTGGTAGACAGCATGATGCACAGCATCCTCAAATGTCATCTCAGAGCTGAAACCTGGGGCATCCCTTAGCAGAAAAACAAGAAGCCTGGCCTTGCACTTCCATACTTTCAGGGGCTGCCAGCACAGTCAAAGTCTTAGCCTGAGGCACATAACAAATAAGAAAAACTTCACATATGATTTCCAGTTCTATGTGTTAACCCTCACACAACTCTCCTGAGCATGCAGCAGAGGATATGATTTTCTGACATTAAGTACACCTCTACAGCATAATGTCCACTGGTTGTAAAATGTGTTGGATTGACAGGAAAGACATAAGATCATATAGCAAAACTATACATATTCTACAAAGGACTGTGTTTCCAAATTGATGCTCTTAGTACAAAGATAACTTTGTCTCTTATGAAATGGATACAAAACTGTGACCAACTGTTGTTCTATGTTTTTGCAAGTACAGACTGCTTTTCAATATTAAAGCAGTGAAAATGGTGTGCTTTTCTTTGTTTCTCTAGCAAGAAGGCATTTTCTCAGCTGTTGGCTTCCAAGTATCAAATAACACAGCCTCTACACTGGACACAGTGTGTGCACTTGTGAAGATTTTGCTGCTACACAATAAAAGGTTCAATCATCAAGAGCAGAGAAGTGGTACAAAAGAAGAGTCTTTCACATTTCTCCTTCCATTCACAAAAGAACATGCTTCAAAAGCATCTCTTCAAGTACCCACACATACTGCTGAGAGAACTCTTACTTCACAGGCATTTCCCAGAAGCTTCAGCAATTCAACTTCTAAAGATAGTGGCAAAAGTTCATGTGACAACAAGGCTAACAAAGCCAAGGAAGTTGAGAAGACATTTTTAAGTTCACCTTCCAGCTGCTTTGACAGTTTAGAGTAGGGAAAAAGAAACTAAAAATATGTTGGTGACCAAGAGAAAGAATTTGAATTAGAGTCTGATGGAGAAAAAGACAGACGAAAGAAGGGGAATAGCATTTACCAAAAGTGAAGGAAAGAAGGAAAGTATGGTGGCAAAAAACCTCCATCATTTTTCCAAAGAAATATATGGGCCTTAAACAAAACCAAAACCTTCATGGATCTGGTATTATTCAAACACATTTCAAAACACAGAAAATTCCATTACTCCCTCTTCATGGAAGAGGCAGTGGTGACCATCATCTTTTGGAGAAAAAGAAACCCAAGGGAAAAAACCTATAAATTGCAGATTTGAAACAAACATCTTCATTCACCATCTCCTTTCAATTTCTTCTTGAAGTTTTCCACCTGGCATGAAAATTTTAAGTTGAGACAACACTATTTTGGGAAAAGCTGGAAGGTATGTGTAGGCAATACAAACAGAAGCTTTAACAGAAGAAAAACTAGTCATAGCATTAACAACTGTCAGACTATTATCCTTCAGTAATGAACTGACACGATGGTACTACTTTGCTTTGCTTTTCTTTGTTTTTAAATAAAGGATTCTGTCTCATCGCCTGTTGACTACAGCAGTCAATGGTTCTTGATGTACTCGCAATGCTGTACTCAATTACAGTAGTCATCTTCTCTTACATGTAAAAAGGGACCAATGAAAAACTGCATAAGGATAAAATGCATGTTTCAAAGGCTAAATTTAAAAATGTAATAAATACATGCAATTAGGCAATTTACAAAATTGTTAGGCTTGTAAATCTTCCTTTCTTGGCTTCTGTCCTTTTAATTCTTGCACATATGAAAAGGCAACTTACTGTATTCTGTCCTTTTCATCTAGGACGCTTGGAGAATTCAGTACACTACTTAGGCCTGACAGGTATGGTGACCCAGAAAAATAACTACATGTTTTTCAAAAGCCAGAGGGAAGATTTTTCAGTGCAACCAAAAGCATCCCCAAGAAGCACTGTATATGCACAATGGTTATGCGAAGAACCAGAGAAACAGATTAACCTGACAAGAAAACCTCCTAAACCCCAGCATCATTAGATAATGATGACTGCATATGAAGAAACAACTGAAGAGGAAAGAAGTTAAAACTATCTGTAAGGAGTTTTAACCAAATGCATGGTGTTTCTAGAACACAAGATAAGTTTGCAGTGCATTAGTATGTCTGACTTCATGTAGCCTCCGTAAAACTCTGCTCACAATTATTTTGGGGCATTGCAGGAACACATAACTTGACTGCAACACACGACATGTATATAAAAACTAGCAAGAATTTTACATGAATTCACAGACAAAAAAAAAAGAGATTGTTTTAAAAGAGGGTGTTTGTGACCAACTGTACCACTCCTGAAATGTTAAATCACGCAGCAAAGCTGAGAGTTTGCTATTTTCAAAGGTTTTACTGTGCAAGTCAGCCAATCACTGCAAATGCCCACTGCAAAAAGAAAACAAAACACAACAAATTGCTACAAAATCTAGGGAATCTGCTTGTTCTTCAAGTTTGTGGCAGTTACCAAAAAATTAAATAAACCTGAAGTTTTCTTCTTTGGCTAGTCTGACATGATGGCTTTCTTTTCTTTGAAACTTCTGTCTCTGTAATTAGTGTTAATGCTTGTACATCACCACCCAAACACGAATGCCTTTCCCACCTAGACCTCTGGCCTGTTTAAGTCTCCCACATTTACAAAGTTTGCACAGTCTCACCCTCTGATGTGTGTGATCACATTTACCACCAGCAAATTCTAGATCAGGCGTTGGAAGTGAAGACATCAGCCATCTGATTATCTTTCTACATGCTGATGTGATCACGTGTGGGACCCAGCTATTTCACGCTTGGTAAATCAAGACTCTCATTATGCATGTCCAAAATAGCTGCATTGCTGTTGTATAGCATCTCCCAATTTTGCAGGGCGTGAGAAATGCCAGACTAATGTAAGTCATCCTTCACATCTCCAGCCTCTGTACTAGTATCCCCTTCCTTAGGTGCCAAATTCCCCTTTCTATTTGTTCCATTGCTCTTTTCCCACACGTGTCTCACACAGCAAATTGCCAGTAAACATGTATCAAACTTTCACAGCACCTATTCTAAAAGAGCAAATCGCTTATCTCCTTGCAAGTGCATAGGAAGATGCAGAGATCAAAGGCTGTGAACTCCACTTGGAGCACCTTATTTATGCCAGAGAAAGAAAACATGAGACACAACCTTCTGCTTAATGTTCCCTAGCTTATTCTTCAACTTATCATCAAGGTCACTATTGGAATTTCACTTTGGCATACCCAACCATTCACTTTCAATTTAGAGAAAATTAAAACCTCTTACCTCAACATTATGAACGTCTCTTCCAGACACAAATACCTGAACTTCAGGCATTATCTGGCTTCATAGTGCCCAAGTTTCTCTACAAATCTGCCCCTATGGTGGAGGGAGCAGCCCAGGACATACAGTTTGGGATTAAAAGGAAAAAGTGTCAGAGAGAAAATACTTAAGTAACTGTGGGTATCTCTTGTGGATGAATTATCTCTGTCTTCTTGAGCTTCGATACTGAATGACAATCATTCTTCATCACAGTATGAAAGATATAACATGATACCGTCACTATGGACTGCAGCTTAATGAACCCCTAAATTTAATATTGCTCGCAAACAGCATCCAGGAAAATTAATACCTCCCAAAGTAGAGTGGTACTGCCTTCAGCACAGTCTCCATACCAGCTTATTTGACACCATGAGGGAACAATGATATTCCTCTCCTCCTGCTGCTTATGCTTCTTCTTTTGAGAAACTCCAACAGAATTAAAAATTTATTCTATTTTCCTTTTCCTCCACCACGCAAGAAAAATTATTCCTGCACAAAACCATACTGTATTTTTAATTACAAAATTAGCATTTAGATAGCATTGTTCACCCAAGAGTTCTGTGGCACTATAAAATGTCAATTAAATCAAGTACTTGTTTACTTTTTTATGCTTTGAGGAATTGCAGACCATTATTACTACTATCCTCACTTTATCAGAGAAATTAGTGAAGAAACTGTGGCATCCAATAGCTAAAAAAATCAGATTCCACTTAAATTTACATGAAGATTTGCTGCTGAAGTGAATAAAGTTACACTTACCCATAACTGGGCTGGTACATGGCACACAGCAGACACCTAATTATTCCCAAATGCTTCAAGTACTGCTTTGGTGGAAGGGACAAAAGTAAAATCTTTATTCTGAGTCACAAACCTCTTCCCAGTTCAGCCGCTCATCATAAAGAATCAAATCATATTTTTAGCAAGAGCACCCAGTGAGAGGTCAGGAAGAGATTAAACAGCTATACCAAGGTCATAGAAGAATATTTGTAACAGAGAACATCTCTGAGGCCAGATTTCCCAATATCCAGGATACCACTTTAATCACTTGCACACCTTTAGACACCACTAACTACAAACATGAAATAAACAAAACTCCACAGTATTTACAGAAGTAACCAAGGATCTTAAAGCATCCTGTACCTCATCAAAGGAACGTTTCAACAGAGAACACAGAACTAATTCTGCAAAAGCATGATGAGAAAGGGATGCATGTCAGGCACCACGACTGAGATCCTTAACTCACTCTTCTCTGCTAACTAGATCAGCTGTGAGCCATACTGATAGGAAGTGTGAAATTAAGCAGAGGTGTTTCAGCTCACTGGATACACCCTGATCAAATAACTTAATTTTTATCTCTCACTCCTAATCGTT